>NC_069501.1:1098009018-1098356518 GCF_027579735.1 Bombina bombina
TAAATAATACCTGCATTATCATGTACAATAAAATGTTTGATTTTCAGATCTAAATACTATATGAATCATGTATGATTATGTTCATGCTCTATGTGATGTCATGTGAAAAAGAACATGAAATAGTTAAATAGCAAATGTTTTGTATTTAAATTGACAGTGAAGTGTGTTAGGTTGTTCCGATTTGAACTATAAAAGGATATGCGTGAAAGTGTATAATGAAAAAAAGAATGATGTGTATTGGTCATGAACCAGCAGTGTTGTTGAGGAAATAAAATAATAAAATTTGTGTCATATAGAATTGTAACATGTACGTCAAAATTATGCTCAATTTTGGCATGATAGGCTATAAAAATTGGATATAGTTGCAATTTACTGAAAAAACAAAAAACAAAATACTGGCATTGAATGGCAACAGGTGAATTCTATTCTATCTATCACTCCGATTAGTGTAAGGGGCTAAAAAATTGATATAATATAGACTTGAATAAAGCAAGACCTACAGCTGTGGAAATCAATACACAGAGGTTCTTAAGCATGCATGTTTAATAAAAACATGTAAGAGTAAATAACTAGTATATGTATCTGGTATTACACTTCTGTAATAAATGATTCAAACGAAAACTTTTCTTTGTTTGACTGTTTTTGATCTCGTAATGTCTGAGCTTCTGTCAACCTACAACTGTGGATATCTGTACACAGAGGTTCTTTAGCAAGCATGTTTAATAAAAGCATGTATGTGTTAGTATGAATAACTAGTATTTCTGTATGTGTCTCTGGTGTTATACTTCTATAATGAATAATTCAAGCATAAACTTTTCTTTGTTTGACTAATTTTCATTTCGTAATATCTGGGCTTCTGTAAATAAAAAGGTGGATGAAAAATGTCTATTGAATATGTTATTATTTCTTGTTTTTTGTTTGGAAAATTAATGACCAGTGGAAGTTAAGAATACTATTGTTAAAATATTGATATCAATATTTTGATGGTCTTGTTCTATGTAAAAATGTTTATAATATTTATGCATGGAATGAGGTCATTCATTCGAAATTCCTGTTGTAAGAATTTATGGCAGCCATTCAATATAATAGAAACTTGGTTTAAAGATCATCTCAGGGTATTAGAATTGATGTGATGTATTTTGAAATAAAGAGTGCAAAAAAGTTAATCCAACATGTTTAATGTCTGGTGTGGTCCCTTTTATCGGTTACTATTTGCATGATAATAATATTGTAAACTGGATTGTGTTAATCTGGTGCACCTAATGTAACCATGTTTCCATATATTGTTTAATAAAATGGAACATGTATTTGAACTGTTACATCGGTCTATAGGATATGTTTGATGTTTAAGTGATGAAAAAATGTATTGAATGTGAGCAAATTCCATTATATATGTATTATAGAAAACTAAGAGTGCCCTAATGATCGCCATATTCTGCATGATTGTTAAAATGTATGTGTCATAGGTCAAAGGTTTGATTGTTAGTTAAATGCTGCCAGATCCAAATTCGCGTTTAAACCATCAGGAAAAAGTGTTTTTAACTTGAAGATCCAGAAAGTTTCTCGTTGTCTGAGTTTGTTCGTTCTGTTATAATCTGCAGACCTAGGAATGAAATCTATGGGTGTGTATTTGTAAGTATATGGATTGCCTTGGTGTTTGCTCAGACAATGGTTTGGCACACTGTGTTTAATTTTCGTTTTCTTGCAGTTTTTGCAATTCCGCAAGTGTTCCCCCCACCTTGTTTTTACTTTTCTGCAGGTGCGGCCTACGTATTGTAGGCCGCATATACACTCCAATAGGTATACCACAAAAGAAGAATTGCAGTTGTAAAATCCCTGAATGGGATATATGTCACCAGTAGTGTGGGATCTAAAAGATTTGCTACCATGTTTGATATACTGGCAAGAATTGCAACTGGTTTTCCCGCATTTGTATGTTCCTTGCAGACCAAATATCCCATTTTTAGTTTGTATATTATTTTTAAATCGTTGTTGGGTATGTTTGACTATTTTACTTGGTGCTAGTTTACTTCTCAAGGTAGGTGCTCTTCTGTAGACTATCTTTGGTCTATCTTGTACAATGTTTTTTAGAACAGGATCTCTTTGAATAACGTGCCAATGTTTGTATATTATCTGATTTATTTTTTGAAAGTTGCTGTTATATTGTGTGATAAACATGGTCTTATCTTGATTTATTGCACAGTTGGTTACTCTTTTGCTTTTATTGTTATTGGATAAAATCTCATTTCTGTTTAGTTTTTTTGTTCTTGTTAGTGCATTATCTAAAATGTGAACCGGGTAATTTCTTTCTATAAATCTATTGTAAATGATCTGACTTTGTTCAAGGAAGATGTTAAAATCTGAACAATTTCTCCTGATACGTCTGAACTGACTGTACGGTACGTTGTTAATCCAACTTCTATGGTGGTTGCTATGATATTCTAAATAGCTATTGCTATCAACATCCTTAAAAAATGTTTTCGATGTGATGGTCCAATTGGGACCCCAACTGAGTATCAGATCTAGGTATTCTATTGATTCTGCTTGAATGTTAGCTGTGAATGTAATCCCCATATTATTATTGTTAAGATGTGTTATGAATGATTCTGCTGCTTCTAGGCTACCATTCCAAATCAGAATGAGATCATCTATATAACGGCCATAGAATACCAGGCTCCCCCCGAGGTTCGCTTGATGAATGCAAATCTCCTCAAAATAACCCATGAAGAGATTCGCGAAACTTGGGGCGAACCTGGTACCCATGGCCGTTCCCTTAGTCTGTAAATAATAGCGATCTAAATATAAAAAATAATTGTGTTGTAAAATATATTTAATGCATTCTAGAATATATGTTCTTTGGTCCTCAGGTAAGAAAGGGTCCTGTTCTAAAAAATGTGAGACTGCCAACAATCCTAAATTGTGTGTAATGTTTGAATACAGCGAACTGACATCACATGTAATCCATAATTTCTTGTCATTGGTAAAGGTGAGGTTATGTAATAATTGTAAAAGATGTGTGCTGTCTCTGATGTAGGATGGAAGTGTAGTGACAAATTTCTGTAGAAATTTGTCAATGTAGAAAGATAAATTGTAAGTCAGATTGCCAATTCCTGCTATGATGGGACGTCCGGGGGGGTTATTTTTGTCCTTATGGATTTTTGGAAGATGGTAGTAGTGCGCTATGCTAGGATGGTCTATTTTCAAAAATTCCCTTTCTTCTTTGTTTAAAATGCCCTGTAATGCGCCTTTGTCTATTAATTTCTGATATGTTAGTTTGAAATTGGGGGTTGGATCTTTGGGAAGAATTTTGTAATAGTTATTGTCTCCTAGGATTCTCTCTGCCTCTTGAATGTAATCTTTATAATCTTGGATAATGATCTCCCCCACCTTATCTGCATCGCGGATGATAATATTAGGGTTATTTTGTAAACTGTATAAAGCTTTTTTATGTCTATTGAATGAGTAATTGGTTTTTTTGGCTGTTGTTTTTAGTAATTTTTCGCAATCTTCTAAGACCATGTTTTGATATAATTCAATATATTTGTTATTACTGTTATTGGGATTAAAGTTAGTTTTGTTTTTAACGTCGGTATGTATATATCCCTCAAATAGGTGATCGGTTATGTCTTCAATGTTTGTAATAACACATGGTGTTGATTTGTCTGCCGGCATATTGTCAGTTAATATTATTTGTAAGTTATTATTGTAAAGTTGCTCTTTGGCTAATTTTTTGTTTGCAAAATATTTTTGCAGTGCTAGTTTTCGTGTGAAATTGTTCACATCAATGAATAAATTAAAAATGTTGGGTGAATTGGGCGGACAGAACGAAAGGCCCTTTTTAAGTACTCTTTTTTCCTCTACAGATAATGCATGTGATGATAGGTTAAAGAGACCCTGATCTAGTCTGGATAATTCCTCTTTTTTGGCGGTAAGGCCTCTGCCCCTCCTGCCTCGTTTTCTGTTATGAGTGGTCTTTTTGCTGGTCTGGTTGGAAAATTTTCCATTCTTGTATTGTGGCCTATTCCTAAAAAAGGTGGTGGTGGATTACTACTGGTACTTGGACTGTCAGCACCGGTTACCATACGGTGCCATTACCTCTGGTAAGCCTTTACATTATTCACCTATTTTGGCTTTGAATCTACAATATCACGCTATGTGGCTCCCTCTTTGTTATTTCTAATTTTTCATAACAATTTGCATTCATAACAATACAAATGCACATCTCTACCAGGAATCAGATCTCTGGTTAATTTTATAAATATGCCCCAGTGTATTATATTTTATTAAAAAAAATAAAAATTGGACAATTTTAATTTTTTTATAAAATAACTGCACTAGGCAATATTTTGAGGGTAAAGTTGGTGGGAGTGTGGTGTTAGAAAAAAATGGCACTGAAAATTGCCTTTACATTGCGGTCTATGGAAACTGTGTGTTCCCAGTAAATATATATGCATATGCTTATATATACATATATATACTGTATATATATTTACATATATATATATTTATATATATGTGTGTTAATATGTGTACATACACATATTAAGACATAAATATATAATCATATACATATATATTTGTATTTGCGGCCATTGCTGCACTACTTACCCCCTTCGCTGTGCTTAGGTTCTGACGCCGTCTCTGTGAAATGGCTATTTTTCTCCTCATTAAACCAGTGTTTTATGTAGGAGTTGTCCCTATTAGCCAGTAAGCATAAGAATCCCAGCTTTTGCTCAAAGGGACATAAAACACAAATGTTTTCTTTCATGATTCAGATAGAGAATAGAGTTTTAAACAACTTTCCAATTTACTTCTATTGTCTAATTTGTTTTATTATCTCAGTATCATTTGTTGAAGGAGCAGCAATGCACTAATGGTTTATAGTTGAAGACATGGGTGAGCAAATCACAACCGTTATATATATGCAGCCACCAATTAACAGCTAGAACCTAGGTTCTCTTCTGCTCCTGAGCTTGTCTAGATAAACCTTTCAGCAAAGGATAATAAGAGAAGGAAGCAAATTAAATAATAGAAGTAAATTGAAAAGTTGTTTAAAATGATATCCTCTATCTGAATAATGAAAGAACATTTTTGGGTTTCATGTGCCTTTAACGTTTGTTTGTCCAAAATATTTTTAAGATAATCTAAGCCTTTTCTGACAGGCCCCTTATCACATGGCTATTTATTTATTATCTATTGACTTGTATTTAAGCCAATTAGTGCTGTGTCCTGCACAATTCCATGGGAGAGAGAGCACAATGTTATCAATATGGCCCACATGAATTAGCAGTTGTTGTGAAAAGCTAAAAATACACACGTGATAAGGGCTGTCTGTCGTGGCTTTAAAACAGGCAGAAATTTAGAGGTAGTCCCCTTTATTTGTTCCAATTGTAAATCCTAGCGTTTCACATGCTAGGATTTACAATCACTTTAAATGTTATAAAGTATATTAATATAACAATGTTGGTTATGCAAAGCTGGGGAATGGGTAGTAAAGGCGTTATCTATCTTTTTAAACAATAACATTTTTGGTGTAGACTGTCCCTTTAAGGTTTTCCTTTTTTTCGTGGAGCCACAGTCTGTCATTAGTAAATTATAACACTAAAGAAATACAAAATAATTAGTTCAGCTCTGTCAAAAACATTTACAATAGAATAGCTAGGATTAATGATGCAATGCAATCTAGTTTTTCTATTATTAGATTAAAAAAACAAAAACATTTCGGAACAAATTATTATTAAAGAAAAAAAGCTTGTGAACATTACTTGTCAGAACAATGTCTCAATAAGAATATTTTGCAAAGTTAGTGCCCTTGTGAACAGGATACTTTGTAACGCTCTGCTCTTCTGCTCAAGAGGTTCACATTCTGGGCCAGATTACAAGTGGAGCGGTATTTAACACTCCTGCTCAAGCTCTTACTCCGCTAGAAGTAAGCGGGTAGCGCTTGTATTACAAGTTGAAAGTAAACAGTTTAAGTGCGTAAAAAAT
This sequence comes from Bombina bombina, assembly GCF_027579735.1. NCBI lineage: Eukaryota > Metazoa > Chordata > Amphibia > Anura > Bombinatoridae > Bombina > Bombina bombina. Next base: position 1,098,015,007 of record NC_069501.1, read on the forward strand.
AAACTTAGAATATCACACGCACGATAACCTATTCCCCCAAATACATCAATGGAGCAAAAATGTGGAAAACACCTAACACCCTACTTGTGCGCACATGCAATCGCATATTCTCAAGTGCGCTAACCCGACATCAAAATATAAATATATCACATTCCAATGTTCTTCACATAGTAGAATATGTTTTATTTATTTTTAAATAAATATTTCTATATATCTGATGTTTTTTGCACAAATATATATTTATACCTATATACATGATTATATACTGTAGGTATAGATAGATAGATAGATAGATAGATAGATAGATATACAGATATATATAGGAATATCTTTTTAAAAATACATAGAACATATTCCGCTATGTGCAGAACAAATGTTATATGTTTACTGTAAATAAACAGTTAAACACTTTATTAAAAATGAATATTGCAGAAATGTTTTTACATGTTTTCACCTACTTAACTGCAAACTGCTCCAATGCACTTATATATAAGTCTTATATGTATACATATGTATTTATGTGTTTATATGTGTACATTTGTGTGTTATTGCATATATACACATATGAAAATAAATAAATATATATATATATATATATATATATAAAAAAAAAAGTATATACATATACACATGTACACCTGAGACCTCGTATATAACTTTTTTGTGCAATATTGTTTTTAAATATTTTTTATTAGATAGTGTTATTATGGGTGTAACTGTGTTTTGTGACACTTTTTTGTTTCATGAAACAGTTAACCAGAACTCTGAGGTTGCATTAACTTCAATTACGCTCAAGCGATTGTTTTTATTTGTAATATGAACAAAAAATCTGACACGCACAAACACCCACAATAAACCCCTTTTTACTTGCGCATAACTATAAGCGCTCCACTAGTAATCTAGCCCTCTATTTTTTGCAAGAATATTAGAATATATTGGGTGGAAAACAAAGCACCAGAAGTTTATGATAAAAAAATTAAAGAAGTTCAAGTGAAATTCTGCTTCTTTTTCTAAGCCATTGCAATAAGAGACATATTTATTTTTTTGTGCCACCCCTGAATCCCCCTAAATGCCAACAATTATAGCTCATATTTCTTATAAATTGATACTTGAGATGTGCATTTGGGCTTTGGATGAATACAAATTGCCTGAATTTATGCTGATTAGGCAAGTCATCTGATACATGAACAGCCAAATATATTATTGGACGTAGAACAAATGATTGCTTGACCAAATTGTTTTGTTCATTCATTCATACTGTTTAGTGCCACAAAAGGTGCAGGAAGTAGGGGAAGGAGTTAAATTGTTTAGCTAATCAGCACCTTTTTTTTGTAATGATGTACAGGAAGTCTGACCATTTATTTGTCAATCATTCCTTGTCCAATCCTGCTATAATATTACCAATGCTTTATGTTAGGTACAGCCACTCAGGCACTAAATGTTGGACTTTAGTCATACAGGCTCATCCAATCAAGACTTAGCCTAGCGAGGTGCGAGACAAGGGTAAGCTCAGACATTTTCAACCATTTTGACTAGTGCTATTGGAACGTGTAGTTGTGTGACTTCTGTGACTCTGTGGGATAGTTATTTATTAAAATTCAGTCAGCCAGGTGTATGTTCTGTTAGCATTGAAATATAGATTAATTTAATTGTTCAAATTCTATAATGTAAGTATTTTGTTAAAATTAGTTGTATATATTTGATGTCCCCATTGGAAATAATGATAACAAATCAGAATCCAATACTCTGTTGAAACAAATACCCACATGAATAAAATTCAGCTGAAGTGAATGTTGGGAAAAATCTGAAACAAATCTTTGGGGAGGAAACACATTTTTCACACCTGCACGTCTACTTTATACCAGGGACAAACAGTTATAAACCCCACTAGACAACCATATAAAATATTTGGAGTGCATAGAATTGGAAAGACATCATGCTATGGAACTACCCCTTATTGTCCTAGCCAAATGTATGGCCCTAATTTCAATCCATTAGAAAAGTGATTGTTTAAATTAATAAAACCATTCAAATTAGTAAACTTATTAGGAACATCTAGTTACAAACTAATTTTTTTTTATAAGCAACTGGCATTTCACAAGGATTTTCAGAGACGTTCACTGAAGAAAAATGAGTTCAAAGCAAAAGTAAAGCATAATGACTAATTAAATCAATTATAATGTGATAACAGTAATGTACAGTGACACTGTATAACTTTAGGAGAGCTAATATATAACATAACAATTAGCAGATATAATCTAAACCACAAGATAAATGTCAAAGAAGAGATATGGAGTAAAATGGAAAATAAACTGTACATTATCTCTCAACTGCATAATGGGATTATATGAAATAAGAATGACATATTTACAGTGTTTTGGCACATAAAACTCATTGGTTTTCAATTCCACATCCAGCTGTTGATGGTTTTACTTCCCTGAACTTTCCCTACTAATTGCAAAGCATTTCTTTTGGAAATCGCCAGGGCACTCTGTTTTTCTGTTTTTCTGCAAGAGGCTCCTGCTCTTGAAGTGCTATCCTATTGTTTATATGTTACTAAGCTGATCTGCTCCTGACTACATGTTTTCCAAGTCTAGTCCAAGTCCAATCCTGCTCATGAGTTCTGATCCTGACTACAAGATTGTCTCTATATATGGTTTATTCTTTGATGCAGAGTGTCAGATTTTATGTTGCCAGTTGTGATGAATTTAAACACATTTATTTTGTCAATAAATTTTTATAGGGCTTCAGATATTTTCATAGCCAAATTGATTCCTGTAAAAGTTCCCCACATTAAGATCAGTGTTTAGATTGGGGATCTTTTAAACGAATCAATCGGGCTACGAAAATATCCGAAGGGAATGAGCCGCTGCTCTTGAAGGACCAAAATGCACATCCCTACTACTGACCTGATTCATTCCCATTCATAACCCATCTGCCTCTGCTGCCTCTAAACTATTTTCACTAACACCCTCCTTCAGTCTCTCACAAGTCTGCCTTATTTGAAATGCTCCCTAAAACATTTTTGTTTAAGGAAGCTTACCACCAAACTCAGTAACAAATTAATTCCACTTACCTAATAATTGCCCTCATCTAACTATGTACTAACATCATTGTCAGCCTTGTAGTCCTCACCTCCTGTTTCTCACCCTCCTACCCTTCTGGATTGTAAATTCACATGGCGATAGGGCCCTCAATTCCTCCTGTATTTGTTTGTCAAATGTTGTCTTGTCTCTTACAAGTATTGTATCATTGTTTTATGTATATGAATTGTAACCACAGGCCACTGCGGAATATATTGGTGCTTTATAAATAAAGTATAATAATAAAAAAAATACTTTCTGACTAAAAGAGTTCTGTATTGTTGATGTCAAGTTGCTTACTCAGGGCCATTCCCAACTTCTAGGTTGCCTGGGCCAGTGATAAAATGTAATAGAAGCATTTTTACAAACATATGTATATAGCAATAATATTTCTAATCAATACTGAAATGCACCATTTAGTACAATATGCAAACATTTATGTAAAAAAAAAGTTACAGTCAATAAAATTAACTCTAAACTTCTAATGGTAACTTGAAGACTTGACATAGACCAGAAAATTAAATTTAAAAATCTTCAATGTGATTCAGGAGGGAGTTACAGTTGCATTGCTTAATTCCAAGAAGATTATAGTAATTTGTTTAGGAAACGCAATTAAGCAAATGTGTTTGGAAAAATAGGAATATTTATTTAAAAATTCATAGAACATTTTCCCCTACGTGAAGAACATTGGAATGTAAAATATTTAGGGTGCATACATCCAATATAGCCCTTACCATTCAAATACCTTGTCATATACCATACACCTTTTAACCCTTATAGCTTTTTTTTTTAATATTTCTACTATTAATTTGTATTAAATATTGTATATGTTAGTTTAACTGTTAATTGTAATGTATTTATGTTGTGTTTAATGCAACTTTTTTTGCCCTAATCCTTTACACAAAGTCTTCAGTAATGCTAACCCATCAAGGGCAAATTTAGTTTGCGCTTGTGCGGTCACATTTTCTTTCAACTTACGAGAACAAGTGAACGCGGGCATGATGTTTCAATATCCCACGTGCTAACGCTAGTTCTTCACTTGTAATCTAGCCCTATGGCTTTCAGCATTTAAAGGGATACTAAATCCACATTAGAGCATGCAATTTTAAGCAACTTTCTAATTTAACCCCTATTATCAAATTTTCTTAGTTCTCTTGCTATCTTTATTTAAAAACCAGGAATGTAAAGCTTACACTTGCTTATTGGTTGGCTGATTATAGTCACCAATAAGCAAGCGCTATCCAGGGTGCTGAATCTAAAATGGGCCGGCTCCTAAGCCTTACATTCCTGCTTTTTAAATATAGATAGCAAGGGAATGAAGAAAAATTGATCATAGGAGTAAATTAGAAAGTTGATTAAACTTGCATGCTCTATCTGAATCATTAAAGGAAAAAATTTGGTTTAGTGTCCCTTTAATAACGTTTTATTGGCTACCACTCCTGTGCTCTACAACCTCCCTTCTCACAGACATTCTTAAACTCTAGAATGCTAATCACATGACATGGGCTTCATTAAATCTTCTCATATGAGATGAGGGATTGGGGATAGATCTATGAGTGGAAAGAGAGAAACCTCTGTGGGTATGGAAAATAACGTGAGGGGGGGAGAAGGAGGTAGAGACACAGATGGAGGAAGACTTAGGGGAGGTAATACAGAAAAGTCATAGAGAAAGCAAAAGAGAGGGAAGAGAGAGACAATATCTGACCAGGCTGAGGGAGACTCATAAAGGGTCTCTTATTATATCTTTGTTTTGCCAATGAGGTTAAAGGTTTAGCTTTTAATACAAAATGTGTAATTCATTGGGACTAGTAAACATTTCCACTGGGCAATGTGTTTATATCTACACAGGGCACACATGTTAGCAAAATGAGGAATTAATGTAAATGAGGTTAGAAGAATGCTATAAAAATTATAGGGATATGTGTGATTTTAGCTATACATAGGGATATTGAGATTAGTAATATATATATATATAAAGGTGCTTAAGAAAAATTGGATATACAAGCTTGAGTCTGTGCATTTGCTTTTAAAACAATAATCGTTTGCCCTCCTACTTTCTTTTTTTCATCAAGACTATATGGTATTTTTTTTTTTTTAAATCCTTTACTCTAATTTAACAGAATTTACAAAAAATATAATCATTTGTTTATTTCTGCAGCAGCATATCGTCAGATTAAACCTTTTTATTATAGTAAAGATAGTAATTACTTTCATTGTACTACAAGACTTCAGAATCAGATGTGTCACACAATTGTCACTAATGTCTTGGAGCTTAGTCATCTAAAGAGTTTTACAACAAAATCTTCCATGATGGTCTGTATATAGAGCAAAATATGTGTTTAGTTAGCAAGTAATTGTATTAGTATTGATAAAAGTAAAAACATTGATCATTTTGGAACACTAAGCCAACTAATTAGCAGTGTGTCTAGTTCATTTGTCTTACTTAAATATTTCTTCTATACTTAGATATTTAGTATGTGCTTAATGACACCTCTTAATTAAATAGCACATTAAAAAACCAAATAGTCAGCATATTAATTTTATGATGTTCTAACTTTTTTTTAACTAAAGGGGCAGATTACAAGTGGTGCACTTACAGCTGTGTGCAAGTGATATCGTGTTTATTGCGGCTGTTTTCATGCATCAGAAGGAGCGCTCGTATTACAAGTTGAAAGTAAATGCGATCATGTAAACGCAATTGCAATTTACATGAGAATGATGACCTCAGAGCTCTGGTTAACTGTTTCGCAAAACAAAAATGTGTCACAAAACACATAAAAAATACATTTAAAAGTACAGTTACACTCTTAATAACACTATCTAATAAAAATATTGCATAAAAAAGTTATAAGGGCTCAAAGATATAAGGTCTCAGGTGTTAGAAAAAAAGGCAGTAGCTAAGAGCTAAATCAAACTGAGGGCTACAGCTGAGCCCTCACACACCACGCTGGCTATTCGAGAGAAGTAAATAACAGTGCAAAGTTTGACACACTCGCTGTGGGTTGAAACATAATATCGTTTGGAGAGTGCATGTAAGTATCTACTGAGCAAGATACAACGGAATCTACAACCTTTTTGATGATTGTTACAAATGTTGCAATATATGCCTAGCAAGGTGCGCGGAAGTTCGACTACACAAAGCCCTAATTCCTTGAGGCAGAATACACAGGAGTATGCAACAATTTAAAGGAGACACTCTGCTCAAAACTTATATGCACTGAAAGCATTGAACAGCACTACATATTAAACCCCTAGAGTGTTAAGTCTTACTTTTTGCACTATCATTATAACGAACATTTCTAAGCCCTATTGACCATATGGCAGAAGAATGGTGAACTACATCAATTGGAAATTACAATTTTGTGGATAAAACTATGGTTGTTAACAACTAAACTTTTAATATATTGCTATAAGGACATAGCGTTTTGTGCACATAAAGTGGGCTCACGTTCGTTAATTTGTAAATATTTAAATTGCAGTAGCCAGCAATAAATCATATGATCATATGTATTATTATCTCTTGTATGTTACTTCTTATATATATGGTAAATAATGCAAGTAATACGATAATATTAATAAATTTGTTTGCATAGTGGTTAAGGAATTTAAAGGGAAAGTATGCCCTTATAGATACTACTAGTATTTGGATACTTAACACTATACTCTGGTGCCGGACAAAGGGAACTAAAGTGTGGACTAGTCCCACACTATTTTCTTTTTTGCATTATTATTATATATATATATATATATATATATATATATATATATATATATGTACATACACCAGCCACTTTATTAGGTACACCTTGTTAGTACTGGGTTGGACCCCCTTTGCCTCCTGAACTGCCTTAATTCTTCATGGCATAGATTTAACAAGGTGTTGGAAACATATCTCAGACATTTTGGTCCATATTGACATGATAGCATCACGCAGTTGCTGCAGATTTGTCGGCTGCACATCCGTGATGCAAATCTCCCGTTATACCACATCCCAAAGGTGCTCTATTGGATTAAGATCTGGTGACTGTGGAGGCCATTGAAGTACAGTGAACTCATTGTCATGTTCAAGAAACCAGTTTGAGATGATTTGAGCTTTGTGACATGGTGCCATCAGAGGATGGGTACACTGTAGTCATAAATGGATGGACATGGTCAGCAACAATACTCAGGTAGGCCGTGGCGTTTAAACAATGCTCAATTGGTACTAAGGGGCCCAAAGTGTGCCAAGAAAATATCCCCACACCATTACACTGCCACCAGCAGCCTGAACCATTGATACAAAGCAGGATGGATCCATGCTTTCACGTTGTTTACTCTAAATTCTGACCCTACCATCTGAATTTCGCAGCTGAAATCGAGACTCACCAGGCAACATTTTTCCAATCTTCTATTGTCCAATTTAGGTGAGCCTGTGCAAATTGTAGCCTCAGTTTCCAATTTTTAGCTGACAGGTGTGGCACCCGGTGTGGTCTTCTGCTGCTGTAGCCCATCTGCTTCAAGCTTCGACGTGTTGTGCATTCAGAGATGGTATTCTGCATACCTTGGTAGCAACGAGTGGTTATTTGAGTTATTGTTACCTTTCTATGTTCTCGAACTAGTCTGCCCATTCTACTCTGACCTCTGACATCAACAAGGCATTTTTGTCCACACAACTGCCGCTTATTGGATATTTTCTCTTTTTTGGACCATTCTCTGTAAACCATAGAGATAGTTCTGTGTAAAGATCCCAGCATATCAGCAGTTTTTTAAATACTCAGACCAGCCCTTCTGGCACCAACAACCATGCCATGTTCAAAGTCACTTAAATCCCCTTTCTTACCCATTCTGATGCTCAGTTTCAACAAGTCGTCTTCACCACATCTAGATGCCTAAATGCATTGAGTTGCTGCCATGTGATTGGCTGATTAGCTATTTGTGTTACCAAGCAATTGAACAGGTATATATATATATATATATATATATATATATATATATATATATATATATATATATATATATATATGTGTGTTTGTGTGTGTGTACTTATGTATTTATATGTTTATGTATTTACAGACATATTTACACATATAAACATAACACATTAATACATTTTTATAGAAATATAGACTTTTGTAATAAAAGCGAATTGGAGCTCTTTGCAATAAAAGGGATACTAAAGTCAAAATTAAACTTTTAGATTTAAATAGAGCATGCAGTTTTAAGAGACTTTCCAATTTACTTCCATTATGAATTTCTGCACAGTCTTATTATAAATGCACTTGCTGAGGCACTAGCTCCTACTGAGTATAGGTTTACTGGTCTGTGATTGGCAGGTGGCTGTCACATGATACAGGGGACAGAAAAATGGGTCAAAATACATTTGTCCGAACAAAAAGGTACTGCTTATTTGAAATTCAGGGTCATTGCCTTGTTTTTTTTCATTGTGCAACTGTTAATTATGCATTTCTACTGTATTTAGTGGTCCTTTAAGAAGATGAAAACATGTGAAAACATGTTTATGCAATATTCACATTTAATAAAGTTTTTTACTGTAAATATTACAGTACTGTAAGTCTTCATCCTATCCGGGCAGAAGAGGACATCCAGACCGGGAGAAGGCTCGCATTCTATTGGCTGATCCAATCAGCCAATCGGATTGAACTTCAATCCGATTGGCTGATTAAATCAACCAATCTGATTTTTCCTACCTTAATTCCGATTGCTGATAGAATCCTATCATCCAATCGGAATTCAAGGGATGCCATCTTGGATGACGTAATTTAAAGGAACCGTCATTCATCGTTAGTCGTCGTGCTGGAAGGATGCTCCGCGCCAGATGTCTTCAAGATGGAGTCGCTCCTCGTCGGATGGAAGAAGATAGAAGATGCCGCTTGGATGAAGCCTTCTCCCGGTCCGGATGTCCTCTTCTGCCCGGATAGGATGAAGACTTCTGCCGGTCTGGATGTCCTCTTCTGCATGTTAGCTTTATTTAAGGGGGTATTGGGTGGGTTTTAGAGTAGGGGTGTGTGGGTGGTGGGTTGTAATGTTGGGAGGGTATTGTATTTTTTTTTACAGGTAAAAGAGCTGATTACTTTGGGGCAATGACCCGCAAAAGGCCCTTTTAAGGGCTATTTGTAATTTAGTATAGGGTAGGGCATTTTATTATTTTGGGGGGCTTTTTTATTTTATTAGGGGGCTTAGATTTGGTGTAATTAGTTTAAACTTATTGTAATTTTCTTTTTCCTGTAATTTAGTATTTTGTTTTTTTCCGTAATTTAGTTTATTGAATTTAATTGTAATTAATTGTAGGTAGTTTAGGTAATTTATTTAATGATAGTGTAGTGTTAGATGTAATTGTAACTTAGGTTAGGATTTATTTTACAGGTAATTTTGTACTTATTTTAGCTAGGTAGTTATTAAATAGTTAATAACTATTTAATAACTATTGTACCTAGTTAAAATAAATACAAAGTTGCCTGTAAAATAAAAATAAATCCTAAGATAGATACAAATGTAACTATTAGTTATATTGTAGCTAGCTTAGGGTTTATTTTATAGGTAAGTATTTAGTTTTAAATAGAAATAATTTATTTAATTTTGTTAAATTTATTTAGTTTAATTTAAATTATATTTAAGTTAGGGGGGGTTAGGGTTAGGTTTAGACTTAGGTTTAGGGGTTAATACCTTTAATATAGTAACGGCGACGTTGGGGGTGGCAGATTAAGGGTTAATAATTGTAAGTAGGTGTCTGCGATGTTAGGGCAGGCAGATTAGGGGTTAATAAAATTTAACTAGTGTTTGCGAGGCGGGAGTGCGGCGGTTTAGGGGTTAATACATTTATTAAAGTGGCTGCGATGTCCGGTCTGCAGATTAGGGGTTAATAATTGTAGGTAGGTGGCGGCGACGTTGGGGGCAGCAGATTAGGGTTCATAAGTATAATGTAGGTGGCGGCGATGTCCGTTCGGCAGATTAGGGGTTAAAACATTTTATTATAGTGTTTGCGATGTGAGGGGGCCTCGGTTTAGGGGTTAATAGGTAGTTTATGGGTGTTAGTGTACTTTTTAGCACTTTAGTTAAGAGTTTTATGTTCCGGCGTTAACCCATAAAACCCTTAACTACTGACTTTTAAATGCGGTAGAAGTCTTGCCAGGAGAGGCTCTACCGTTCACTTCTTCCAAGACTCGTAATACCAGCGTTAGGCAAATCCCATTAAAAAGATAGGATACGCAATTGACGTAAGGGGATTTGCGGTAGCCTCGAGTCGCGGAAGAAAAGTGAGCGGTAGACCCTTTCCTGCCTTACTCGTAATAACAGCGGCATTAAAAAACAGCGTTGGGACCTCTCAATGCTGCTTTTTAAGGCTAACGCCAAACTCCTAATCTAGGCGTAAAACTTTAGACTTATTTTGTCAATATTTAAACAGCTAATGAATCTTTAAAAAAAATGCATCTATGTTATTCTCAGACTAATCTTTTCTTTGAATGTATCATTCTATATAGCATTTATATAGGGCTAGATTACAAGTGGAGCGCTCAAATGAATATTACAAGAGGCATGCTGTTAAAATTACTGCAATTTAGTTTGCGTGAAATAGTAATTTACGCTCCCCATATTTTCTACGGGTAGCGTAGAGCAGTAATATACGTTAAGATTACAAGCTGGAAGGTTGTATAAAGAGTGTGTCTCCAAACTACACTTTGAACCCCTAAACCGCCACCCCCCACATAACAAACTACATTTTTATGCTATTAACCTCTAAACCACCACACCCCCCACGACAAAGTAAGATTCTATGCTGTTAACCCCTAAAACGCCACACCCCCACCGCAAAGTAAGCTTCTACACTATAAACCCCAAACTACCAGTCCCCCACATCGCAAAGTCCCCACTACACTATTAACCCCAAAAAACCCACCCCAAAATTAAAAAAAAATTCTAAAACTAAACTACAAATAGCTGTTAAAAGGGCCTTTTGTAGAGCATTGCCCTAAAGTGAACCAGCTTTTTTTGTGAAATAAAAACCTTACACCTTCTAACAGTAACCCCCCCCCCCCAATTTTTTTTTTTGTTTGTTTTTAAAGGTAGGTAGGTGGGTTTTATTTCGTGAACAAGAGGAACGGCAGGCACTACACCAAAGCCCAGGAAATGTAAAATCCAGTAAATACTCTATTTAGAACATCTTAAAAAAGGCAGACAGACCTGGCAGGACAGATATACAAACAGTCTGACGCATTTCACGCCCCCTATCGGCGCTTACTCATAGACTACAGTCTATGTCTCAACCTAGTCTATTTATAGGCAGCAGGAAAAAGCATTAATTATTTCATAGCCAAAATAAACAGACATAAATGGTTAAAAACATAATATACCTATGAAGACACAGAGTGACTTATTATATCATATAAAGGGCACATAGCAACCTTACAATTGACAAAATATGAAAAAAATCCCTAAATGACCATTGATTATTACACATTATCTGCATAAATATTACATGAAAAGTAAAGAATGTAGACATGGTAAAACAAGGAAAATACAGGCTGATATAAGGACGACAAGATAAACGTATCACTTGTTATTTAGTATAAACAATATAATACCCTAACGGTATTTATATATTTAAGGGGCAGAAAAATATAAATTATCAACGAAAAAAAATTATGTCACATTCCTTATTCATGCCTGATGGATGACGTGTATGTAGTTTTAAAATCCAATATAATTCTTTCTTTTCTAGGATCTTAGATTTGTTACCACCTCTGGGAGGAGTAACAGCAACATCAATTACTTTTAGTGACAAATTTACAACATTGGTATAATGAAAATTGTTGAAATGATTAGTTACAGTGGAATCTTTGTTATAATGTTTCACATTTCTAACATGTTCACTAAATCTCGTTCAATGTTGTATCTTTCCTTATCTACACTACAAGTGAAGGTGTTACCCTGATAAATGTTAGAACTGGCATGGCATGATCTGCTACCACATTTAAAGGTACCTCTCCTAGATAGCCAATTAGTAGATGTATTATGAGAATTGCTTTTGACCAGACTGGGAGATAACATTTGTGCTAGTGTTTTTTGCTTTTTTTGGAACAAACTTACAATTAGAGACATAAGGCCGTAAAGTATCATCAGTGGCTAAAATGTGCAGATTTTTTTTAGGATTTTAACAATGTCATTATATTGTTGGCTAAACTCAGTGGTAAAGACAATTACAAAGAAAAGAATAGTGGCTGCACTTCTCTCCTGAACCACAGATAAATAATCAAATATTGAAGAGTAAAAAATGTACGTAGTAGATAAATAGAACTAAAAAACAATAATAATCGCATATATATATATATATATATATATATATATATATATATATAGATGTAAAGAGCGTTAAATCTTGAGCCTACATATAATATTGGTGTTTATATTCACATATAGCGCCGTAGCGTAATAAATGTGGCAAAAAATGTAGATCTACCTTGTAATATAGATCTATAAATACAGACAGGAACCACTAATCATGAAATGTGGCAAATCTATAAATAAATGTAACAAATACTTAGATGTATACGACCTTAGGAATATCATAGACTGAGGTTCACAAAACAGGAGTGAATCCTTTCCAAACAGTAAATCGTACAGAGTGGCTGCTGCTCCAAGGAAACTGGGAACACTGTGGCTCAAAACCCAAGAGCTAAAAACATAGGAGACAAAAAAGGAAACAGAGCGCACGCCACTCTAAGGGTAAAACTGAGATTTAATATAGCAAACATGCGCATTAATAAAATACACGCACAATGTGTACAATGAAAATGGACAATGGATAGAACCAATGTATATCACCACATCCTGCTTGAGCCATGGGTAGTGGAGAGAGAGTTCCGTCCGGTCCCTTGTAAAGTTCCAAGTGCTTCCGGATCACTGATTGTAAACAAGAGGTGGAAGTTGCTGCACACCGACCTAGCATTCGAAGGAATGTAGAGAGAATTGACTGGCTGTTTTCTCTACGCATTTCTATGGGATCCGACCCGACTTTCTCAAGAGATTCAACAGTCTGAGTTTATTGTTGAACATCCGGGCTTTAAAAGCCGTAAGTGTCTCTAATTGGTCAATATTGAAACAGTAACACACCCTGCGTAAAAATTACATAGAAAGATTGTATCCATCTATTATTCAACTTGAAACAAAACACAATATTACAAAATATTACAAATATATTAAAAATTCAATTGTGTGAAATACATATATTTCTACTATATATAGATTTCTATACAACATAACATATATGACCTCTAAACTTCCTTTGTGAAATGTAATCTATATATATAAAACTAACTAATATAAAAGTAACAAGACCTTTGTAAGAAAAGCCCTAGGAACAACCATTTATACACATAGTTGTTTCATAAGTTGATCCCATTATGAGCCTACCGTAAGAGAGGTAAAAGAGAGATAAAGAACATGAAAAAATTCATATTGTTATTTGTGATGACCAGCCATAAACATAGTAGAAGATTACATAAAGGCCTGTAGGTCCAGATCAATAGTTAGACCTTTAGAACTCTCAGTATTGAGTGTCTGTAACTCATGAATCCAAAAGGTTTCACGATGTCGCAAACTCTTCAACCTGTTTTTAGAGCTATTGGGTGGAATCCAGTCAGTGACCATAATGCCAAGCCCTTTTGCATTAGCATCATGGTGAAATTTGCATTTCCATCTTATTTTTAATGTTACAGCAGTGTTCATTATATCTAGTTCTAATGAGCCTCTTGGTGCGCCCTACATAGTAACAATTACAGCTACATATTGGAAGATATACTACATAAAATGATTTGTATGAAAATTTATTTTTCACTTGGAAGGTTTTAGTTTGATGCAAATTATATAAAGTATTACCCCTAATGATGTTTTTACACATATTACAGTTAACGGCTCCACATAGCCATGTGCCATTAGCTCTAGTGAGCCATTGTGTATTACTTATGACAGTGGGAGGTAGAGTGGATTTAAGTTTAGACGGGGCTAACAAATTCTTGAAATCTCTATTTTCCCTATATGTAACCACTGGTCTATTGGGAAGTGTTTTACCCAAAACAGGATCGCTAGTAAGGACACCCCAATGTTTTTTTAATTTTTTTTTCAATCTCAGTACTCCCTTGACTATACGTTGAAATAAATCTTATCTCCCTGTCTGTAGCCTCTAATTATTTTCTAGAATTTGGTATCAGCATTTCATCTCTATTCATCTTAGATACTTTGTCTTTCACTGTATTTAATAGGTCAACATCATAGCCTTTTTCTTTGAACTTGTTGTCCAATAATGCAGATTCTGCAAAATAGTCCTCCTGATATGTGCAGTTTCTGCGTATCCTTTGATACTGTCCGAGGGGAATATTTTTCTTCCACCTTGGAAGATGTCCACTATCTGCACTAAGGAAACCATTCTTATCTGTTGGTTTTCGATAGTTCCTAACTGAGACTTTGTCCTCATTACTAACAAATAGGAAAAGGTCTAGGAATTCAATATTATACTTATGTGTTTTACTAGTAAATTTAAGGGTCATGTTATTGCTGTTAATGTGCTCTAAAAAAACCTTACCTGATCGTCTGAGCCTTTCCAGACAATAATGATGTTGTCTATGTATCTAAAGTACTTGACAAGATGGCTACTAAAAGGATTATTGTGCCATATGTATTGGTTCTCAAAACTGTTCATAAATAAATTCGCATAGGATGTGGCAAATGTAGTCCCTATAGCTGTGCCTTGCAATTGTAAATAAAATTGGGAATTGAACTGAAAATAATTGTGTCTTAAAATAAAATCTATACCTTCAAGGATAAAGTCTATCTGTGCTTTTGGTAAAAAACTGTCTGCCATATTCTCCTCTATGGCTTTTAGCCCAAGATTGTGTGGGATACAGGTATATAGGGACGTCACGTTACACGTGAGCCATAAGAAGTCACGGTCCCATTTCATCCCTTCAAAGATTCTAATAGTTTGAGAGGTATCTTTAAGAAAAGATTTAGTACTCCAAACCACCGGCTGCAGAAAGTGATTTGATTCTACATTTTTACAATCTGTGAAATTTATATCCTCGTCTAACTAATCTGTCCCTAAGTTCTGTAGACTGTTCATAAACTATCTGATATAGTGTTTCTTCTTAATCTTAGGAACTGTGACTTAGGTATAGATTGGACAAGATGCTCTGGGTGCTGAGATGTTGCATGTAGTATTGTGTTTCCTGCTGTGGGTTTCCTGAATGTTTTAGTAACAATTACATTATCTATGACTTGAAGAGTAAGATCCAAATAGTTAACCTGCTTTTTTATTTGGTAAAGGTATGGTTAGTATATTTTGGGTAAACTTAGGGGGCGTTAGGTTAGGGGGTTTAAATGTTGGGTTAATTTGCATTAGGGGGACTTGCAGTTTAGGGGTTAATAGTGTAGTGGGTTACTTTGCATTGATGGTCTGGCGGTTTAGGGGTTAATGGTGTAGTGGGGACTTGCATTGGGGGGCTTGCAGCTTAAGAGTTAATAGTGTAATGGATTACTTTGCGTTGGGGGCTGGCGGTTTATGGGTTAATAGTGTAATGGGTTACTTTATGTTGGGGGGATAACAGTATAGGGATTAATAGTGTAGTGAGGACTTATGGTGGCTTATGGCTTATGGTGATTCGGGTTAGCGTGCGAGTAGGGATTTAGGTTTTTCCCCACTTTTTTTCTCCATTGACTTCTATGGGAATAGGTTATTGCCTGTGTTATTGTAATTTCTGCTTTTTGCGCGTGTTTGGTTAGTGGTCCGTTACCCCATAAAGCAGGAATTAATCTCCTCTGATCGTGCCACCCCCGTCGCAACTCCCTACAGGAGTAGTTAAATTACAATCTCCCTACGCACGTTGTGTAGTACTGCGCAACTTGCGTAGCTAGATTGTACGCAATCCCGCTCAGAGGAAGATGCTTCCATTCTAAAGCTAGCAGAGGTTTGTATAGTCTTAGCTCGAAATAGTGGAATTAAAGTATATAAAAAAGAAAATCTTAAAAGAAAAATCTCTTTTATATTTCATTTATTTTCTTCCCTTTACCTGTCTCTTTGTAGTAGTTTTCCTAATTCCTTCAGATGGACTTACATTACTGTTTGTCTTCCTCCCCTCCTTTTTTTTAATTAAATATTAATTATTTTTAATTCTAATCATTTTCCCGCGCACAAAGCCATTCCACCTGAATTCCAATAATTGCCATCCAGCAGATCAGCCATATCCCACCAGTATTATAGTAGTTGCCAGTAACATCAGTAGTAGTATCACATCCATATTGAGAGCTTTCTGATCTTAATTTATGACTCCAATGTCGGTCCATGATTATAAGTAGTTTTGAATATTTCCTAACTGGGAGGTAACTTGGAAGTCTTGTGGTCCTTTTAAACATTATTATTTTTTTCCACTTTCTGCCTCTCTGTTTCCAGCTCAAAAGTTGGCACTCACCCATCATCTGTCATTTGGAAGTATTCTCTCAGTTCTGTCATTCAGTTAGTTAATTCCAAAAAAGAATTATTAAAAATGTGTAATTATATAGATAATGTAAACTTAGCTATGGTTATACTAGTTACAGTATGTACAGTATGTGTGTGTGTATATATATGCTCAGTGTGCTTAGAGGAATGTGGCTACACCTCACTGACGAGGCCCAATGAAGGCCGAAACGATCGTCTGGGGTTGCTGTGTTCCTTGTTCAGAGAGGAATTGCCTGGTATTTCGGCGCTGGACTGACCGTAATAGGCGGGATCAGACTGATATACTACAGGAAAGTTCTTCTCTGTGAAAAGCATTACTGGGCTAAAAAGCTCACCCAGGTGGTAAATCGCCATAGAACAGGCTAGGAATGGAATTGAGCCAGTTGTTTGTTCCTGTGAGTGCAATTCTTTCTGTATATATATATATATATATATATATATATATATATATATATATATAGGTTTGTACCTTTTAAAACAAATACATGTTAGTGGTCCACGGGATTCAAAATTGTGAGTTTAGTGGTCCCTGAGGAGCTGTGAGGATGTATATATATATATATATATATATATATATTTATATTTATATACACATATTTATATACACACAATGTATATATTTAAGTATAACAAATTTAGAACAGTGAGAACTTATATAGCAATAAAAATAGAATATGAATTACCGGTAAATGTCAATAAAAAACATTTAAAAATATGCACTTTTGTAAAACTAGAAAGCCTCGGCTACTGTCTTCTATGAAATATTAATATCCCAAACATGAAATCTTCCTAAAAAAAAAAGAACAAAACACAATTTTTAAAATCACAAGACTTAAAGGGCCACTAAACCCAAAATCTTTCTTTCATGATTCAGATAGAGAATAGAAATTTAAACAACATTACAATTTACTTCCATTATTTATTTTGCTTCATTTTTTAAATATTCTTAGTTGAAGAAAAAGCAATGCACATGGTGAGCCAATCACACGAGGCTTCTATGTGCAGCAACCAATCAGCAGCTAGTGAGCATATCTAGATATGCTTTTCATCAAAGAATATCAAGAGAATAAAACAAATTATATAATATAAGTAAATTAGAAAGATGTTTAAAATTGCATTCTCTTTCTAAATCATAAAAGAAAAAATGTGGGTGGCATGTCCCTTTAAAATACACAATACATCATTAAACAATAAAATACATATAAATACAAAATTGTATATACATTTATAATATACCCACAATCCCCCAGCTCCTATAGGTGTATTATTTATGTCCAAGTTTTACTGTTGTATTGTTCCAAAAAGGATTGAGTTTCTGTTGACACATGTAAATTATATTATGCATACAATAATGTCTAAAAGGTTAATTTACAATGCACCTTTAATTTAGGTGGCGATGCTGTATTCTGCCAGTGTTAGAAAAGCCTCATTCACCACATAGATGTATAGTAGAACACCTTTCAGTGAGACTGCCTTAAAACACTCATGTCAGCCCTTTTTATCACTTCACCGGCAATCTCAATAGCACAACTAATCCCTTTTTTAAAATATCACCATTACCATAATGCGTTTAACATCCGTCCCTTAGTCTAGATCTTTCTGTCCAAGAAGGTTTTGGGCAAATATTGGATAGTAGATTTGTTTAAGACTCACCAAAAGCCTGCAGAATACTGATTTGTTATGGTTTTTTAAATTTACTCAATCAAAATATAAAAAATTGATGCACTTAAATTCACCCTGTATGAGGGCATAGAAGAAGGGGTGGGTGACCCCCCTCCTCCTGTGGACCTGCAAAATTTGGGGTCAAGTGTAGGTGAGAGGGGTGGAGTGTAGAAAGAGAGAAATAGGAGAGGAACAGGAAGTAGGACAGCAGTTTAGGAAGAAGGCAGAAGGAAGCTCCCTCCCTGAATTTTAGGTAGGAACAGGTGGACATTGCAGTCTTCAGGTGGCGGGTGTTTGCCTATTTTAGTTCAATAACTGGCTAGTGGTACCTCCTGCTGGGTCGCAGGGGAGAGATTCAGAACTGTGGGGCGTGTGCCTTTGTTTGGCAACATGCGCGTTAGGTGGGCAAGCACTCTTGTTAAAGTTAAAGTTGTTATTTATGATATTTATTAAGTATTTAATAAAATTGGGCTGCAGCCTTTTCACCCCAGAATAGTTGTCAGTCTTTTATTTAAGGGAGCAAGTGGACACTAGGGGGGTCACTGCATACATAACTAATTCAAAGTTCCTTGTTTCTAATGGATTGGAATGCCATGATAAAGAAGTTAAAAGATAATGATATGTCTGTGGGTATTGTTAATGTGATTAGAAGCTTGTGTTCAGTGGTAAAAATTAGCAACTCTTTTCTGCTCTTGCACTGCTCTAATGCATTCACTGTCAGAATACATTTTGTGTTCTAATCTTAGATCTAAGATCTTCATCTGAACTTTGCCTTAGGTATGGGTCTGAATAAATGACTGGGATAGAAACTGTCTGCCTGCAACAGTGTGCTACTTTCAATTTGTTGGTGTATTTACCTGTCATGCCATGTTGTTTCTTACAGAAAATCAATTACATTTTTATTCTACTGTTTAGTGAAGTGATTTGCTATTTCTGCTATTTAGGTACCTATTTAACTTAGAAGCCTTAGGGAAATAGGAAACGTAGTTACAATGAAAACAAAGAACTACTTTTATACAACCAAGTAATATTTGCTGTAAGCGTTACAAATTACATTTAATATAACCAGACCAAGGTGTTTTCAGCAATGTTAAATGTTATGTTATTTATTTATTTTTATAAAAAATTTCAATAAGCAAAGATACTAATGTAAAAATAAGTACTAATTTAACTTATACACAACTATGTGTGGCTCTATAAAGGGCCAGATTAGAAGTGGTACGGTATTTAATGCTCCCGCTCTAGCGCTAACTCTACTAGAAGTAAGCTTTTTGCGCATGTTGGTAGCGCTCTTAAAGGGACACTCAAGTCAAAATTAAACTGTCATGATTCAGATAGAGCATACAATTTTAAACAACTTTCCAATTTACTTCCATTAACAAAATGTGCACAGTCTTTTTATATTTACACTTTTTGAGTCACCAACTCCTACTGAGCATGTGCAAGAATTCACAGTATATACGTATATGCATTTGTGATTGGCTGATACCGGGGGAGTGGAAATAGTCATAACTTTGCAATTTATTTAACAAAAATCTATTACTCATTTGAAGTTCAGACTAAGTCCTATTGCATTGTCGTCTTATCATGCATTTGTTGATTATACAAATGTACAGTGTTGACTGGTCCTTTAATACCAGTTGAAAGTGAACTTTTTTTGCTCACGCGCTAACCTGATGCACGTAAAAACCCCAACTTAGCTTACTTGCGCTCAAACCTGATCACATATTCTCAAGTGCACTAACCCAATATGAAAATATGAATATTTTACATAGAAGAATATGTTCTACTTATTTACACATACATATTTCTACATATATCTGATGTTATTTTGATACTAGGGCCTCTAGTTATCAAGCTCCGTAAGGAGCTTGATGGCCCCTGTTTCTGGCGAGTCTTTAGACTCGCCAGAAACAGCAGTTATGAAGCAGCGGTCACAAAGACCGCTGCTCCATAACCTGTCCGCCTGCTCTGAGCAGGCAGACAGACATTGCCGCAATTCAACCCGATCGAGTAAGATCAGGTCCGCCAGACCTTAATAACTAGAGGCCAATATATCTATCATCTATCTATCTATCTATCTATCTATCTATCTATCTATCTGTCTATATATACCTTTATATCTATATATATATATATATATATATATATATATATATATGTATATAGATATATAGTCAATTGAAGACAGTACTCTCTGGACTTAGCAATAGGTGCAGCAAGTGCCATTTATTAAATGACGTATCGGGAGTACACCACTTCATCAGATGGTCTAATGAAGGGGTGCACTCCCCGAAACGTTAATTAATAAAAGATACTTGTTGCACCTATTGCTAAGTCCAGAGAGTGCGGTCTTCAATTGACTATATCGTATCCACTATTCAGCACCCTGGCCATTGAATACCGTTTGTGAGAGAGTCTCTCTCTCTAAGTCTCTCTCTCTCTGAGTCTCTCTCTCTCTGAGTCTCTCTCTCTCTGAGTCTCTCTCTGAGTCTCTCTGAGTCTCTCTCTCTCTCTCTCTCTCTCTCTCTATATATATATATATATATATATATATATATATATATATATATATATATATATAAAACAAAGGAATAATGAGAGAGGGTATGGATCCCCTGACTCACCTTATAGCGCTACTAGAAAGAAATTAAAGTACCCAAAGTCTTAGGCACCTCTATACACCAGTCTAGCCGTGGGAATACCTGCAGAATATTCCTAAGATACAGAGGAGTCCCTTCACGCCTCTAATAAAACTAAAATGCTGAGAAAGGGGTAATGGATGGCGCTAGGTAAAACAGCTAGTTCACACTGATATTAATCAATGAACACAGAGTTAAAGGATATGAACCATTAGATGAACATAAATAAATAATCAATTATTCCATAATAATGAATACTGTAAAGTATATAGTGAAAGTAATAATTCAGGTAATAGTAAAGTCCACAGTTCCAAAAGGTAATAGTAAAATGTTAGTGAAGAAATCTTCATCAATCTCTCCCCTTTAGATGTGCACTTACTTCAAGCAACCTCAATCCTATGAGGTAAGAATGTAGTAGTATCACTGAAGGGCTAGGTATCCCCTGAAGTATGGATCAAGCCGACCGTGGGTTTCTTTATGTACTGGCTCCAAGACACAGGCACCTTCTGCTTTTGTTAGGAATTCAATGTGCCCCCTTGATTCCAGTGCTCTCTTAGTGGATGGAAATTTTTAATTCCGGTCGCCGTTCATGCAGGAAAAACCAGAAATAGATACATAGTGTAAAACCGTTTTTAATATACACACAGTAAATAAACAAAATGAGTTCCACTCACATTTAAAATACTCAACATATGAGGCATGAAATAAGCACATAAAATTTATGAAGTCCGGAAAAGTTCATAAACAAGAAATGTCCAAAATAAATCCAAAAAGCTCCGGACACACAAATAAGGCTAATTAGATCCAATACAAGCATAGGAGTAAACCTTCCCCTATATATTTGGCACCTTACGCGTTTCAAAGGGATTTTAACTGTATCATTCCCTTCTTCATCAGAGGTCCTCATTTTGTTTATTTACTGTGTTAATATTAAAAACGGTTTTACACTATGTATCTATTTCTGTTTTTTCCTGCATGAACGGCGACCGTAATTGAAAGTTTCCATCCACTAAGAGAGCACTGGAATCAAGGGGGCACGTTGAATTCCTAACAAAAGCAGAAGATGCCTGTGTCTTGGAGCCAGTACTTAAAGAAACCCACGGTCGGCTTGATCCATACTTCAGGGGGTACCTAGCAATTGAGTGATACTACTACATTCTTACCTCATAGAATTGAGGTTGCTTGAAGTAAGTGCACATCTAAAGGGGAGAGATTGATGAAGATTTCTTCACTAACATCTTACTATTACCTTTTGGAACTGTGGACTTTACTATTACCTGAATTATTACTTTCACTATATACTTTACAGTATTCATTATTATGGAATGATTGATTATTTATTTATGTTTATTTAAAGGGACATAATACTCATATGCTAAATCACTTGAAACTGATGCAGTATAACTGTAAAAAGCTGACAGGAAAATATCACATGAGCATCTGTATGTAAAAAAGGAAGATATTTTACCTCACAATCTCCTCAGCTCAGCAGAGTAAGTTCTGTGTAAAAAGTTATACTTCACCTGCTCCCAGCTGCAGGTAAAAAAAAAATAAAAAAAATAAAAAAATGAAGAAATGAACAGCAGCCAATCAGCATCAGCAGTGCTGAGGTCATGAACTCTTACTGTGATCTCATGAGATTTGACTTAACTCTCATGAGATTTCATAGTAAGCTTCCTTTACCTGATTGGTGAAATAATATGAGAGTTCACGAGGCTCATCCCCTAAGCTGTCCTAGGACAGACACACTAAAATGCTGCTTAGAAATCCTTTACAATGGGAGGTGGCTACTGAAGAACTTTTGAGGTAAAATATCTTTCTTTTTTACATAGAGATGTTCAGGTGATATTTTCTAGTCAGCTTTTTACAGCTATGCTGCATCACTTTCAAGTGTTTAAACATTTGGGTATTATGGCCCTTTAATGGTTCATATCCTTTAACTCTGTGTTCATTGATTAATATCAGCGTGAACTAGCTGTTTTACCTAGCGCCATCCATTACCCCTTTCTCAGAATATATATATATATATATATATATATACATATACAGGTAGCCCTCAGTTTATGCCGGGGTTAGGTTCCAGAAAGAATGGTTGTAAATCGAAACCATTGTAAATTGAAACCCAGTTTATAATGTAAGTCAATGGGAAGTGAGGGAGATAGGTTCCAGGCCCCTCTCAAAATTGTCATAAGTAACACCTAATACATTATTTTTAAAGCTTTGAAATGAAGACTTTAAATGCTAAACAGCATTATAAACCTAATAAAATAATCATACAACACAGAATATATAATTAAACTAAGTTAAATGAACAAAAACATTTGCTAAACAGCATTATAAACCTGATAAAATAATCACACAACACAGACTTCACTTTCATTTTTCTGCAAACAGTTCTCTCTATGCATTCCAATCTGGACTGATTTATAGACAGGAAGATCTTGTTCCTTTGAAATCTGCTTGATAGCTCAGGTCTGGTTAAACTGATTCATTTCAGCTTGCTTGGCTTTGCGTCAACACAAGCAGACAGCTCCACCTACTGGCTATTTTAATAAATGCACTGCTTCTCAATGCTTTTCAATAGCAGTCAAATGACTGGAAAAAAAGGTTGTTATTCTGAAACGGTGTAAATTGAACCGTTGTAAAACGAGGGCCACCTCTCTCTCTCTCTCTCTCTCTCTCTCTCTCTCTCTCTCTCTATATATATATATATATATATATATATATATAATGTAAGCAGAGGTAGTAGCACTCCTGGTGAAGTTGAAAGGCTCAAGCAGCCCACGTTTCCCTGGGTGCACTCCAAGGGTAAATATAATACAGGTGAAGAAGGAGTCACTCACAGGGTCTTTGCAAAATACCAATGTATTTATAATTACATTGGTATTTTGCAATGGACCCTGTGAGTGACTCCTTCTTCACCTGTATTATATATATATATATATATATATATATAAAATTATAAACAGGTATAGATATATACAAATATATATTGGACATTGTAATGTGAAATATTTACAGTAAATACACAGTATAGCACTTTAATAAATATGAATATTTATAACAGATAATGTTATTATGAGCGTAATTGTACTTTGTAATGTATGTTTGATGCATTTTGCAACACTTTTTTGTTTTGCGAAAAAGTTAACCAGAAATCTGAGAATGCGGTAATCATTCTAGCTTAAATCTCGATTGGCTTCAAACGATCGCGTTTACTTTCCACTTGGAATATAAGCGGTAAACCCGATGTGTGCAAATACCCACAATAAAACCCTTTTCACTCACGCGTAACTGATAACACGCAACTCGTAATCTAGGCCAAAATGGGGTTAACCCGATGTGTGCAAACACCCACGATAAAACCCTTTTCGCTCACGCATAACTTTTAGCATGCAACTCTGGTTTGAGGATAATCTAGTCCTTAAATGCTGTGATTATATTTTAAAACATATATACAAGGGGACAAATGAAATTTTTTTTGTTGTCTTGTAGCAATAAAGGTTGATTTATAAAAATGTATAAACTGTAGGCTTTTCAACAACCTTACTGTATTTCCCCACTGTTTCTATAGGAATACAACTCAACCTTAAAAGGGACAGTCTACCATAGAATTGTTATTGTTTTAAAAGATAGATAATCCCTTTATTACCCATTCCCCAGTTTTGCATAACCAACACAGTTATATTAATATACTTTTTACCTCTGTGATTAACTTGTATCTAGGAACCTTCTTCCAGCCCCCTGATCACATGACTGTGACTGTTTATTATCTATTGTCTTACATTTAGCATTGTTTTGTGCTAAATCTTAAATAACCCCCTGTGCCTGAACACAGTGTTATCTATATAGCCCATGTGTACTTTCTGTCTCTTTGTGTTGAAAAGAGATTTAAAAAGCCTGTGATAAGAGGCAGCCCTCAAAGGCTTAGAAATTAGCATATGAGCTTACCTATGTTTAGTTTAAACTGAGAATACCAAGAGAAAAAAGCAAATTTGATGATAAAAGTAAATTGGAAAATTGATTAAAGTTACAAGTCCTATCTGAATAATGAAAGTTTAATTTATACTAGACTGTCCCTTTAAACTTCTTCTCCAAGCCAAGATCATGGAATGCAGCAAATCACTGCCATTACCTTCCAATATTTGAATCTAATATTGAATATCAAAAAATAGCAATGGGGTGGCTCAGGGCATTATCTTGGCAGTTAGGGGTGTGATGTGTGATTCAGCCATAGTACACATGGGATAGGCTATGGTTGGAAGGTTTTGTCATTCCTGGACAGGGTTCTTTAAGAGAAAGTGGGAATCATGGTGGAACACTGTAGTAAACCAATTGAATGCAGATTTGTATTGAAAAGGCTGCCTTCCAGAAGCAGAGATATTTTCATTAATTCTACCACCTGATACACTGCAAATGGGATTATTTTTTTTAAAGCAGGAAGCCCAAACTTTGCTCAGTCCCATGGTATCTCATTGTGTTTATATACTTGTGCAATTGAACTCACCATAATCAAAGTTGATAGACATTCTTACCAGGTCTTCCCCTCTTATTACAATAAAAGAACGTCACAGTATTCAAAACATTAAACAATTTCTATTTTTCTATGATATCTATATTTTAGATGTATTAAAGGGTTAGAAATCTGTGACAAAACATATATAAATAAAACACATCATTATAATTTCATATATTAATTTAATAAAATCTGCTTACTTTGCACTTCAAACAAAGCTGCCAACCACAGGAAAAATAATGTTTATTTTTGCATAAATCAAGTTGCAAAGACCACCCATATTTGTAGGCAGAACATATGCAAAAAGATTAAATGTGCCCCAGCCAATCAGCCCACTTGTTATGAATATTAGTTTTACTTATTTATATGGGACATCGCATTCGTACTAGTAAAGTAATAGACTTGCATGCGCACTAGCAAGGTAATGGACTCGCATGCGCACTCAGTCAAAACAGCTTTTTACCTTGTTTTAATTTAACTATATGCTCGTTAGTCCAGGGGAAGTTTGGATACTCATCTAGATTAATATTATTGTTGAAGATGATGATGCTCCTTCGTCTGTTCCTTCCAATCACTTCTAGACTTCTGCAAACTGATCCACTCCACCCGACATCGGCGTCAGCATCCTCATGTCCGCTTATATAGTGACGTGCCTCAGAGAGGAGACAGGGGAGCCAATATGCCATTGGCAAAAGAAGGCCGAACGCCATGATGTTTCTACCTAGGTAGAACATCGCAACTGGACCAGCATAGCAAGGTAGAAAATGGGTCTGGCATATTACTTAATGTTATTTAGAAATTACAGAATAACAACAAAAAATCGTTAATAGGTTCCTATTACAACCATATACTATATTTAAAAAGAAAAGGACACATTTTGAGTTTCCTATCCCTTTGGGCATTTACTCTCTGCTAAAATAGTTTTCTGCAAACCTGCTGTTAATGCACCCAGAAAGAGATGAGCTTTTGTGCTCGCATTAAGGCTCATGAGCATGAAACAAACTGCAGGAGGTACAATAAACTTCAGTCCACTATATTTATTTCCTTCTGCATTATTTGTCATAAATTCATAATATGCACTTTTCTATTTTCTCTGCTGAGGAATAATGTGAACAAATAATTTGCTTTCAGTTACCTTGGATACTAGTATATAATTTACTTTAATTTGTTTGTTTCGGAATGGATTTGAAAATACTTTGCCACCAGCTGTAGGTTGGCCCCTCCATCTGTATTATTTGTACAATATCATTGGAAAAATATAATTTTACTTTCTCTTCAGGGGTGAGAAAGAAAAAGCCCAGAGAAGAAAAAAGCTACTAAAAGCCTTTGCTTTTGAAAATATATATGACCATAAAATAATTTTTTAAAGTAGATGATTTTCTTTTTTTAATGATAATTGTCTTGAGTGTGATTATATTTTTGAAAAGGAGGGTCACCAGCTTTATTTCTCATTTTAAACTTGGTATTAAATTGAATAAATAAAATGTATTTTATTTATCAAATAGTATTAAGAAACTGTTTTACAATAATTGAAATGGATATAAGAAAGTACAAATGTGATATCTTGGGGCCGATTTATCAATGTCTGGCTGTAGCGGATCATGTCCGCCAGACATCGCTGAATGCCGACAGCATACGCTGTCTGCATTTAACATTGCACAAGCAGTTCTGGTGAACTGCTTGTGCAATACCGCCCCCTGCAAACTCACGGCCAATTGGCCGCTAGCAGGTGGTGTCAATGAACCCGACCGTACACGGTTGGGCGGATTGATGTCCTCCGCCTCAGAGGAGGCGTATGAGTTAAGGAGCAGTGGTCTTAAGACCACTGCTTCTTAACTCCTGTTTCCGGTGAGCCTGAAGGCTCGCACGAAAACAGATACATTAGGAGCCGTTCAGGGATTGATAAATCCACCTGCCTAGTTTCAAAATGGTTATATAAAGTGGCATCAATTTACAGACAAGCATAAAGTTGCACTTGGTCACAACAGCATTGTAAACGTGTACCAGTAAGGCCCAGTCAGTAACAGTTTTAATCAGCCACGCCACATGAGATGCAGAGGGTAATTTGATTTATGAGGATTCATTTGAAAAAATAGACTCTCCACTTTTCAGAAATAAGAGTTGTCTATGTCCATCGAATCCTGTTATCTAGTGAATTAGATGCAATATCACATCATCCAGTTGATATTAAGAGGGTCTTGTGATCCTCTAATGTAAATGAAAAGTGAATTTTTAGTTTTGAATGTGGGGCTCAATATCTCATATTGAAAGGGGTCTGCATTATATTTGTATTTCCCAGTTTTAAACTCTTGGTATATCTACAAGTCTAGGGATATTTCCTCCCTTTTGTTTGCCCCCACCGCCTCCCCCCGATACCCATGAGGACAGCCAATGAGAGTATATATATGGGGGCTACACTCACTTAATAAATATATTTCTATGTTCAAATACATTACTTTTTATACCTATTAAATGCACATTAATTGCAAGTAACTACTTTCACATTTGTTTTTCTCTACACTGTTCAAATTATTAATCTGTAAGAGTTTTTCATAAGAATCCTATTTCAAAATATTGCTGTCACAAATTAATTAACTGTTCTGTCAGTAAAGAGTTTATCCTGTTTTGAAATTAAAAGGCAATTAATTACTCTCCCTGAAAACTGCAATTATCAACAATGTCTTTTAAAATTCCATGCTCCCTCTGGGGTGACGAAAAAGGTTAATTGACCATGCAAATGGAATTACAAATAAAATGCCACAGTAACTTTTTTTTAAATAATATGCAGATCTGTATAAATGAAAGGTGATTTAAATAATAACCCTAGAAACTGCAGAATGGACTTCAGATAAACTGAATTAATTAAAATATAATTAAAAATACTGAATATTTTGTTGCACCTGTTTATCTTCAAATTATTGCACAATACACAATTTAGGGATAGATTACTCGTGAACCGCATATTAATGCTTTCTCTTGGGTGTTAATTGTACTAGAAGTAAGCTTTTTGCGCTTGTCAGGTTGCGCTTATATTACGAGTTGAAAATAAACTGGTTATACTCTCTCACTTACCCGACCAGCGCAAAACAAAGAAGTTAATATATCGCATGCACGTTCACGTATTGCCCCACAGAATTAATTGGAGAAAAAAAAACTAACACCCCATTCACGCACAAACTAGATAGCATATTCTCTTTGTGCTAACCCAACATAAAAATATGGATATTTCACATTCCAATGTTCTGCACATAACAGAATATGTTCTATTTATTCATAAATAAATATTTCTACATATATCTGTTGGATTTTTGTTACAATATATATATCGATACCTATATACTGTATATATAGGTATAGATGTATACCGATATATATATAGGAATATCTATTTAGAAATACTTAGAACATATTCTGCTATGTGCAGAACATTGGAATGTGAAATATTTACAGTAAATACATAGTTAAAACCTTTATTAACCCCTTAATATCCGCAACGTACCCTGTACATCGCTGGTCATTAATGGATTCTGTGGGTATAATTATGCGGGTCTTGCCATGAGCGTCAAGACCACACTATTAGAACCTCCCTCCTGCAGGCTTGCTAAAATCGCATGATCTTGCCGCTGGCGGCGAGGTAGCGCTATTGGAAAAGACACCCCCATAGAAAGACCGACGACGTACAGGGTACGTCACTGGTGATTAAAGGGTTAAATACGAATATTTCGCAAATATTATTTTGCATGTTTTCATCTACTTAACTGCAAAGGGCTCCAATGCACTTCTATATATGTCTATAAATGTATATCTATGGAATTATGAAAAAATAATAAAAGACTCAAAGCTCAGAAAACGTGTGAATCCTAGGAAGCCGTCACCTTAGCGACGTGCGGTGTGAGGGGATACTTATCAGCCAATTAATCAAGATGCAGAAGTATTGTTAAATAGCCTAATTCCGGCATCCATTCATACAATAAACCTACCCTCACAACAGCACACATGGATTAACACGGTAACAATCCGCAAATAGGTAATGCACTGTCAGTATGTAAATAGGGAATGGGTAGGGAATAAAGCAAAGTTCCGTAAACAGCTGCTGTTTCTGTAATCACTATGATATGATCAGTCAGTGGTACGTGTTCCCTTTCATGTTCCTTTCTCCCTAATAACCATATATATCTGTGAGACCAGTAAACATCCCATCTAATGCGGTAATTAAATGCAGTACAATAGTGTGGGGATAAGGTTCTACGTGAACTCATAAGTGATGGTTGTAATTTCATGTATAAACGTAATTTATCTTTAGGGAACTTACGTTCTCCAAGTCTCCTACACAAGGAAGATAGTAGTAATATATATGAGACAACAGACAATTATGATTGAAGTATACAAGGTGGCTCTATATTAACATTAGTCAATTATATAAATTTGTAAATTTATTATCGTATTTAGGTTGGAGTTGCTTCTTTTTCCTTATCCCAAATACAGTGAGAAATAAGTGATATACACAAACTATTTCTGCTTATTAATAACCATGTTGTGTCACTCATTAGATACAGTTATTAGGCATTAAATATGTATAGGTTCATATTCTAAATGATGCATCTTTATATATAATGCATTTTACACAATTATCTGTATTTCTCTCTTATGGTATGCATAAGCGTTGAGCATATGCTTGCTAGTGAGATGTTATTTTCTCCTCTATATATTTGACTCATGTCTGTACTATAAGATGTTGCCTAAATTGGTGCCTAAAATGTATCCATTAGTAATAGAAAAAGTTTATTGCACTTATAGAGTTAAGCTTGCTTTTAACCTATTTTCATGTAAACCACCCCCACAGGGGGGGAGGGTTTGATGTGTATAAATGGTGTTCACAGGAACACATTTAGTATGTCTATGACTACGGCCACGTCGTGCCGAAACCAGTCAGAGTTTTTTTAGCTTACTCTTAGTATGAGTCTGTTATATCATTTTAACCTATGGAGTAAATAAAGATATTTTTATTTTTATAAACTACTGGAGTATTCTTGACTCCTATGCAAGGACGTGCACAGGATTTCCTTTTTTCATATGGAATTATGTGTCTGTAAATACATATGTACCCATATAAATACAAATATACACACACATATATATATATATATATATATATATATATACTGTGTATATATATATATATATATATATATATATATATATATATATATATAGATATATATATATACGCACATACGTATACATTTTTAAAGATATCTCATATCTTTGAACCCTTATAACTTTTTTGTGCAATATTTAAAAAAAATTTTTTTTATTAGATAGTGTTATCACGAGTATAAGTGTGCTCTGTAATGTATTTTTGATTTGTTTTGTGACACTTGTTTACTTTCAACTCGTAATATGAGCGGTAAGCCCGATGAGTGCAAACACCCCACAATAAACTGCCCCCAAAATACAAGCCAGCATACCTGCTACGTTGACATGGAAGAAGGCAGGCTGGATGTCAGGCAGGCAGGCTGGATGTCAGGCAGGCAGGCTGGATGTCAGGCAGGCAGGCTGGATGTCAGGCAGGCAGGCTGGATGTCAGGCAGGCTGGATGTCAAGCATGCTCTGTGTCTTGTTGACACGCAGGCGCTCTCCTACTTTTGTGGACAGTGCACATCCTTTTATGTGCACTGCTCCACCAAAAAAGCGCAATGCCGATGTGCCGGTGACGTCACGAGTGACATCACCACTTCCGGTTGCGGCTGCGCAGTAAATGAAAAATGTATATACGTATATGCATTTTTCATTCGGAAATCCAACACACGTGGTATAGGAGGACAGGAAAAGCGGCCAAAAATAGAAAAGACTTGTTTCAGCAGAAAAACAAGAAGTAAAAGTATAAGGTATAGTTAGAAATACTTTTCATTGCATAAGGAATGTTTTTATTGTTATATGTTGCAGTGTCGACTGGTCCTTTAATCGCTCAGGCGCAAAACATTTGCGCTCTATTCTGTTCTATTCTGTTCTGTGTGCAAGATATAACATGTTTTAGAACTGTTAGAAAATCATTTACACTCCTACAAATCGAACATAGTTCCATACAAGACATTAATGGAAAAAATGCATTTAAAAAATTCCCAAAGACTATGTTGTTGACAGGTAAAATAAGTACTTGGAATATGTGTGATATAATATATAATGTGTGTTCAATTGAGACTTTTACAGACAATTACTTAAAGAAAGAATTTTAGTGACGTATTTGGAATCTGAGCATCATGTTGAATGTTGAAGAGGTTCTAAAATAATTAAAGGGACAGTATACTTTATGAGAAATTGTTTTTTTTTCAGGTTTATTTGTGTATAAACTAGCTGGTTTTGTGCTTTTAAACCACAACCTTTTGAAATGGGTTAAATCAGATCTCATTATGTTATTACTTTGTTTACACATACTTGCTTCCTTTTCTTATATCTGTTTGTAAACAAAAGCCCAATACTTTGAGAGAACACTGGAAAATTAACATTTTATTACTCAACTATCCTGCACCCCACTGAGAGTGTAAATTCTTCTGCTTGCTGTGTTTACTTAGGCTTGTCAATAGCCTATACTTAAATATAGAAACTTTCAGTGTAGGCTGGGATTCCACAGGCTAAATCAGCTATTTCAAATGCTGAAATAAGGGTAAACAAGCTACTTATAAACAACTGAATACACTCCAGCAAGTAAAATGGATAATTAGGAACAATTTAAAGGGGAGAGATTTTTGGGTAAAAAATCCCTTTAATATAATTAGAAGTTTGCAGATCAAAGGAGGAAGCAGTTCAGAATTCATTAAAAGTTGTGTATTTATGTTTCTTCTGGTAGCAATTGTATTAATTTGCAGTAGACAGACGTGCTCCCTGGAGGAGAGCATGGACGGAGGGGAATTTGACCCATATTGCGGGAATGGAGCAGGCTAGAGAGGGTGAGGCGGAGCCTGGGGCTGGGGAATTTAGGCGCGCAGCGGAAGCGGTCCTGTCTCTTTAGCCTCTTCAGTCGCAAGGGGAAAGTTGGTGCAGCTTGCGAGTGAAGAGGCCTCAGAGTATGGACGCGGTTTTACAGGAGGTAAATCGGATGGCGGCAGCACGTGGAACGGCATGGCTCAGGGACTACCTGGCCGCTGCCAATCTTCCCAGAGCTGCAGATGGCAGGAGCAGTGACGGCCGGCCGCAGAGGAGGTCGCGGCCTCCTGTGCGGTTGTCGCCGGATGTCGGGAGCAGTGGTGACGGAGCCCCCCGGCGGGGGGGTGGGTCCGGAGGCCTGTCGGGCGATCGAAGGAGTGGCGGTGCGGGTCAAGAGCGACTGCAGAGGAGGTCGATGGAGGCCGCGTGCGGTGAGGAGGCTGGGATCAGGACCAGGTCCACGGCAGGTAAGAGTGCCAGAAGTGGAGGGCTGGGCCTTGATCAGGGCGGGCTGGCTGATGGAAGGGGCATGAGGATGGCAGCCCCGGGGGAGCAGCTTACGGCAGGGGAGGGGACTCCCTGGGCCTTGCGGTGTGATCGGGAGCAGCAGGAGGCTCATGGAGAAGTGACAGGCACACAGAGGGGGGGGTATCCAAAGAAGGGCTCACAGTGGGGTAGAGGCAGGGGACTGTGTGATTGACAGGGGGATAAGTGGAAGGGTCGCTACTGGAGGGGAGACAGGGGATTTGTTGAATGTGGAAGGTGGGAGCCGGATGGCATCAGTAAGGGCAGGAAATGGCACCAGAGGTACAGGGACAAGGAATAAAAGGGGTAAACAATTAATTAAAGAGGGTAATCAATTAGTAGAGGTGCGAGCTAAAGATAGCAGGGTGGGGGGGAAGGAGTAGGTCATGCAGCAGGTAGGGGGTCGCAGCAAAAAGGTAAAGGGCCCTTGAGAGGAAAAGGGGGAGGGAGGCAGAAAAGAGGGGGTCAGGCAGGTAGGGGTAAAGGAAGGCAGGTTAGGGAGGGGCTTAATGTTTTTTGTTTACCCTCTACAGGTGTAGGGCAAGAGGAAATGGCCCAGGTGGCAGGTGGGACAAACATTTCTGTTGAACCAGCAGGACAGGACCTGGAGGGGGATGCGCTGTGCTTTGACTACACGTACAGCGATTTGGAGATGGATGATCCGGGGGAAGGAACGTCAGCTGGACCAGTGGTGCAACGGCAGGTAGGAGACCTGGCCACGTTACAGCAATTGATTAGAGCACTATCACCAGGTTTAGGGGGGCAAAGGGAGGAGGGGGTTAGAGAGCCAGAAGTGAGGTCTAGGGGGGGGAGTGTTAGGGGGGATAGGGGGGGGGATCAGGATAGGCCTCTCACTGTCTCCTCTCCGCAGATACGGCCTCAGGGTAGGGATACCCTTGAGCGCTATAGCCCACGAAGATCAGGTGCGGAACGGCGTAGGGATCACTCTCGGTCGCCCAGGGAGAGAGCACGGCATAGGCCTGACAGGCGGTCCCCGACATGGGGAAGGCTGGAGAGAGCGGCGGATAGGAGCGGCAGGAGACGGAGGTCCAGGTCACCATCGCCGAGGCGGAGGGCATACAGGCCCCGGGAGCGGGAAGTCAGGCATCAGTCAGTGACGAGGGGAGCGGAGCGAGCGAAGGAATCCGGACCGGTGGCAGTGGCAACGGCGCCCAGGACCACAGGTGAGGGTGCCAGGAGTGCAGTGGGTGTGGATGGTGGTGAGCATGGTGTAGGATTGGCGCAACAGGCGTTGGTGACTGGGTTAAAGGGATTATTGGCGCAATTTGAGAAGCAGTCAGAGGGACAGGGAGGAAGCGTGGCGACGGCCTGGAGTGCGGGGAAAGAAGGAGGGGCTCCCACGACGGGAGTGGCTGCAGGGGCGGGTGTAG
The DNA here is from genome assembly GCF_027579735.1 of Bombina bombina. Lineage (NCBI taxonomy): Eukaryota > Metazoa > Chordata > Amphibia > Anura > Bombinatoridae > Bombina > Bombina bombina. The sequence goes on from NC_069501.1 coordinate 1,098,049,236, forward strand.
GAGGGGCTCCCACGACGGGAGTGGCCGCAGGGGCGGGTGTTGTTGGTCAGGTGGCTGGGGAGCTTCAGGGACAGAAGAAGGACGGGGCTGTGACAGGTGAGACTGTGAAGGTACCAGAGAGCGCATTAAGGAGGCCGTGCCTGTGTTCTATTGGACCATTAGGGATACATTTGACGCAGGATGTCAAAGAGAAGATATGGAAGAGGGAAAATTTGGAGATATTTTCGTTGTTACCCCTGGAACAGTTGATGGAGATCAAAGAAGACGCAAAGGACAAGGAGAAGAAAGAAGAAGACGAGAGGAAGAAGAGATACCGTAAGTTGCCTAAAACACTTTCTAACTGGTCTAGGGCCTTTTGTATTCTAGCGTCAGTGATTGGGGAGAAATCCCCGGATCAGTGTTCCGCCCTTTTTTGCTACTATGATGAAATTTCGGGGGCATATCGCACTTATGGGGGATTAGCATGATGGCGGTATGACGAACATTTTCGTCAGCGTATGGCAGTTAGACCTGAGATGCGGTGGGACGATCGGGACATGGGCGTCTGGTTGGAGTTGATGACTCCGTTACGGGGGTCCTTTCGTGGCTCCAGTGGGGGGGGGGAGTGTCGGCGAGTGGTAGCACAGTCGGGGGGATTACAGGGGAAGCGCAGCAGTGGCCATCAGGAAAGGGCTGTGTTTTCAATACAATGAAGGCCAGTGCAAGTTCGGGAGTGGATGCAAATACAAGCATGCATGTTCGGGCTGCGAAGGCTCTCACCCTTGGGTCAGATGCTTTAAGAAAGGTGGAAATGGAAAAGCAGGGGACCCTGCTAAGGGCCAGGACCCCGGTAAGGGTAAAAAAGATGGTGCCTTGGTTAGAACGGTTCGATAAGGTTAGGGGGAAGGCGGGGGATGCAGAGCTTCTGTTAACGGGCTTTAGTTCTGGGTTTTGGATCCCATTCAAAGAGGGTGGGGGGTGTCAAATTTCGGGGAATCTGAAGTCAGCAAGGGAGTTCCCAGAGGTGGTTCAGGGGAAATTGGACAAGGAAGTGTCCAAGTGGGGAGAATGGCGGGTCCGTTTCCTCTCCCCCCATTGGCTAATTTGAGGGTGTCCCCGCTTGGGGTGGTCCCCAAGAAGGTGGCCGGACAATTCCGTATGATCCATCACCTGTCTTACCCAAAAGGGTCATCAGTTAATGACGGCATTGATCCTCAGATGGCGGCGGTGAGGTATGTTTCCTTTGATAAGGCTGTTAGCCTGGTGTCCGCAGCGGGTGTGGGAGCGTTGATGGGGAAAGTGGACGTGGAGGCGGCCTTTTGGCTGTTACCGGTGCACCCACGGTGTCATCACTTACTTGGTTGCTTCTTTGGGGGGGCCTTTTACATGGATCTTTGCCTGCCTATGGGTTGATCCATATCATGTGCGTACTTTGAAAAGTTCAGCACTTTTGTGGAATGGGTGGTTAGGCAGGTATCGGGTTTGAGGTCGATGGTCCACTATTTGGATGATTTCCTGTTTGTGGGTAAGGCAGATGACTCAGATTGTGCTCGGTTGATGGAGCATTTCTTTGCGGTGGCTGATGACTTTGGCATTCCGGTGGCTCATGAGAAGACGGAGGGTCCAACAACAGTTTTGAGTTTTCTGGGCATTGAAATTGATTCTGGAAGAATGGAATGTCGGCTCCCGTTGGAAAAGTTGGAGGACCTTAAAACGGTCATTGTGGGGGTCTTGAGGAAGAGGAAGCTGAAGCTACGCGAGATTCAATCGTTAGCTGGCAAGCTTAATTTTGCATGCAGAATCATCCCGGTGGGGAGAGTATTTTGTAGAAGGCTGTCGTTGGCAACGGTTGGTGTGCGTGACCCGCGCCATTGGATCCGGCTAGGGAAGGACCTTAAAGAAGATCTCAAGGTATGGTTGGAATTTCTAGAAGACTTCAATGGGAGGGCACTGGTGCAAGGGGAGGCAATTTCGAACGAGGAACTTCATTTGTTCACGGATGCAGCGGGGTCAGTGGGATACGGGGCATACTGTCAAGGGAGTTGGTCTGTGGGATTGTGGCCGGTGGAGTGGAAACAGGCGGGGATTACTAAGAATTTGGTTTTCCTTGAATTATTCCCATTGGTGGTGGCTTTGAGAGTGTGGAAGGATAGGCTTCGTGATAGGAAGGTGGTGTTCCATACGGACAATCTAGGGGTGGTGTTCGCAATTAACAAGCTCACATCTAGTTCATTGCCGGTTGTGCGCCTGCTGAGGATGTTTGTGTTGGACTGTATGCAAATGAATGTTTTATTTCGTGCTGTTCATGTGCCAGGTTGCCAGAATGTCATTGCTGATGCTCTTTCTCGCTTCCAGTGGGAGAGGTTCTGGGAGGTGGCACCAGAGGCGGAAAAAGAAGGAGTCGGATGTCCACCGGAACTGTGGGAGCTGAAGTGCTGGATCTAATCCGAGTGGCAAGGGGAGCAGTAGCTCAAGGTACTTGGGTTGCATATGTATCTGCTTGGAGGCAGTGGTTTCAGTTTGTGATTGAGGAGGGTCTGGGATCCTCTAGGGAGGAGTGGATTCATGGATTTCTAGTATGGATTGGGGACTGGGGTGTGTGGGGTTGGTCAAAAAAGTTCGAAAAACCATAGCAGCAATGGGGTTTCTTTTCAAATTATTAGGCTGGGAAGATTTAACTAAATTGTTTGTGATTCAATTGGCAGTCAGGGGAATTGGTAGAGGTCAGGTGTCCAAAGACAAAAGGCGACCAGTGGTGTTCGATACCTTAAAGCAGTTAGTGGATTCTTTAGGGACAGTGTGTTCCTCGAAGTTTGAATTCCTTCTATTCCGGGCTGCGTTTGCGTTAGCATTTTTGGGGCATTTCGCGTATCAGAATTGGTTGGGGCAAATAGAAGGTATGTTGGGGGTTTGTGGGCCCAGGACGTGTCCATTATGGATCGGGTGTTGTGGGTATGGTTGAGGAAGTCTAAAACGGACCAGAAAGGGTTGGGGAGGTGGTTGCAGATTAAGGAAACAGGAGGGAGTTGTTGCCCTGTGGCGGTTATTGAAGCCTATTTGGCGGTTCGCCCGAACTTTGGTCAGCCGTTATTCGTTCACATTGATGGGTCGAGCTTATCTCGATTCCAATTTTTGGCAGTGTTTAGGAGGGCTTTGGCAGGTTTAGGTTATGCAGCAGAAGAGTTCGGTACACATTCTTTCCGGATCGGGGCGGCTACGGAGGCGGCTAACTTAGGCTTAGGTGAGAATGTGATTAAGAGAATTGGTGGCTGGAAGTCTGGATGTTTTAAGTCTTATGTCAGACCAGAGTTGAGAGTTTAGTTTGTTCTTTTGTTTTGACAGGTCCAGTTCATTGTTGGATTGTGGGGCATTCCTACATTTATTGGGCCCGGAAGGCAGCGGCAGTGACAGATCAGGGCATTCAACTAAAGCTCAATGAGGAGACAGTGGTGGTCTCCTCATTGGTTTGGGATTCGGGGGTTGAGGTGGGACCAGTTGCTTAGGAGGGTGGTGGATTATGAAAGGGTTTTCCGGCCTCCAGCGATTTTGGTTGTTCACGCGGGGGGGAACGATTTGGGTTTTTATCCCAGAAGGATTTATTGGATAGAATTAAGAGGGATTTGGTTAGGTTGCGGGAGTTGTTCCCTGACCTGGTGATTGTATGGTCGGACATTGAACCCAGGTCGGTGTGGAGGGCAGCTTGGGACTTTAGGAAGCTGGAGGCCTCCAGGAAGAAAGTAAATAGGTCAATTAGTAGTTTTGTGGCTAAGATTGGGGGGGTTGGCATTCGCCACGTGGAGTTTGAAGGCGAGACAGGGCGGTGTTTCTTTTTGAAGGATGGGGTACACTTAAATGAAGTGGGCCTTCACCTCTTTAATTTCAACATCAAGGAAGGGGTGTTGAAGGCCTTAGCCCGGGTGGGGTAGGCACGTTTATGACGTGCTGTGGCGGGGTGTTTTAGATCTGGATGTTAAGTAAGTTGGTACCTCCCTAAAGAGGCGGGAGAGTTTGGGGGGGATGTACCTGGTGGTAAGCCAGTGGAAGGTACATCCCTGGGAATTAGCACCTTATGTTATCAGGTTAAATGTTTATGGTTAATAAAATCGTTGAGTTTTATGAATTGATTTATTAATTATTTAATAAATGCGGGCTGCGGCCTTTACACCCATCCATGCGTCCAGAGTTTTATTTATCTAATGCGAAATGGATACCCATATAGGGGTCAGTGCTCCCTGGCGGAGGGGAATTTGACCCCTATTGCGGGAATGGAGCAGGCTAGAGAGGGTGAGGCGGAGCCTGGGGCTGGGGAATTTAGGCGCGGAGCGGAAGCGGTCCTGTCTCTTTAGCCTCTTCAGTCGCAAGGGAAAGTTCCCGCCCTCCCTCCCTTGTATTTGGTTGTCGCAGTGGGCTTGGTTAGTCTAGATCTGGCGGGGTGTTTTAGATCTGGATGTTAAGTAAGTTGGTACTTCCCTAAAGAGGCGGGAGAGTTTGGGGGGGATGTACCTGGTGGTAAGCCAGTGGAAGGTACATCCCTGGGAATTAGCACCTTATGTTATCAGGTTAAATGTTTATGGTTAATAAAATCGTTGAGTTTTATGAATTGATTTATTAATTATTTAATAAATGCGGGCTGCGGCCTTTACACCCATCCATGCGTCCAGAGTTTTATTTATCTAATGCGAAATGGATACCCATATAGGGGTCAATCTTATTTACGTTCAGAGAAAGGAATATTGGAACCTTATTGTATTAATAGGGCTTAATAGTTACTCCTGAAGTGTTTTGTAATATAATCTGTTGAATATGTCAGTAATTCTTATTAAACACTCTAGGAGCAGTGCGTAAGCATTTAAGATACAATCTAGTACAGTTTATGACTACACCTGCTGTGGAGGCAGGTTAGTCATTGGAAAAAAAGAATGCTTATGTGCACTGTTATACCATCTATATTGGTAACTGAATTAGGTTACTGTGCCTTGAAAAACTAAAGAGATATTGTATGTTAAAAATTAACTTTTATTAATATCGTTTTAAAAAGGACAGCTTTTGTGGATGATAATACTGCCCTAAAGAGTTAAAAACACTCTCACTGTGCTTTGTGAAAAAACAGCATGTTTTTATTATGCTACAAAAGTAAATCTGGTAGTACTTGGAGCAGTAGATTGTAACTGAGAAATTTACTCAAGAGCTGATATACAGATCTGTAGCCTCTTGGGCCTATGTTGCTCACAATAGTTGCTAAGTTATTATACTCATATATGTTATTTATGATCTATATATGGTGAATGATATATATTGGAGCAATAAAATTTCTACTTGGACTTTACAATCTTATAACGGCTAGATTTAGAGTTCGGCGGTAAAAGGGCTGTTAACGCTCCGCGGGTTTTTTTCTGGCCGCACCATAAATTTAACTCTGGTATCGAGAGTTCAAACAAATGCTGCGTTAGGCTCCAAAAAAGGAGCGTAGAGCATTTTTACCGCAAATACAACTCTCGATACCAGAGTTGCTTACGGACGCGGCCGGCCTCAAAAACGTGCTCGTGCACGATTCTCCCATAGGAAACAATGGGGCTGTTTGAGCTGAAAAAAAACCTAACACCTGCAAAAAAGCAGCGTTCAGCTCCTAACGCAGCCCCATTGTTTCCTATGGGGAAACACTTCCTACGTCTGCACCTAACACTCTAACATGTACCCCGAGTCTAAACACCCCTAGCCTTACACTTATTAACCCCTAATCTGCCGCCCCCGCTATCGCTGACCCCTGCATTACACTTTTAACCCCTAATCTGCCGCTCCGTAAACCGCCGCCACCTACGTTATCCCTATGTACCCCTAATCTGCTGCCCTAACATCGCCGACCCCTATGTTATATTTATTAACCCCTAATCTGCCCCCCACAACGTCGCCGACACCTACCTACACTTATTAACCCCTAATCTGCCGAGCGGACCTGAGCGCTACTATAATAAAGTTATTAACCCCTAATCCGCCTCACTAACCCTATCATAAATAGTATTAACCCCTAATCTGCCCTCCCTAACATCGCCGACACCTACCTTCAATTATTAACCCCTAATCTGCCGACCGGAGCTCACCGCTATTCTAATAAATGTATTAACCCCTAAAGCTAAGTCTAACCCTAACACTAACACCCCCCTAAGTTAAATATAATTTTTATCTAACGAAATAAATTAACTCTTATTAAATAAATGATTCCTATTTAAAGCTAAATACTTACCTGTAAAATAAATCCTAATATAGCTACAATATAAATTACATTTATATTATAGCTATTTTAGGATTAATATTTATTTTACAGGCAACTTTGTAATTATTTTAACCAGGTACAATAGCTATTAAATAGTTAAGAACTATTTAATAGTTACCTAGTTAAAATAATAACAAATTTACCTGTAAAATAAATCCTAACCTAAGATATAATTAAACCTAACACTACCCTATCAATAAAATAATTAAATAAACTACCTACAATTACCTACAATTAACCTAACACTACACTATCAATAAATTAATTAAACACAATTGCTACAAATAAATACAATTAAATAAACTATCTAAAGTACAAAAAATAAAAAAGAACTAAGTTACAGAAAATAAAAAAATATTTACAAACATAAGAAAAATATTACAACAATTTTAAACTAATTACACCTACTCTAAGCCCCCTAATAAAATAACAAAGACCCCCAAAATAAAAAATTCCCTACCCTATTCTAAAATACAAAAATTACAAGCTCTTTTACCTTACCAGCCCTGAACAGGGCCCTTTGCGGGGCATGCCCCAAGAATTTCAGCTCTTTTGCCTGTAAAAAAAAACATACAATACCCCCCCCCCAACATTACAACCCACCACCCACATACCCCTAATCTAACCCAAACCCCCTTAAATAAACCTAACACTAATCCCCTGAAGATCTTCCTACCTTGTCTTCACCATCCAGGTATCACCGATCCGTCCTGGCTCCAAGATCTTCATCCAACCCAAGCGGGGGTTGGCGATCCATAATCCGGTGCTCCAAAGTCTTCCTCCTATCCGGCAAGAAGAGGACATCCGGACCGGCAAACATCTTCTCCAAGCGGCATCTTCTATGTTCTTCCATCCGATGACGACCGGCTCCATCTTGAAGACCTCCAGCGCGGATCCATCCTCTTCTTCCGACGACTAGACGACGAATGACGGTTCCTTTAAGGGACGTCATCCAAGATGGCGTCCCTCGAATTCCGATTGGCTGATAGGATTCTATCAGCCAATCGGAATTAAGGTAGGAATTTTCTGATTGGCTGATGGAATCAGCCAATCAGAATCAAGTTCAATCCGATTGGCTGATCCAATCAGCCAATCAGATTGAGCTCGCATTCTATTGGCTGTTCCGATCAGCCAATAGAATGCGAGCTCAATCTGATTGGCTGATTGGATCAGCCAATCGGATTGAACTTGATTCTGATTGGCTGATTCCATCAGCCAATCAGAAAATTCCTACCTTAATTCCGATTGGCTGATAGAATCCTATCAGCCAATCGGAATTCGAGGGACGCCATCTTGGATGACGTCCCTTAAAGGAACCGTCATTCGTCGTCTAGTCGTCGGAAGAAGAGGATGGATCCGCGCGGGAGGTCTTCAAGATGGAGCCGGTCGTCATCGGATGGAAGAACATAGAAGATGCCGCTTGGAGAAGATGTTTGCCGGTCCGGATGTCCTCTTCTTGCCGGATAGGAGGAAGACTTTGGAGCACCGGATTATGGATCGCCAACCCCCGCTTGGGTTGGATGAAGATCTTGGAGCCAGGACGGATCGGTGATACCTGGATGGTGAAGACAAGGTAGGAAGATCTTCAGGGGATTAGTGTTAGGTTTATTTAAGGGGGTTTGGGTTAGATTAGGGGTATGTGGGTGGTGGGTTGTAATGTTGGGGGGGGGGTATTGTATGTTTTTTTTTACAGGCAAAAGAGCTGAAATTCTTGGGGCATGCCCCGCAAAGGGCCCTGTTCAGGGCTGGTAAGGTAAAAGAGCTTGTAATTTTTGTATTTTAGAATAGGGTAGGGAATTTTGTATTTTGGGGGTCTTTGTTATTTTATTAGGGGGCTTAGAGTAGGTGTAATTAGTTTAAAATTGTTGTAATATTTTTCTTATGTTTGTAAATATTTTTTTATTTTCTGTAACTTAGTTCTTTTTTATTTTTTGTACTTTAGATAGTTTATTTAATTGTATTTATTTGTAGCAATTGTGTTTAATTAATTTATTGATAGTGTAGTGTTAGGTTAATTGTAGGTAATTGTAGGTAGTTTTTTTAATTAATTTATTGATAGGGTAGTGTTAGGTTTAATTATATCTTAGGTTAGGATTTATTTTACAGGTAAATTTGTTATTATTTTAACTAGGTAACTATTAAATAGTTCTTAACTATTTAATAGCTATTGTACCTGGTTAAAATAATTACAAAGTTGCCTGTAAAATAAATATTAATCCTAAAATAGCTATAATATAAATGTAATTTATATTGTAGCTATATTAGGATTTATTTTACAGGTAAGTATTTAGCTTTAAATAGGAATCATTTATTTAATAAGAGTTAATTTATTTCGTTAGATAAAAATTATATTTAACTTAGGGGGGTGTTAGTGTTAGGGTTAGACTTAGCTTTAGGGGTTAATACATTTATTAGAATAGCGGTGAGCTCCGGTCGGCAGATTAGGGGTTAATAATTGAAGTTAGGTGTCGGCGATGTTAGGGAGGGCAGATTAGGGGTTAATACTATTTATGATAGGGTTAGTGAGGCGGATTAGGGGTTAATAACTTTATTATAGTAGCGCTCAGGTCCGCTCGGCAGATTAGGGGTTAATAAGTGTAGGCAGGTGGAGGCGACGTTGTGGGGGGCAGATTAGGGGTTAATAAATATAACATAGGGGTCGGCGATGTTAGGGGCAGCAGATTAGGGGTACATAGCGATAACGTAGGTGGCGGCGATTTGCGGTCGGAAGATTAGGGGTTAATTATTTTAAGTAGCTTGCGGCGACATTGTGGGGGGCAAGTTAGGGGTTAATAAATATAATATAGGGGTCGGCGGGGTTAGGGGCAGCAGATTAGGGGTACATAAGTATAACGTAGGTGGCGGTCGGCAGATTAGGGGTTAAAAATTTTAATCGAGTGGCGGCGATGTGGGGGGACCTCAGTTTAGGGGTACATAGGTAGTTTATGGGTGTTAGTGTACTTTAGGGTACAGTAGTTAAGAGCTTTATAAACCGGCGTTAGCCAGAAAGCTCTTAACTCCTGCTTTTTTCAGGCGGCTGGAATCTTGTCGTTAGAGCTCTAACGCTCACTGCAGAAACGACTCTAAATACCAGCGTTAGAAAGATCCCATTGAAAAGATAGGCTACGCAAATGGCGTAGGGGGATCTGCGGTATGGAAAAGTCGCGGCTGTAAAGTGAGCGTTAGACCCTTTAATCACTGACTCCAAATACCAGCGGGCGGCCAAAACCAGCGTTAGGAGCCTCTAACGCTGGTTTTGACGGCTACCGCCGAACTCTAAATCTAGGCCCTAAGACTGCTAATATATATTGGTACTAAAAGTATTGGTACTAACTATGGTGGCAGCTTACAAATAATGGATAAAACTATCCTACTGTTTATGGTTATTAATTTGCACCTCCAAACAGTGGGAAATAAGTCCTAAAACAGTATTATATAAAGATGTGATGTATTGTTTTGAGGCTAGCCACTCCGTACAATATCTCTGGTTATGATATTAAATACCTCAGTCTTGTACCATAATGCTAGTGGAGTACTACCTTAAGTAATGATCTAAACACTGCAGGATATGCAATAAATTTACTATAAAGACAAATATTGAGTGATCTCCTATTGCTTCACACTGTAATATGTTATGTTACATCTGTATGGTATAAATGCAAGTTGCTACAATGTGTATTACCCACAAATAAAGAGCTGGTACATTTATTTAGGTAATATATAGATTATATTAATATATATAAAGCACTGTGTAGCCAAATGTATTCAAAGTTTTAAATAAAAGGCTGGTTCTTTGAAGCGTTTTGATTAGATATTCAATCCTGTCAGTAAAGAACTAACACCTAAGGCTGTGAACTGTGTCCACTAAATAAAACCTTTTATCAAACTGATTGCTGAGTATCAAATACCCTATCAAAGTTGAATTGTAATGGATATCATATATATCGTAATGAAATTCAAATACTGAGCGTGCCTGCTTTGTAATAAGACCACCATGTAATTCATATAACTATGGTTAGCGTTAGCACCAAGCTGAGACGACTAATACTTATACTACTTTTTGGTATTTAGCATGCTAGTTTTTTAAATAATAACAACTAGTGAGGCAAGTTAAAAAATGAGGAGACCCCTGACGCGGCGTTTCACTAACGCTTCCTCAGAGGGGTTACGCGGGCCGACTAACATCCGGTATTATATACCCGGTGTTTTGCTGGATTCAGAGTCATGATTGGGCTGCAGGTTGCATTGTTCATTGGCTAGGGTTCATGTCAATCATCCCAGATGGAATGGGATATTTGCTGTGTGCGTAACGGAATGGAAACAAAGTTACAATGCTTGTATGCAAAATGTTACTCACAATATTAGGCGGATACAAAGTTAATTCATTGAAAGTGTAAGAATCATGTAAGTTATTGTACTATATCTGGATGTTATTAGATACACTTATATATATATAGATAAAAATAGAAGTTATTTGACATAATGCCAATGTTGACTTAATAGAAAAACAATACCGGAGAGACAATGTGAAAAATAAATTTTAAGGCGAATTATATGCTGGTACACCTGATAAGACCCAAAAAAACAAAAAATTGTTTTAAGGAATAGATTAATGAGTGAAACCAAAATCATAATACACGTCAAAAATAATTGAATGAGAAGTGAACTGTGAAATGCACTCCCCAAAGGGAGACAAGAAGGAGACAGCCAAGTCCCTTCTCAAAGATCAGAATGGGAACTTAAAAGTTGTAAATCTGACCAGTCACGCTCTAGACAAAAACCACATCTCAGTGTTATCTAAGGGTCTCAGTTTTTGTCCCACTAACAAATTAAACAAATTTGAAATAGTAAAAGATGTTAATTTGTACACCAGGAAATTGCTTTTAAAAAAATTATATGCCAAAAAAGAACTTGGAGAGGATTGGACTATCACTGACCAATTAGCATTACAGGATCTACAAGACCTATTGGAAGAGAATATGGGCAATACATCTCCAGATACAGACTGGAGGCAACGAATCAAAAATAAATCCAAATATATTCCTCCAAATAATTTATCACCTCAAATTCAAGTATTTCATGAAATAGTATGTGCAGAAATTGAAAAACTACCAGTATACAAAACCAATTCCAATTTGACAAAACAAGAACAACTAGCACTGAAAGAGATCAATACATGGCATGATACCATCATTAAGCCATCAGACAAGGGTGGTAATATAGTCCTATGGGAGAAAAACATGTATCTTGAAGAAGCCACCAAACAACTAGACAATGAGCAATGCTATAAAAAGCTGCTAGGTAATCCAACTTACATGTACAGTGAGAAATACAATAAAATCATAGAAAAGGCCTATAAGGACAAAATCATTAATGTTACAGAAAAACAATTTCTATCTCAATTACATCCAACCACTGCAACATTTTATTTAATTCCTAAAATACATAAAGATATTCACAACCCACCAGGTCGCCCCATTGTGTCAGGCAATGGAAGTCTCACTGAAAAACCTAGCCAATATATTGATCAGAGACTCAGAGAATACCTATATACCTTACCTTCATACGTAAAGGATACAATGGAAGTGCTTCAAAAATTAAACAACATGATACTAACACCAAATTCTTTTATCGTGACAGCGGACGTGGAGTCACTGTATACGAATATAAAACATCACTTAGGAGAACAAGCTATCTCCCATTTCCTTGGCACAAATGTCACAGACAATCATGACCATAACCAATTTATTAAAGATCTATTACATTTCGTGCTGCATCACAACTATTTCACATTCAAAGATTGGTTTTATTTGCAAACACAGGGTACCGCCATGGGTACAGCGTGTGCACCTACATACGCTAACCTGTTTTTAGGGTGGTGGGAGAATTTAACAGTTTTCACGAGTGACAATGACAAATATATGCAGCACATTCCTTGTTGGATGCGCTACATCGATGACATCCTGTTCATCTGGGAAGGTCCAGAACTGGAATTGATGGAGTTTATGAATCTCTTGAATAACAACAAGCTGAACATAAAACTCACATATGAGTACAGTCAGCAGATGGTAAACTTCCTAGATTTACAAGTATTGGTAGATCCACAAGGAATAGTAAGCACAACCATATACAGAAAGAAAACAGCCACCAATACCCTACTACATCATACAAGTGCCCATGCTCCATGTACCCTTAAAGCCATTCCAAAAGGGGAATTTACCAGGTTACGTAGAAACTGTTCTGACCTTGGCACATTTAAGCATGAAGCAAAAAAATTATCAAACAGACTCCAAGATCGAGGCTACAGCAAACGTTCCATCAAAAAAGCAAAAATACAAGCCATGCAAATGGACCGCCAAGCACTATTACAACCAAAGCAAAAAAAGATGGACAACAAACCTAGATTAATAACAGCATACAATCCACAAATCAAACAAATAACTAACATCTTGAATGAACATTGGCATATATTACAAAATGACCCTCTACTGTCAAGCCAGATTGGGGACAGAGTATCCATAGGTTACAAAAGACCTAGAAATCTGAAAGATACTCTGGTTTCAAGTCATTACATTCATATGCCAAAGAGAACATGTCAATCTAAAGGCATGTTCCCATGTGGAACATGCAGTACATGTCCTAAAGTGTGGAAAATCACGGAAATAACTGATAAATATGCAAACAGACAAGTACTATCGGCTCATTTTTCTTGCACTACAGTAGGAGTCGTGTATGTCCTCCAGTGTCCATGTAAATTATTCTATGTATGGATGACGACACGTCAAGCCAGAACTAGAATAATGGAACACAGTAGAAATATCAAAAATTCTCACAAGGACCTGGAAAAAAACAGACAGATAACTAGGTTGGCTAAACATTTTCTCCAGAAACATAACAGCAACGATTCCTTACTCAAATTCTCAGTGTTACAAAAGGCCACCCTTGGTATAAGAGGAGGCAATCTAGAACAAACACTATTGAAAATGCAGTGCAAATGGATACACTTATTAAACAGTGTAAAACCATATGGACTCAATGATCACAATAATTATTATGTGTATCTGTAGATGAGTCTTAGTACTCTATACCTCATAATCATACTAACAAAGTAGGTGGAAACATAAAGTGTTTCAATAGAATCATGACATACAATTTCTTTTAATCTTGAGGGATTATATAATCCATTCCTCATAGACATTACATCGTTTTCAACCTCAAATTATAAATGCAGTATGCAACCTTTAGCATTCTTGACTTTCACGTAGTCACTACTAGGTTTATTTAAGGGGGGTTTGGGTTAGATTAGGGGTATGTGGGTGGTGGGTTGTAATGTTGGGGGGGGGGGTATTGTATGTTTTTTTTTTACAGGCAAAAGAGCTGAACTTCTTGGGGCATGCCCCGCAAAGGGCCCTGTTCAGGGCTGGTAAGGTAAAAGAGCTTTGAACTTTAGTAATTTAGAATAGGGTAGGGCATTTTTTTATTTTGTGGGGCTTTGTTATTTTATTAGGGGGCTTAGAGTAGGTGTAATTAGTTTAAAATTGTTGTAATATTTTTCTTATGTTTGTAAATATTTTTTTATTTTTTGTAACTTAGTTCTTTTTTATTTTTTGTACTTTAGTTAGTTTATTTCATTGTAGTTATTTGTAAGTATTGTATTTAATTAATTTATTGATAGTGTAGTGTTAGGTTTAATTGTAGGTAATTGTAGGTATTTTATTTAATTTATTTATTGATAGTGTAGTGTTAGGTTTAATTGTAACTTAGGTTAGTATTTTTTTTACAGGTAATTTTGTAATTATTTTAACTAGGTAGCTATTAAATAGTTCTTAACTATTTAATAGCTATTGTACCTGGTTAAAATAAATACAAAGTTACCTGTAAAATAAATATTAATCCTAACATAGCTATAATATTTTTAAATATCTTTTTATTGTTGTCAGGTAAGGCAATACACATTTTCATACCATACTCACATATTATATATATATATATATCATAAAAGTTTCTGACATATACAAAATAGTACATAATAGATTCTGAGTATTGAAAGCATGACATGTTTCTTGATTACATACATTCTGATTTCCTTACAAGTAACATTTTTCCAGTCTGTGTGCTTGCATTTCCCCAACTTAACCATTTTCCGTTATCTGTTCAAGTTTAAAACTAAACCTTTACCCTACTAAACTTAATTATTAACCAAACTAACCTAACCTATAATTATCAGTTCTGAGGCCCGGCGGTGGCAGAAAAAAAAAAAAAAAAAAGTGGGAAAAAGGAAGGGGGGGGGGAATGAAATAGTAGAAGGAAGATGGGAGAAGTCCGGAGTGTCAGCAGGTTAGGAAGTAGATTTCAGAAAAGGAGAGACAAGAAGAGGGGCAAGGGAGGGGGGGGGAGATTCACATCCCGTATTGAGCTATTGTCGCTTAGAATAAATGTTCCCATTCCCCCCTCAACCCAGCTTCCATAAATATTGCTGAGTCTTTAAATGGTATCAAAATCTGTCTTTGGATCTCTAGTTCGAAAGTGAGTATAAGCCTGCGCCATTTACGTAGGAATAGACCCAGCCTATTCTGGACATCCATCCTAACATCCATCTGCTCTGTGAATATTTGTGTTCTAAGTAGGTTCTTAAAGCTCTTGAAGGAAGGACTCTTTCTTACCATCCAGTTTTTTAAAATGCACTTTCTGGCTAACAATATTACTAGACTCAGACCTGCATCTTGTTGCTTATGCTGTGTGTCCCATTGTAAGAATATGATGGCTTCCGGATTTAGTGTAAGGTGTATCTGCAAGAATTGATTAATCCAGTATTGTATTTTACCCCAATATTGCCTAACTGACGGGCATTCCCACATATAATGCAAGAGAGTAGGGGCTTCTCTCCTGCACCTAACACACTCATTAGAGCGGGTGGGGATCCATTTGGCTAGTGATCTCGGTGTGAGGTATGCCCTATGTAGAAAGCGTATCTGGGACTCCCTGAACATGGCAGACAATGTGGCTGATTTTGTTCTTTCTAGGCCTCTTCGCATGTCTTCCCAAGCTATTCCCTCTCGTGCCCATCCTCATTGCACCGAGTCTCGCATATTCTGCGTTCGCTGTTGCAGCAGTGTTTGATAGATTTCAGATAAGGAGAATTTTCCCATTTTGTACAACATTTGCATGATGCGGAAAGGGGAACCCTCCCAGAATTCCGGCGCCTTCCGAGTCAGGGTTCCAATGTAATGGCGTACCTGTAAAAAGGCAAAGAAGTGAGCCCGTGGTATCCCAAATTCTCTCTGTAAGGTACCAAAGTTCTTGACCTCTTTTGAGACTGGATCTAGCAACTGTTTGAGTGATCTCAGTCCCTTCTGTTCCCAGACTAAGAAGGGCTGGGTCTCCGAGCCCGCTGGAAAGTCTGGGTTTTTGAGAATGGGCAAGTAACTGGAGGCATGGCACGATTTCTTCAGGAACTTGTGAGCCTGATGCCAGGCCTTTAGTGGTTCGCTGAACAGCGTACTGAGACCCAGGGCCTTCACAGATCTCATATTAGTGATATGTGGTAAATATGCTAAGGAGATGTCCCCCAGAACCGCTTGTTCCAGGGAGGGCCGACAAAAATGGTGAGTGCCCACCTGCCAATCCACCACCAGACGTATTAAGGCCGCCCAGTTATACAGTCTGAAGTCCGGTAGAGCCAGTCCCCCATTAAGGAAACCCATACTCAATTTCTCTCTCGAAGTTTGTGGTTTACCCCCCCTCCAAATGAACCGGGTCGCTGCCGAGTTTAACAGTTTGACATCCGCTTTGCTTAAGAGTAGAGGTAGCATGATCAGTGGGTAAAGAAGACGGGGGAGTATCACCATTTTGAGAAGGTTGATCCTACCTGAGAGTGACAGAGGTAGCGATCTCCAGCTATTCATTTGTGCCTGCAGTTTTGCGCACATGGGCGTCAGATTATTCGCATACAATTTATTGGGGTTAGCGGATACCTTGATGCCAAGATATGTGATATCATGTTTAGCTACCGAGAACGGGAAATCTTCATCAGGGCCGTTCTTTCTGAGCAGCCACAAGATCTCTGATTTCTGCATATTGACCTTGTAACCTGAAAACAGGCCAAAGTCAGTGAGGGTCTCTAATATATGCGGGATATGTTTTTGGGGGTCTTGGACAAAGAGGAGCATATCATCCGCGTAGAGCGCTAAGTGTTGTGGATGCCCTGCTAAATCTATGCCAGGGAAAGCTTGTCTAAGTTTGATAGCCAATGGTTCAAGGGCGATATTGAAAAGGAGGGGTGATAATGGACATCCCTGTCGGGTCCCTCTATGTAAGTGGATGTTTGCTGAGAACATATTATTGACTAGTATGTTAGCAAAGGGGGTTCGATACAAATTTTTTATAAAAGTCAGAAAGGGGCCAGAGAAATGGGCCTTAGCCATAGTGTAAAAAAGATGATCCCATTCCACTCGGTCAAAGGCCTTCTCTGCATCAAGAGACAGCAGGAAGGCCTCCGCACTATCCCCCACCGAGTCACCGCCTCTCTCCGTCCGATAATGTTGGACGACCTGTAGGACCCTACGGACATTAACCACAGATGATCTTGCATACATGAATCCCGTTTGATCCTTATGTATGATATCAGGCAATATAAATTTTAGCCTTTCTGCCAGTAATTTGGTTAGTATCTTGTAGTCCGAGTTTAATAAGGAGATCGGCCGGTAAGACTCTGGTAGCGTACTGTCCTTCCCTGGTTTAGGAATTAGAGTAATATACGCTGCGGAGAATTCCGGCACCGGAGCTCTCTCCCCCTCAAAATAGGAAGTATATACGTTAGCCAGCGTCGAGGAGACCTGTATCTTTAACAGCCGGTAGAATTCTATCGGTAGCCCATCCGGGCCTGGGGCTTTACCCAGTGACATGGACATTATTGTCCTCTGGATCTCTTCTTCCCCTATATGTGCATTCAACTTCTCCAGTTGAGATTCTGAGATCCGTGGGATGTTGATATCTTCCCAGAACTTATCTTTTAGCTCGGTTCCTGGAGTGCCGTCGCTGGAGTATAGGGTGGAGTAATAAGACGCGAACGCTTCTAAAATAGCTATAATATAATTATAATTTATATTGTAGCTATATTAGGATTTATTTTACAGGTAAGTATTTAGCTTTAAATAGGAATAATTTATTTAATAAGAGTTAATTAATTTCATTAGATTTAAATTATATTTAACTTAGGGGGGTGTTAGTGTTAGGGTTAGACTTAGCTTTAGGGGTTAATACATTTATTAGAATAGCGGTGAGCTCCGGTCGGCAGATTAGGGGTTAATGTTTGAAGTTAGGTGTCGGCGATGTTAGGGAGGGCAGATTAGGGGTTAATACTATTTATTATAGGGTTAGTGAGGCAGATTAGGGGTTAATAACTTTATTATAATAGCGGTGCGGTCCGGTCGGCAGATTAGGGGTTAATAAGTGTAGGAAGGTGGAGGCGACGTTGAGGGCGGCAGATTAGGGGTTAATAAATATAATATAGGGGTCGGCGGTGTTAGGGGCAGCAGATTAGGGGTACATAGCTATAATGTAGGTGGCGGCGCTTTGCGGTCAGCAGATTAGGGGTTAATTATTGTAGGTAGCTGGCGGCGACGTTGTGGGGGGCAGGTTAGGGTTAATAAATATAATACAGGGGTCGGCGGTGTTAGGGGCAGCAGATTAGGGGTACATAAGTATAACGTAGGTGGCGGTCGGCAGATTAGAGGTTAAAAAAAATTAATCGAGTCGCGGCGATGTGGGGGGACCTCGGTTTAGGGGTACATAGGTAGTTTATGGGTGTTAGTGTACTTTAGAGCACAGTAGTTAAGAGCTTTATGAACCGGCGTTAGCCCAGAAAGCTCTTAACTACTGACTTTTTTCTGCGGCTGGAGTTATGTCGTTAGATTTCTAACGCTCACTTCAGACACGACTCTAAATACCGGAGTTAGAAAGATCCCATTGAAAAGATAGGATACGCAAATGACGTAAGGGGATCTGCGGTATGGAAAAGTCGAGGCTGAAAAGTGAGCGTTAGACCCTTTTTTGAGTGACTCCAAATACCGGCGGTAGCCTAAAACCAGCGTTAGGAGCCTCTAACGCTGGTTTTCACGGCTACCGCCAAACTCCAAATCTAGGCCTTAGAGACTATAAAGTATATTAATATAACAATGTTGGTTATGCAAAGCTAGGGAATGGTTGGAAAAGATGCAATTTTAAACAATGGGTAGTAAAGGCTATCTTTTTAAACAATACAACAAATCAAGTAAACTGTCCCTTTAAATATAATTTTTATATTTTCAGAAGACAATAATAGTTTGACATAGTAAATAACTGCTTTGAATATGTACTATATTTTTAAAAAAAACTGTGTGTGTGTCATCTATACAAAAGGTGAACATTTAAAAAGTTAATTGTTTTTTAGGTGGTGGAGGAAAGTTAGGGGCTTCTGAATTCAGTCCCCCCATTTGCATTATCAATAATGAGGAAGTGCTTCTGCTCCACTCAGTGGCATATTTAGGTTTTGTGCTGCCCTAGGCACTCAAAATCCTGCTGCCCCTGGCAGGGAGTAATGTGACTTTTTTTTTCTGCTGCACTTCCAAATTAAATGTTCACCTTAGTGAGACACACACACATACATGTAGATTGCAAACATACAGGGATAGATACACACATACATGCAAACTGACACATACAGGGACACACACCCACATAAATGCAGGCACACACAGGGGTATGCCCACATACATGGCATACATACACACACACATTTAAACCTGCATGGAGAGATTCATACATACAGTATACATGCACACAAACACAAACATTTATTTATTTGAGATGAAGTTGAAAATCTTGTGCTGTCTGAAACTGTCTTACCCTAAAAACAGTATACACACTGCATAGTAAAGAAAAAAAAAGTGGATTGGCACTAAAAAGCAGGTGTTAATCAGTGACTTAAAGGGATAGGGATAGAGTATAGACAAATACACATACATACAGAAAAGAACAAAAGGAGACACACACATACATATGAAGGGACAAACTGCCTTCTGTGACTGTTGCTCAGGTTGTTCCTGTAGTACAATAAGTGAACAACGCATTAAACAGTTAACTCATTATAATCACAGTATGATGAAAGATCTATGCAGTACCGGGTAGTCAGTGCTGCTGTGGAGCTATATACAGAGCTGCAGCTACATACTTCAGCTCCAGCTCACTGGCGACCCCCTCCTGTTCTGCTACAATGAGCAGAGAAGCGGCTGCGGGTGCAAACTTTTTTTGTGTGTGTGATCATTGTCCCATATTGCAGCAGGGCCTACCAGCAGTGGCTCTAAGTCCATAGAGCCATTTCCTTGTAAGCTTCTAGCTGATGCAGCGAATTCATTACAGCTGCATAATTTGCCTGCTTAACCCACCTCCTCTATCCTCTTTCAGAAGCCTGCTTGCTGTACTTAGTCTACCCGCGTTTCATAGAGACAGTCACATGATCTGGCTACATATAATAGATTAATGATTGAATTAATAAAAAAATAAGACCCATCACATCAGAAAAGCTGCATGACTGTAAAAGGCGAATGAAGGGAAGGCATCAGTTGCCCATATCGTCCGCCCCTGGAAACGGCCCTGCATGTCCTTTTCACATCCTAGGTTTTACTACCAGTGGCAGAATTCCAGGAGCCTGTCGCACCTGCTGGACCCCGCCCCCAAGAGACTACCTCCAGGGCCCGGTGGCACCCGTGACCCCGGATGTTCTGCCACTCACTCCAGTCTGCTTTAGCACTGCAAGTCTGCCACTAATGAGAAGCCAAATCCGGGAGATCACTGTGCAGACTGCAGGAAAGTTATTGTGGGAAAGCGTCAGGTGACCTCGGCACCAAAAGTGCTGCCCTCCCCAATTTGCCGCCCTAAGCATGGTCCTTGTTGGCCTTGGCCATAATAAGCCCCTGTGTCCACTTCCTCATACAAGACCGGATATTCAAAACCTTGCAGCTCAGGTAAGATGATCTAAGATGTCTTGTCGGTACGGCGAGGCCCTTAAAAAAATTTATAAACACAAATGTTATGTTGATAATATGTTTATGTTGCTATGTAGTGTTCTTTATGTGAAACAGCGATTCCTACATTACAATAAAAGGTCTAAAAAATCCCAAAGATTTTGCGTGATTTCTCTCCATGACAGAGAGGTTTTTAATATCATATAAGAGGCAAAGGATGGCACCATGTTGTCCTCTGCACTATATATATTCCTAGCTAGGGTGTTTCACTTAAATATAATTTGTTCAGTGAGTTATTATGGGATAGAAATAGGGATGGAATAAGACAAGAACAATAAGTAGATAGTGTAGAAATATGGAATTAAACACTACTTAGCTGTTGGCCACAGTAAATAGAATTAACTAACAAAGTGGTATAGTTTCATATCTGTGATAAATTACATTTTGTTTTCTGCTAATTTCTCTCATCATTAAAAACTAAATTTTAATTTCAGCAAAACAACAATATATAATCAGTGTGTGTTATTAGGGGAAAATCTCTTTTTCTATTACTTACATTTTGTTCCAAAAATATCACTGAAAAGTTCTGACATATTTTTTGCTTTACTTGAAAAGGACATAAAACCCAAAATGTTTCTTTCAAGATTCAGATAGAACATACAGTTTTAGTTTACAAGATTTTCTGTGGTTCCACAACAAAGCATGTGGTAAGTCACTGTAGATTAACTTAAAACAGAGCACACATATTTAGGAAGAAAATTGTAAAAATCAAACTTCAAATACATGTTAAAATTGTGTACCTACAAGCAAATATGTTAAATAGTAAGATAAATGCAATAACACTTTTGTGTACAATACTTTATAAAAATACTAGCGAATGAGCACAATTTAAATGCATTGGTAATGTATATTTTTGACATGTCTAAGATATCTGGAAAAACATCTTCAGTTTGAAACATTTGTGCTTACCAATGATCAGTATACTGTGGGCTAGATTATGAGGGGATCGATTTGCGGGTTAATCCTGCTAGATTTTGGATTTTTTGGAGCGTCTGGTTACATGCGTATTACAAGTTGAAAGTAAAATATTTTTGCTTGCACGCTAACAAAACATGTGCAAAAAGCCGAACTTCAAATATCGCAACTGTGTTAATGTATTCCCCCATAGACTTTAATAAAGCGAGTAAAAGTGTAAAAAAATCTAACACCCATGCTCGTGCACAAATCCAATCGGATTTTCTGAAGTGTGCTAAACTGACATGAAATAGGAATATTTCACATTCTAATGTTCTTCACATTATGTTCTATTATTCATAAATACATATTTCTATATAAAAAGGAAAACAATATACAGAGGTGCAAGATGGAAAAAAACACACAATATTCTGTACAAATGAACTAAGAACTGATACTCTCCTTTAGGTCAGACCGCAGCCTTCTTGCAGTCTCTCCCTTGTGACTGTGTATAGATAGATAGTAGTAGTAGATGGCGCTGGTCCATTGAGTGATTTTCTCTAGTAAGTGAAGAGAAAAAAGGCTTGATGCATATATTGAAGCCAATTAATATGGGTGCAGTATACTCACTCCATAAGATGAATCTTTACAGCTGAAAGGGAACGTAGCGTCAGATGGCAAGAGTCCACAGGTTCCTGGAGTCAAATACTGAATTTTCAGGTTTATCCAAAAGTGGACTATAAATGAATAGAGACCCAAATGACAAAAGTATCCAGTGTATAATTGAAAAAATGTAGTAACTTACTCCATAAATAAGGAGATTCCAGCTCAGCACAGCAAAACAAGATCTTGATAATCTTTCAATAAAGGACAAAAGGTTTTATTTGCTCAACGCGTTTCAACGTATTACACGTCTTTATCAAGAGCATACATTAAAACAAGTAAAACAGGTAAGTAAAACTAAGTATTGAGTGTGTTTGCTGTGGCTACAGGGCTGGTTTATATACAGGTGAACAATTAGTTCCAATTTCCTGTTGAGCACAGGAAATTGGACTCACAAAAACTTCATAAAATGTTTAATACTATATATATGCATCAATAGTAAACTATTCCTGAGAATAAACATGAAGAAATATATATTGTAAAGAAAATCATTAAAAAACTTTCAAAGTTTAAAAATAGAGGCTTAGTTTAGTATTGATACGTTATTTAACCAATCAAAACACTTCTTGAATATTTAGACCAATGAACAGACAGTAGTATAAAGTCCTCAATCAAGTAGTCCGTTGTGTAACAGTTCCTTTTCAGGTCTGATCTGTGGTCATATGCTTCTCTTGTCCAATCAGAGGACGGCTGTAATCCAAGGGTGAAAGCATCAATCCGGAAGAGTCAAAATTCTGTGTACTAATAGAGGGAGTGTCCTGAATGACATCAGACATACATCTCAGCCAATAAAACAAGATAAATAATTCTGAAACAAAAACAGGAAAAAAGTGACCAGTATTTGCTCTTCAGAATGGATCTGAAACATTTGTGACACATTACATTCATATTTCAAAAAGGGAATCCTTACTGCAAATATTTTGTTTAAGGAAATTTCATGGTGAGAGCCCACAGATCTAGTAACATGATTATAAATAAATATTTTGTTTAAGGAAATTTCATGGTAAGAGCCCACAAATCTAGTAACATGATTATAAATAAATATTTTGTTTAAGGAAATTTCATGGTGAGAGCCCACAGATCTAGTAACATGATTATAAATAAATATTTAGTTTAAGGAAATTTCATGGTGAGAGCCCACAAATCTAGTAACATGGTTGTGAATAAATATTTTGTTTAAGGAAATTTCATGGTGAGAGCCCACAGATCTAGTAACATGATTATAAATAAATATTTTGTTTAAGGAAATTTTAAATATTGTCTCTAACATGAGAAATAATAAAAAATAAATAGATATGTGCAACATTTGAATAGTGAAAATTTAATTGTGCTTATTTACTATAGAAATTCCCTATACTAATCCATTATTATTAACAATGAAATTAATAAAAAGAAATAAAAATGAATGAATAAAAAGAAATAAAAATGTGATATCTTGAAAGTGAATGTGATGTCTTAAATATTAATTTAATCCTAAAGTATAACATAAGTGTGAATGGTATGTGTGAAGTGTTGGCCTCCTGTAAATAAAATTTCTAATAAATTTTTGTGCATCCACAAATAGCTGAAATGTATTGAGGTTGGTGTTGATTAGTTGATGAACCATTAGTATAATTCTGTATTTTAAAATTATCCGATTGAACTTGTACAAATTGTGTACCATTGGCAAAATCATCTTTATCTCTGAGGTATTTATTATATTTAGACTCCCCAATCTGTTCATACCAACAAAAGGAGTCAATACATTTCAGCTATTTGTGGATGCACAAAAATGTATTAGAAATCTTACCATTAAACGCTTTTTTGCCAAAAAAGATACTATTAGCTATATTCCACCAGAACCCAGATCCAAATTTAAAAATCCATCTAACTTTTATCCTAGTCATTGTAAGGGATCTAGCATAGATGTTTTTGGTAAGTTAATCCTTAAGGATATAGAAAATATAAAACAACAACCTAAGTTTCATAATTTAACTAAATCTGAATCTGAAACCCTAAAAAATCTGAATAAAAGAGAAGACATAGTGATCAAAGAGGCTGACAAGGGCGGGGGAGTGGTAATAATGGACAGAGAATTTTATTTACAGGAGGCCAACAATATATTATCTGATGTTAATACCTACAAAATTCTCGATAGGTCACCAAAAAAAGTATTTTGTGAAGAATTACATAAGGTTCTTACTCAAGCCCTTGATAGAGAGATTATATCTGAACAGGAATTCGATTTTCTATACCAGAATAATTCTAAAACAGCTATTTTTTATTTTCTACCCAAGTTGCACAAAAACCCAATCCACCCCCCAGGGCGCCCCATTATTAGCGGCATTGATTCATTGACAGCGAACTTATCTTCCTTTATTGATTTTTTATTAGAGCCATTTGCCCAAAACTCCAAATCTTATTTAAAAGATACTACACATATTTTGAATATAATCAATCAGATTAAATGGGAACCAAATTATTATTGGGTTACCATGGACGTTACTTCATTGTACTCTATTATAGATCATCAAAAGGGTATTGCAGCTGTGAAATGGAAATTAGAACAAGACCCCAATTTGTCTAATAAACTTTTGGAGTTCATTATTACAGCCATTGATTTTATGCTTAGCCATAATTTTTTTTGGTTTAACAATCAATATTATTTACAAATTTGTGGAACCGCCATGGGCACCAGGTTTGCCCCGAGTTATGCCAATATCTATATGGACCATTTTGAACATCTTTATGAATTGGGCAGTGGCGTGCTCGGGGCGAGCCTGGTGACATGGCGGAGATATATTGATGATGTTATTTGTATTTGGAATGGAAACCTAGAAACCTTAAATCTTTTCATTTCCCACTTGAACAGCAATAATATGAACATTACACTTACCCCTGAAATTCATAAAACAGAGGCAACATTTTTAGATCTGTCCATTTCCATCAGAGAGGGAGTTATACACACTAAAACACATTTTAAAAAATGTGATACTAACACATATATAAGACACGACAGCCAACACCACCCCAGTTGGCTTAAAGCCATCCCTAAAGGCCAATTTCAACGCCTCAGACGAAATTGTGACCAATTAGACGATTATGAGGAACAGTCCATCATGCTAAAAAAAGATTTTTACAAAAAGGATACAAGTCAGAGACATTAGAACTAGATAGACAGTATGCCAAAAATCTAGATCGAAGGGAGATACTTAAAGGACATAAACGTATACAATCAAAAGAAAGCTCCTTCCCTAGGTTTATAACAACATTTAATTCAGGACATAATCAAATTAAAAACATCATAAACAAACACTGGCACGTGTTAAAGAGTGATGAAGTATTACATAAAATTATTCCCTCCAAACCACAAATTACATTCCGAAAAGGCCACAATTTCAAACATAAATTAGCACCTTCATTAATTAAAGGGATGACCCCAAAAATTCCTTTGTCCATCGCGAACCTACAAGGCTTCTATACCTGTGGTCGGTGTAAGGGTTGTAACTACACAAAAAGGGTACACAAGTCATTTACTTCATCCACTACAGGACAGACATTTATTATTAAACATTTCATAACATGCAAAACCACTAACGTCATTTACCTTCTACAGTGCAATTGTAAGATCCAATACTTAGGCCAAACAACCAGGTTTTTAAAAACACGTATACTAGAACATCTCAATAAAATAGAGAAAAAGCACGAAGATCACGGTGTACCTCTACATTGTAATTCCTGTCAAGATTTCAACAAAAATCATTTCCTCTGGTTGGGTATAGAAAGAGTGTCTACCCACTGGAGGGGGGGGGGGGGGAGCTGGAAAAAGAACTAGACAGAAGGGAACTTTGGTGGATTCACACTATGAGAACCTACAACCAATGGGGTCTAAACAAGGACATTAGGATAGCAGCCTTTATCTAACATATCAAATATATTACTATTAATTTAATACACTATTCTTGACACATTATTAAATTAATGCTACACTCATAAACTATTAGGTACATTTAGGTATCTCATCAACATTTCACACATACCATTCACACTTATGTTATACTTTAGGATTAAATTAATATTTAAGACATCACATTCACTTTCAAGATATCACATTTTTATTTCTTTTTATTCATTCATTTTTATTTCTTTTTATTCATTTCATTATTAATAATAATGGATTAGTATAGGGAATTTCTATAGTAAATAAGCACAATTAAATTTTCACTATTCAAATGTTGCACATTTATTTTTATTATTTCTTATGTTAGAGACAATATTTAAAATTTCCTTAAACAAAATATTTATTTATAATCATGTTACTAGATCTGTGGGCTCTCACCATGAAATTTCCTTAAACAAAATATTTATTCACAACCATGTTACTAGATTTGTGGGCTCTCACCATGAAATTTCCTTAAACTAAATATTTATTTATAATCATGTTACTAGATCTGTGGGCTCTCACCATGAAATTTCCTTAAACAAAATATTTATTTATAATCATGTTACTAGATTTGTGGGCTCTTACCATGAAATTTCCTTAAACAAAATATTTATTTATAATCATGTTACTAGATCTGTGGGCTCTCACCATGAAATTTCCTTAAACAAAATATTTGCAGTAAGGATTCCCTTTTTGAAATATGAATGTAATGTTTCACAAATGTTTCAGATCCATTCTGAAGAGCAAATACTGGTCACTTTTTTCCTGCTTTTGTTTCAGAATTATTTATCTTGTTTTATTGGCTGAGATGTATGTCTGATGTCATTCAGGACACTCCCTCTATTAGTACACAGAATTTTGACTCTTCCGGATTGATGCTTTCACCCTTGGATTACAGCCGTCCTCTGATTGGACAAGAGAAGCATATGACCACAGATCGGACCTGAAAAGGAACTGTTACACAACGGACTACTTGATTGAGGACTTTATACTACTGTCTGTTCATTGGTCTAAATATTCAAGAAGTGTTTTGATTGGTTAAATAACGTATCAATACTAAACTAAGCCTCTACTTTTAAACTTTGATGGTTTTTTAATGATTTTCTTTACAATATATATTTCTTCATTTTTATTCTCAGGAATAGTTTACTATTGATGCATATATATAGTATTAAACATTTTATGAAGTTTTTGTGAGTCCAATTTCCTGTGCTCAACAGGAAATTGGAACTAATTGTTCACCTGTATATAAACCAGCCCTGTAGCCACAGCAAACACACTCAATACTTGGTTTTACTTACCTGTTTTACTTGTTTTAATGTATGCTCTTGATAAAGACGTGTAATACGTTGAAATGCGTTGAGCAAATAAAACCTTTTGTCCTTTGTTGAAAGATTGTCAAGATCTTATTTTGCTGTGCTGAGCTGGAATCTCCTTATTTATGGAGTAAGTTACTACATTTTTTGAATTATACACTGGATACTTTTGTCATTTGGGTCTCTATTCATTTATAGTCCACTTTTGGATAAACCTGAAAATTCAGTATTTGACTCCAGGAACCTGTGGACTCTTGCCATCTGACGCTACGTTCCCTTTCAGCTGTAAAGATTCATCTTATGGAGTGAGTATACTGCACCCATATTAATTGGCTTCAATATATGCATCAAGCCTTTTTTCTCTTTACTTACTAGAGAAAATCACTCAATAGACCAGCGCCATCTACTACTACTATATTTCTATATAAATCTGATGTTTTTCAGGTAAAATATATATCTATATATAGATGGTTATATATACATATATATATATATATATATGTATGTATAAAAATATACAGATATATATAGGAATATCTATGGGAAAATACCTATAACATATGCAAAGAGCATTAGAATGTGAAATATTTACAGTAAATACACACTTGCATAGATATGATTTTACATATTTTCATCTACTTGACTGCAAAGGGCTCCAATGCACTTATTAATATGTCTACATATGTATAAATATGTATTTATGTGTTTATATGTGTGTATATATGTTAGTAAATATATATATATATATATATATATATACACATAAATGCATGCGTACACACGTATAAAGCCTTTTGCAGCCTTTTTTTTCTAACACCTTAGACATCATATCTTTGAGCCCATATAACTTTTTTTAGGCCATTTTTATTTTTAACATTTTTTTCCAGACATTTTAAGAGTGTAACTGTACTTGTACATGCATTTTTGATGTGTTTTGTGGAAGTTTTTAGTCTTGCACAACAGTTAACCATAGCTCTGAATTTGCACTAAAACCAACATGCGTTAAATTTAATTGCACTAAAGCGAATTTGTTTACTTTCAACTCGTAATACCGTGCTACTTCTGACGCGGTCAAAAAGCCACATACTGAGGGGGCGGAGCCAACTGTCACAGAGGAGAGACGTGTTCTTACAGAGCTCCTGAGGTCTGGGCATTAAAATCGTTACCTATGGTATTTTAAGTACTTTTATATTTTGCCTATCAAGCTCTTAGGATGGGAGAACTGTCTGCCCACCTTATTTCTCTCTTGGAGGGACTGATTGTCAAAGCTAATAATCATTTTGGAAGTTTAAGAGCCAGCATTGTGGAGCTCCGCAGCCAAGATGGCGCTGCTCACCTATTCAGACATGTCACCCACATGGCTGACTTTTCATCTACTCTGCACTCGTCGGAGACGCTGCAAGAAAAGCATGCCAGTCGACATCCAGCTACAATTTTACCACAAGCATGCCTAGCTGAACCGGTTCACATAGAGGCAGTTGTGTCTGAGTCAGCGGGGCCCTTGCAGACCGCGAAACAACAGCGCTCCCTGATCTTTTGCCTTCCCTGCCTAGGTCGGCTAATAACCCCAACATCAAGCATTGTAGGGGCTGCAGGCAACGCAGAGAAGTATTGTGGGCAACTAGAAGAGACCCTTTGTTCACTGTTTGAGAAGGCCCGACGCGGAGGTGAGGATAGCCCGGAAGCCATTGGCCCCTGCATTTTATCTATAACTCCCATCCGGGGAGATTGCGGGCTGTCTGCTCGCCTGGTGCCGCTTAAGCATAATTTGGGGTTACACTGCTTCCTCCCTGCGCCTGACCCGTTAGCGCAGGCCCTGAGTTTGGGACAGAGAATCCGATGGCTGATATTTATGAAACCCACTGGATGGCTGAGGAGCACCTTTGATCCGGGAGGCTAACTATCTGCTTGTTATTTCTGCCTAACCACAGGCTGCCTACCGGAGGGACTAATCTGGGGATCCGTGAACTTTTTTTTGTGCCCTCAGATTGCTGCGGGATTTCCTGCGATTTTGGCTTTGACACTAGCTCTCCCCAGCCTAATAAGTACCTGTTTGATAACCTAATCGGCGACATGAGGCAGAAGGGGAAACCGTGCAGGAACGGCTTAAATCTCATAAGGGCTGAGATTGGGTAGTGACTAAGTACTACTCCTCCAGTGTGTCGATGTACAGATAAGAACATACAGGTCTATAGGCAACTGTCTGGAGACTCTCTCCCTTATTGGGAACGCTATGAAGTGGTCTAAGATTATTTAAAGGAACAGACACTGGCTCTTTGTTTATACCCACAAAGTGAAATGTTCTAATGTCCTTATAGTGAATCCTTGCATATCATTTCAGTTAGGATAGTAATCTATCTTGATGAAGGTGTTTCAGTCTGATGTTTAACTGTCCTCTGTCCATCTATCTCAACCTGATAGTGCAGCTCTGTAATATGTTCATATGTATAACAGTTTTATTTTCAGTATCTACACCACATATGAGAATGCTGAATTTTTCTCCACTCTCCTCAGTCAATGCAGCTTTCCCCTTTATTTCAATATAAGCTTCCCTACACTTAGCCTACATTACTTATGGCTGCTAATGTTTTGAATAGTATTCTAT
Organism: Bombina bombina; assembly: GCF_027579735.1. Classification (NCBI taxonomy): domain Eukaryota; kingdom Metazoa; phylum Chordata; class Amphibia; order Anura; family Bombinatoridae; genus Bombina; species Bombina bombina. Next base: position 1,098,078,949 of record NC_069501.1, read on the forward strand.
AATAAGATAACAATAAATGCCTTGTGATATTTTTATATCTATATATAGCCAGGTAGTAGGGAGTATATAGTTTTTGGCTGTGAGGAGCTTGCTTCACACTGCTACCCTTTATAATGTTGTAAAGCTATGAGGAGGGTTTTATGCTTGCCAGCTCACTCACGTACAGCTTTCAGGGTTTTTTTTAATTTCTTTGTGTTACATGTTCCTAATGCTTGTAATGTCTGTTAGATAAGGCACAACTAGTAGTTTTATAATAGTAGGACACATCATTGCAACTAGTGAAAAGCAATAGCTCCTAGGATTTCCACTAATCTAATCTTAACCAATGCCGCTTGTATTACCTAGCTGCATGCGATTTTTATTGCTGCAGCGTTACTACTTTAACTCAGCATTAAGCAGTTGTTTATTTGACTTAGTCAGTTAAAATACAGGCTTAGCTTGTATAGAATAACAAATATGTTATACCCAGTTAGGTTCCTTAACCTATATTAGCTATATTTTCACATTGGGGATACATGGTGTTTTGTTATACTATTCACATGTATGAATATGTCCATATTAGAGTAGTGACAACTTAATTCTCACAGTTGAATGCTTATTTTTACCTATTATACTATATACCCAAATATACAATAATTATTCTTGCCCTAGTTTACCACCCATTATTACAGTTAACATGTGGCCTGGGCTCTGAAAAATGCTACCCTTCTGATCACACTAAGGTGGATTATATATGCAATGGGTTCATATATATGTTTTAGATTTCAATTGTCAACGTGCTAGACAATTTAGCTAGTTTATATACAAACTCATAATTTTATTTCTCAGGTTTAATGTTTTGTATGTAAGGGGACTCCTAATCATAAATGTAACTGTCTATATTATTGTGGTTATTTATTGGTGACGTCCTGCAGCTTGTACAGATGGTATCTGTGGAATATCATTAATGCTTACCACTTATTTCGTCCCATGGTGTTTTATTATGTTATTTACATATCTGTTTATGACCATATTAGAGTAGTGACAACTCAATTAACATAGTTGATGGCCTATCTCTACCTATTGTACTATATACTTAAGTGCTTAATACATATCCTCACCCTAGTTTACTTGCCATTATTACAGTCAACATATGGCATAAACTTAGACAGATACTACTCCTCTGAGTGCACTATTGTAGTTTCTATATGAAATATGTTCAATTTCATGTCTTCGAATATATATGTCCGCGTGTTTGCAATTTAACTAGTCTATTAACATTTCCATAATGATATTATTCCTGGCTATTGCTATGTGAGTAAGAGGACTCTATATTGTTAGCGGGATTGTTTGTTTTCGTGTATACATATCTATGTGATGCCCTGCAGGATTACACAGTTTATTTTCAAAGTTATCAAGTTTTGAGCATTGCAAATATTGGAGTTTGGTATTATGCCTACATACGAGGCGATATACTCTTTTACTTACTTCATGTTTGAAGGTTATACATGCGTGGTATGGATATGATGTTAGTTACTCCACACTGTTGATACTCAATCCTATTGTGCACTAGTACACTCCTTTGACCTGCTCCCCACTATCTCCCCCTTTAATTATAAAATACTTATCTTCCCATAACCCTGTTCCTCAGCTAAAATTAAGTAGTCAGTAACTTATAGTTTATTTGTTTCCCAACAGACTTTTTCGCCTTTATGTTTAATATTAAATTGCCCTTTTCTATATCCCCATTTTACCTATACATGACCAATAATACATAGTTTGATAATAAGTCGGCATTAACCAGTTATTATGTTATTTGGCCAAGACTAAGAGTCCCCTCCAAGTCTTCTAAAGTACCTTTTATTTATATTTATTTGGCTCCGTCCTCCACCCTCTCCCTACTATACATAGCGGTGCTTACCCGCTGAAGCTCCTCCTCCCCCCTTTACTACGCATGTATTCACACTCCTTTTGAAGCCCTACAAGGGCTAGGCCCCTGGCCATCAGTTATCTATTATTTTCTATATTTTTGGTCTTTGGGACCTATATTTAGGTTCCTAACTGGCCAGCCATACATGATATACTATTGAAAAAAGAGGTATCGTTAATAGTTCACCAATGTACTACATTGAGACCGAAATGTTTCGATTAATTATGTATGTATTTCGTTTCTATGACAAAAAGGTGTTCTGAGTTTTATGTATATTTTGTGCAAAAACCTCAATAAAAAAAATATTTAAAAAAAAAAAAAAGCCACATACTTACATGATGATCTCACTGTGAACAAGGGACTCCCTACAGCAGCAGCTGTAGCTTAAAGGGACAATCTAGTCCAAAATAAACTTTCATGATTCAGATAGAGAATGTAATTTTAAACAATTTTCCAATTTACTTTTATCACCAATTTTTCTTTTTTCTTTTGATATTCTTAGTTGAAAGCTAAATCTAGGAGGTTCATATGCTAATTTCTAGCACTTGAAGGCCGCCTCAGGGCATTTTGACAGTTTATCACCACTAGAGGGTGTTAGTTCATGTGTGTCATATAGATAACACTGTGCTCACGCACGTGAAGTTCCAGTGAGCCGGCTCTGATAGGCTAAAATGGATGTCTGTCAAAAGAACTAAAATAAGGAGGCAGTTTGCAGAGGCTTAGATACAAGGTAATCACAGAGGTAAAAAGTGAAAAATCCTCATAACTCTGCTTTTTCACTACCGCTGCTATTACAAGTCTTGTAGGTACAGCTGTACCGCACACTTTTTTGGCCCTTACGCAACGTAACTACCGCACTTTTTAAAAAGTCCTTTTTTAATGGAACTTCCACAGCGCCGGTATTATGAGTTTGCCTGTCCGGCAAAGTGAGCGGTAGAGCCTATAACTACTACTACTACTACTACTGTCAACTGAGAGCCAGTAGTTATGAGTTTTACGTTACAAAGCTGTAACATAAAACTCATAACTAAAGTGTTGCAAAGTACACTAACACCCATAAACTACCTATTAACCCCTAAACCGAGGCCCTCCAGCATCGCAAACACCGCTCCGGAAATCGCCGCCACTATAATAAAATATATTAAACAGTAAACACTAGTTAAATATTATTATTAATTAACCCCTAATCAGCTGCCCAAATGTCATTGCCACCTACATACATTTATTAACCCCTAATCTGTTGTCCCTAACATCGCCGCAAACTACATTACTGTTATTAACCCCTAATCTGCTGCCCCCAATGTCGCCGCCACTATACTAAAGTTATTAACCCATAAACCTAACCCTACGTCTAACCCTAACGTAACCCTAACACCCACTAACTTTAACATAATTAAAATAATACCAAATAAAAATTACAATTAATACCTAAATTATTCCTATTTAAAAGTAAATAAATACTTACCTGCAAAATAAAACCTAAGATATCTACTATCTATCTATCTATCTATTGGGTACTTGTAAAGCGCAAACTAATCACCAATGAGGGTCTCAAGGCGCTATGGGGGGGGAGAGGGGGGCTAAGGGAAGATGATTCAGTTGAAGAGCCAGGTCTTGAGGTCCTTCCTGAAGTTTGTAATGGAGGTGGATTGTCTGAGGTGCAGCGGGAGGGAGTTCCATGACCTTGCTGCCATATAGGAGAAGGATTTTCCTCCAGCTGTTTTTTTTCTTGATGCGGGGGATGACTGCGAGTGCTTGGTCGGCAGAGCGGAGTTGTCTGGAGGGGGTGTAGAAATTGACATGGTGGTTGATGTATTTAGGACCGATGTTGTGGAGGGCCTTGAATGCATGGGTTAGGAGCTTGAAGGTGATTCTCTTGTTGACAGGGAGCCAGTGTAGGTTCCTTAGGTGTTCGGTGATGTGGTTTTGGTGAGAGATGTCGAGGATGAATCTGGTCGAGGTGTTTTGGATGCGTTGGAGTCGTTTCTGGAGCTTGATGGTGGACCCGGCGTAGAGTGCATTGCCGTATTCCAGTCGACTACTGACAAGGGCGTGGGTGACAGATTTTCTAGTTTCAGTGGGGATACACTTGAAGATTTTTCACAGTAGGTGGAGTATGTGAAAACAAGTCGAAGAGACGGCATTGACTTGGCGGTCCATGGAAAGTGATGTGTCAATGAGGACGCCTAGATTTCATGCGTGGTGTGTTGGAGTTGGAGGGTGTCCGAGGGCTGTGTACCACCAGGAGTCATCCCATGCAGATTTGGTGGGTCCGAGGAGGAGGATTTCGGTCTTGTCAGTGTTGAGTTTGAGACGGTTGTTGTTCATCCAGGTGGCGATTGCTGTAAGTCCTTCGTGGACATTTCTTTTGGCGGTGGCGTGGTCTCGGGTGAGTGAGATGATTAACTGGGTATCGTCGGCGTAGGAGACAATGTTGAGGTTGTGTTGTCGGACGATGGCGGCGAGGGGGGCCATGTAGATGTTGAAGAGGGTGGGGCTAAGAGAAGAGCCTTGGGGTAAGCCGCAGCTGATTGCTGTGGGATTGGAGGAGAAGGGTGGGAGTCTGACTTTCTGGGTTCTGCTGCTGAGGAAGGAGGTGATCCATTCCAGGGCCTTATTGCGGATGCCAGCATTGTGTAGGCGTGTCAGGAGGGTGCTGTGGGCTACAGTGTCGAATGGGGCTGAGAGGTCTAGAAGAATGAGTGCAGCAGTCTCTCCTTGGTCGAGCAGGGTGCGGATGTCATCTGTGGCAGCGAGGAGGGCGGTCTCGGTGCTGTGATTGCTCCTGAAACCGTATTTGGAGGGGTCCAAGATGTGGTTGGTCTTGATGTGGTCAACAAGTTATGCGTTGATGGCCTTCTCGATTACTTTGGCTGGAAAGGGGAGAAGAGAGATGGGGCGGTAGTTTTTAGGATCTATGGGGTCAGCTGTGGGTTTCTTCAGCAGGGGTTTCAGCCCTGCATGCTTCCAGTTTCTGGGAAGGTGCCAGTTTTGATGGAGCAGTTTATGGTGAGGCAGAGTTCGTGGGCGATGGTAAAACCCGCTTTGTTAAATATGTGGTGCGGGCATGGGTCTGAGGGTGCTCCGAAGTGGATAGATTTCATGATTCTGAGTGTGTCCTCCGTGGTGAGGGGGCTCCAGGTAGTGCGTAGAAGGTGGCGGGTGGTGGGTTTGGGTGAGGTGGTCGGAGGTGAGTGGTGAGTTCTGGAGCTCAAGGCTTTCATAGATGTTGATGATCTTGTGGTGGAAGTAAGTAGCGATGTTGTCGCAGAGGTCCTGGGAGGGTGGGATGTCATTAGTATCACTGTTGGGTTTGGAGAATTCCTTGATGACTGTGAACAGCTCTTTGCTGTTGTGGGTTTTGGCGTGGATTCTGTCTAGGATAGCTGTTTTCTTTATGGTTTTGATGAGGTGGTGGTGGGTGGTGACGGCTTCTTTGTAGGCGGATTTGTCCGAGGGGGACTTGCTGGATCTCCATATTCTCTCTAATTGTCTGCAGTGGTGTTTGGAGTCCTGGAAGGTGGGGGTGAACAGATGGCCTTGTTGGTGGGCTGGCAGCAGGACGGTTTCTTGAGGGGGGTGAGGGTATTTGCACAGTCTGTGATCCAGCGATGTAGGTGGCGGGCGGAGGAGTTGGCGTCAGTGGAGGTCACTGGGGGGCACTTGATCAGGGTGGAGTGCAGTTGTTCCAGTTTCTGCAGGGCCGGTGGGGATGCCGGAGGTGTGTGGTAGATTTATTGAAGGAGAAGTGTATACAGTGATGGTCAGTCCAGTGGAGTTCGGTTATGTGGTTGACTGAGATGTGGTTGCCTGCGGAGAAGATTGGGTCGAGGGTGTGTCCGGCTATGTGAGTTGGGGCGTTTACAAGTTGCTTCATTCCAATGGTTCCAAGGTTTTCCAGGAGGTTGGTGGTGTTGTGGTCATTGGGGTTGTCTAGATGGAAGTTGAGGTCACAAGTAGTATGTAGTCCTTTGAAGTGAGGGCGTGGGGTGCAAGGTGGTAGGTGATGGAGTCACAGAAGGCGGGACGCGGTCCTGGAGGTCTGTAGATGAGGGTGCCGCGGAGGGTGGTGTTATAGTTATCCTTGATTTTGAAGTGTAGATGTTCCCAGTCTGGTGAGTGATCATTGGAGGTGGTTGTGACTTGGATGGAGTGTTTGTGGATGATGGCAATGCCTCCTCCAGGTCGGTTGCTGCGGTCCTCATGGGTGATTTTATAGCCATCAGGGATGGCGTTGGCGATGTCCAGCGCTGGTGTGGGGTTGAGCCAGGTTTTGGTGAGGAAGGCGATGTCTGGGGAGGTGGAGTCCAGCAGGTTCCAGATTTCGATGGTGTGCTTGTGCATGGAGCGGGTGTTGAGGAGGATGCAGTTGAGGTTCTCCCGGCTATTTGAGTGAGGGATGTTTGGTAGGTTTGTGGTCGGGAGGGCGGTGAAAGGTCAGTTGCGGCAGGTGAATGGTCCTTTGGTGTTCGTCGGGGATGCGAGGTGGCATGCTGATGATTTACCGATGTTGAGAGAGCGAAGGGTGCTGGTGTTATAGCGGTGGCGGGTGCGGACGTCATGGTTCATGGCGCTGGGTGTGGTCCAGGCGTGGACGGGCGCTGACGGGCTTACCTTTGGCGCTGCGCGTGTCCGATGCGCAGTCGCACAGCGACTGCAAGTATATAGAGCTGGGAGGGGGGAAGGGTTGGATCAGGAAGTCAGAAGAATACAGGAGGGCATGGAGTCTCAGAAGGGACAGCAGAATAGCAGAGAATGCAAGTATACAGAGCTTTGAAGGGTTGGAGCAGGAAGTCAGAAGAATACAGGAGGGCAGGGAGTTATATTGTATCTAGCTTATGTTTTATTTTTATTTCACAGGTAAGTTTGTATTTATTTTAACTTGGTAGACTAGTTAGAAAATAGTTATTAACTATTTACTAGCTACCTAGTTAAAATAAATACAAAGTTACCTGTAATATAAAACCTAACCTGTCTTACACTAAAACTTAACATTACACTAAAATTAATTAAATTAAATTAACAAAATACATTTATCGAAATTACAAAAAATAATAAACACTAAATTACACAAAAAATAAAAAAATATGAAATATTTAAACTAATTACACCTAATCTAATAGCCCTATCAAAATAAAAAAGCCTCCAAAACCCTAGCCTACACTAAACTGCCAATGGCCCTTAAAAGGGCCTTTTGCGGGGCTTCACCCCAAAGAAATCAGCTTTTTTACCTGTAAAAAAAAATACAAACAACCCCCCAACAGTAAAACCCACCACCCACACAACCAACCCCCCCAAAAAAAAGCCTACCTAAAAAACCTAAGCTCCCTATTGCCCTGAAAAGGGCATTTGGATGGGCATTGCTCTTAAAAGGGCATTTAGCTCTTTTACGTTGCCCAAAGTCCCTAATCTAAAAACAAAACCCACCCAATAAACCCTTAAAAAAACCTAACACTAACCCCCGAAGATCCACTTACAGTTTTTGAAGACCGGACATCCATCCTCATCAAGCCGGGAGAAGTCTTCATCCAAGCGGCAAGAAGTCCTCAACGAAGCCAGGAGAAGTCTTCATCCAAGCGGCAAGAAGTCGTCCTCCAGGCGGGCAAAAGTCTTCATCCAGACGGCATCTTCTATCTTCATCCTTCCGACGTGGAGCGGCTCCATCTTCAAGACATCCAGCGCGGAGCATCCTCTTCTTTTGATGGCTCTAACTAGTATAGTGGTGGTGGCGAAGTTGGGGGCGGCAGATTAGGGGTTAATAAGTGTAGGTAGGTGGCGGTGATGTCGGGGGCGGCAGATTAGGGGTTAATAAGTGTAGGTAGGTGGTGGCGATGTCGGAAGTGGCAGATTAGGGGTTAATAAGTGTAATGTAGGTGTTGGTGATGTTGGGGGCAGCAGATTAGCGGTTAATAAGTGTAATGTAGGTGTTGGCGATGTCAGGAACGGCAGATTAGGGGTTAATAACTGTAATGTAGGTGGTGGCAATGTTAGGGGCAGCAGATTAGGGGTGTTTAGACTCAGGGTTTATGTTAGGGTGTTAGGTTTAAACATAAATTTTCTTTCTCCATAGGAATCAATGGAGCAGCGTTACAGAGCTTTACTCTCCGTTATTGCGGTGTTAGGAATTTTTTTAGCTGGCTCTCCCCATTGATGTCTATGGGGAAATTGTGCACGAGCACGTAAAAGCAGCTCAAAGCAGCGCTGGTATTTGTGTGCGGTATGGAGCTCAACGCTGCCATATTGCCCACAAACGCCGTTTTTTGGAAAACCTGTTATAGCAGCACTATTAAAGGTGAGCAGTGGAACTAACAAATTGAAAGTTATTACCGAGCCACTCATAACGCAAAACTCGTAATCTGGCTGTTTTTTAGTTATGAAAAACTAGGGAAGGGGTAATAAAGGCATTATCTATCTTTTTAAACAATACAAACTCTGGTGTAGACTGTCCCTTTAAGTTGTATGGAAGTTTTTTTTAAAAACCATAGCACAGCCACCACACTACATAGAAGGGCATGATATTCTTCATTTGATGGAGCAGAGTCTGCCCTTGTAACATGCAGGTAATCGTAGTAAAAATTATAATAACCTGCAGCCTATTTATAGCAAGGAAGTCTTTGTTATATACTTATAATATTCTGGGTAGTTGCTCCAGAGGAGTCCCTATGCCCTAAAGAGAGCAACCAAAACACACGCACACAATATCTCTCATGTAAAATAGTAAACTACCTACTTTCAACTGAGGGTCTTATCCCCTTAAAGGAAAAGTCTACTTGAAACTTTGTATTGGTTAAAAATATAGATAATCGTTTTATTACCCATTCCCCAGTTTTGCATAACCAAAACTTATATTTTTTTTTTTTTCTGTATATGTTCATATTTATTCTTCTCCACTTAATTTGTGTTGGTTACAAACATTACATTCTGTGTTAAATTCCATTTCAGATAAATGGTCTATTATTGATTATAATAGTAAGTTGTTATTTAATAAGGTTTTTTTTTATTTTTTTTATTTTTTTATTTGAGTTTCATAAAAAGGCATACAACATCACATATATAAATTCTTATGTCACCTGAGATAATATATCAGTTTTACAGGGAGTAATACATGTACCATGTGAACATTATGGAAATGGAATGCCAGTCATCTAGGGACCCTCTAAATGACACTATGGCCCCAAGTTATCAAAGTCTCGCGGACCTGATCCAATAGTGCGGATCAGGTCCGCCAGACTTCGCTGAATACGGCGAGCAATACGCTCGCCGTATTCAGCATTGCACCAGCAGCTCATGAGAGCTGCTGGTGCAACACCGCCCCCTGCAGACTCGCGGCCAATGGGCCGCCAGCAGGGGGGTGTCAATCAACCTGATCGTACTCGATCGGGTTGATTTCCGGCGATGTGTTTGTCCGTGTGTCCGCCTGCTCAGAGCAGGCAGACAGGTTATGGAGCAGCGGTCTTTGTGACCGCTGCTTCATAACTGCTGTTTCTGGCGAGCCTGCAGGCTCGCCAGAAACACGGGGCATCAAGCTCCATTCAGAGCTTGATACATATGCCCCTATAGGTCACTCATGGACCTTCAAAACCGAAAATATTTAAGCAAAAGAAGGTGATTTTAAACCTAGGAAACCACTTATGGATCTCAAATGATAAACCTCATTTTTATAATCTTATATCACATATAACAAATAAACTTGAAACATCTTTCATATAACTCAAAAGGCCGCTATTGGACCTAACCTAGGTATGAACTCAAGGTAGGAAAGAAAAAATTAGTTAGCGTATTCGATTTGTAGGTAGTAGTAAAAATTGTAGAGGTGCGGCATAGTCAAGAGAAGCCGTAAATTTAACCCTCCTTAACTAGGAAGTATATTATAGATAAGATAGCAGGATTACTAAGTTACTAGATATGGAGGAAACAGGACGTTCTAGGGCCAGTAATAGAAATGCACTGTACAGACATTATGATATAGGTATAATTCTCTAAAGGGAAGTGTTTATCTCATATATGTCAGGTAGGGCTGATCTGAGAGGTGCTTGCTCAATATGTGGGGATCTATTGCTGAGTAAGCTGAATCTAATGTGAGGGGGAAGCTTATAGTTTGAGCGTAGTTAGTTTTGTCTGTAGGTATTGATGATTCGTGCTAGCCCATGTCTATTGCGAAGGGCAGGACTATGGTTTGAGGATTGCCGGCATGAATTATTGAAGTTATAATTTTTCTTCTTTTCCCATTTTTCTTATTCCCTTCTTCTATCCTGTGAATGTTATATAAGGTAGTCTTTGATTAAATAGGTAGGGGTCTTTTTAAATTTAAAAGTCAAGGAGTTATTGGTGTTTAGACTTAGATATTAAAGAAGATAAATCAACTATTATCATTGGATATACCTCAAAGTGTAGGAGCTCATAGCGTAGGAGATCTGTAATGCAACTGCTGGCAGTTTATAGAATTAGTGCACATGGTTTGACCCATCAAAGAAGCCTAAGCCCATACTCTATGCTACTTAGTCCTCACTTGCCTTACCAGCTGTAATGCTCAGCACGCTACGCTACCTCGGCCGCTGGCAGCGCGGCGGAATACCTGGCAATTAGGATATTTGTGAGCTGTGAGAACAATACTCTTATTTGTCAAGGGAGTAAGGCTTACGTTAATGTGTTCTACCAAGTCAGGGATATGTCTCTTGGACTGGCTTAGTGAAATAAATTATCAGGTTTAATTTCCAAAAGCTGACTATATATTTATTTTGGACCCCCTATTTGTGCGAACAATGTTGATGTGCTAGCGCTAAATCAAAAGCTGACTACATATTTTGGATCCCCTATTTGTGTGAACAATGTTGAAGCGCCAGCGTTAAATCATATCAGAGTGGAGTTTATAACTATGCATAATATACAAATACAAGTCTGCTTGGGAAAACTGTGAAATAATTTACATGAAGGTATCTCTAAATCAATGCGCATTTTATGCTTATGAAATTGATTGCAGAGTAGGTGGAGTCTTGCTTAGGGTTAGCAATATGTTATGGTTGAGTTAAAGCTAGTCATGTAAAAAAGATGGCCTCAGCCACCCCTCACTTATACAGGCCCAGCCCATTTAAGAAAACATCAAAGTTAGTAAAGGATAAACTTAAACTATATAATAACAGAAAAACCTTTGAAATGGTAACATGAGAGTCTCAACTTAAATTTGTGTATAGGCATCAGGTGAAGTCTATCAAACATCTGTCTAGATGACAGGAATCATGTCTCTCCTTCTGAAATTAACCAATTCCAAGTTTGATGCATTGTAGTGAAGTATCCAACCATAGTATCAGACTTGCTTGAGCTCCCTGAAGGTTATCTTGTGCAAGATATCTCTTAGCATAGGAATCGTTTGGGACAGCAATGTCCTTTATCTTTAGTGCAGACGGAGGTTTCTCGATCTGTGGTGGACCAGAGTCCCTCCGCTCTCTGTGTAAGGGGCCTTCCCCAACCCCAACAGTCTAGTACAGCTTCTTATGGCAGATTGTTGACCACATACCCTTAAATCAAGGGGGCTGAACTTCAAAGTTTTATCCGGTGCCCTCGCATGAGAACTCAATCCCACTAACATATGGGCCAAACCTGATGATCTCCTCTGTAAAGCATGCAGGTCTGTAGCGAGACTCTGTGACGCAGCAGCAGCATGGGTCATGTAACCCCAAGCGGGGGAACATTCCGCCTCCACTATCAGTTTCATGTGAGGAGTGTCTATGTCTGGCGGCTGGGGGCACTTAGTAGATTCTTTGAATAGGGTAGTGTGGTGAGCTGTAGCAGCAAAAAGTAGCGTGGCAAGATCCTTTTGTAGCTGTTGATAGGAGTGAGTGATCGCGGACCTTAATGTGCGCTCCCATGCATCCACAGCTTTCAACAGATCCATGTTATGTCCATTCAAATCCTCTCTCCTTCAGTTGCGGTATTTTCAGTAATGTAATGTGGATAAGGATCTAGTTAGTCCTCAGTAAAAATATAGACCCAGAACGAAGTAAACCTGCTACCCCCGAGAGACCGGGGGGGGGGGGGGGGGGTGCTGTAAATGATCTTTTTTCCTCAGGCCGCCATTTGAGACGCTTTTTTCTTATGGTCTATAAAGTTCATAGTAGTAGGAGGAAAGATGGCATCGTTTGCTATCTATCAGTGCAGCTGTTATATTAATACACTTTTTACCTCTGACTACCTTGTATCTGAGACTCTGCAGACAGCCTCCTTATTTCAGTGTGTTTTTTTACAAACTTACATTTCAATTAGTGCTGACTCACACATAACTCCACAGGAGTGAGCACAATGTTATCTATATGGCACACATGAACTAGCATTGTTTATCTGTGAATAGATAATAAAATGCACTGACGTAAGAGGCAGATTTCAAGGATTTAGAAACAGCCTATGAGCCTACTTAGGTTTAGCCTTTAACAAAGAATACCAAGAGAATGAAGCAAATTTGATGATAAAAGTAAACTGAAAAGTTGTTTAAAATTGCATGCCCTATCTGAATCCTGAAAGTTTAATTTCGAATTTACTATCCCTTTAAGGTAGAAGGTTATTTGTAAACCTTGCATATTTGCTGATTTGTTGACTTGATAGTTTAGTAATATAAAGGGCTCCATTACATATGCGCTTTTGGTATCCAATATACAGTGCCGCATATAAATGCGGCACGTATATTTCCCCAGTCGGCTGCAATTTTTACTCCCATAAGCTAACACGGGACTGCGTTGCAAATCGGTATCACATATTCAGCGCAAGGACTTACGTGGCGAAAATGGAGAAATATTACTCATCAAACCCACATCCAAATTAATAATTAAATTATTAACCCCTATATCCGCCATCAAACCCTCACCGCAAGTAATAATTAAATTATTAACCCCTAAATTCACCAACCCGAACATCGCAAACTACCTAATGTATTAACCCCTAATTCGCCATAAACCCACATCGCAAAGTCCCTATTAAAACTATTAACCCCTAAACTGCCACCCCCCACAATGCAAATAAATAATTAAATTACTAAGCCCCCTAACCTAACACCCCCTAACCTAACACCCCCTAAATTAACCCAAATTACCTAAATTAAAAAATACTGTTACTATTAAAATAAAAAAACTAACATTACTTTAACCCCTTAACGACCAACGACGTGCAGGGTACGTCCTCCAAAGAAATACACTTAACGCCCGAGGACGCACCCTGCACGTCGTCGTTCTTGGAAAGCGGTGGAAGCGATTCTGATCACTTCCAGCTGCTTTCCGGTTATTGCAGTAATGCCTCGATATTGAGGCATCCTGCAATAAGCTTTCTTACCCCTCCTATGCAGAGAGAGACACTCTGTGGCTCTCTCTGCACCGGACATCGATGGTGCAATCGTTGGTGGGTGGGAGCCGATGTGGGAGGCGGGTGGGCGACCATCGATGGCTTCTATGATGCAGAGGGGGGCGGGATCGTGGGCGGGGTAGCAGGGTCAAGCACGGATGTGCGCGCGTGCATGGGGCGGGAGTGGGTGGGAACTGCTACACTACAGAAAATATTTGTAAGAAAAGTGGGAGAGAGGGGGGAGGGAAATAAAAATAAAAAGGATCTAAGGGATCTGGGAGAGGGTGGGGCTGGTCTTTGGGGGGGGAAGCTACACTACAGAAAAAAAAAAAAAAAAAAAATATTTTTTTGTAAATTGGGTACTGGCAGACAGATGGCTCCTAATAAGTTAGAGGGGGAGGGTTTAGAGAGCTGTTTGGTGGGGGATCAGGGAGGTTGGGGGCTAAGGGGGGATCCTACACAGCAGCATATGTAACTAGGCTTAAAAAAAGAAAAGAAAAAAAAAAAGAAAAGATAGCTTTTATTTTAGTACTGGCAGACTTTCTGCCAGTACTTAAGATGGCGGGGGCAATTGTGGGGTGGGGGAGGGTAGAGGGCTGTTTGGGAGGGATCAGGGGGTGTGATGTGTCAGGTGGGAGGCTGTTTGTAAATAATTTCAGTGAGAAACCTAAAATTGTGAAAAATGTAACGTTTTTTTTTTAATTTGTTCGCATTTGGCGGTGAAATGGAGGCATGAAATATACCAAAATGGGCCTAGATCAATATTTGGGGCTATCTACTACACTACACTAAAGCTAAAATTAACCATACAAGCTCCCTACATGCTCCCTAATTAACCCCCCCACTGCTGGTCATAATACATGTGTGGTGGACTGTGGCATTTAGCGGCCTTCTAATTACCAAAAAGCAACGCCAAAGCCATATATGTCTGCTATTTCTGAACAAAGGGGATCCCAGAGAAGCATTTACAACCATTTGTGTCCTAATTGCACAAGTTGTTTGTAAATAATTTCAGTGAGAAACCTAAAGTTTGTGAAAAAGTGAACAATTTTTTTTATTTGATTGCATTTGGCTGTGAAAACGTGGCATGAAATATACCAAAATTGGCCTAGATCAATACTTTGGGATGTCTTCTTAAAAATAAAATACACATGTCAAGGGATATTCAGGGATTCCTGAAAGATATCAGTGTCCCAATTTAACTAGCGCTAATTTTGAAAAAAAGTGGTTTGGAAATAGCAAAGTGCTACTTGTATTTATTGCCCTATAACTTGCAAAAAAGAAAAGAACATGTAAACATTGGGTATTTCTAAACTCAGGACAGAAGTTAGAAACTATTTAGCATGGGAGTTTTTTTGGTGGTTGTAGATATGTAACAGATTTTGGGGGTCAAAGTTAGAAAAAGTGTGTTTTTCCATTTTTTCCTCATATTTTATATTTTATTTTTATAGTAAATTATAAGATATGATGAAAATAATGGTACCTTTAGAAAGTCCATTTAATGGCGAGAAAAACTGTATATAATATGTGTGGGTACAGTAAATGAGTAAGAGGAAAATTACAGCTAAACACAAACATTAAGGTCATTAAGGGGTTAAAAATAAATAAAAATAGGTTTAAATTAAGCTAAAATTCAGAAAATAAAAAAATCTAATATTACAGAAAATAATAAACAAATTATTAAAAATAAAAAAATTAAACTTTACACCTATGAAAATAAAAAAGCCCCCCAATATAAAAACACCCCCCTAATCTAATGCTAAACTACCAATAGCCCTTAAAAGGGCTTTTTGCAGGGCATTGCCCTAAGTTAAACAGCTCTTTTGCAGTTACAAAAAATTCAAACTCCCCCCTAACAGTAAAACCCACCACCCACAATCCCCCCAAAATAAATAACACTAGTGAATTCAAGATACACAATTAAATTTGGCGTCCCTTGAATTCCTATTGGCTTATTTTATTCTTCAAATTTTGATTTGAACAGCCAATAGGATTTCAGTAGCTCATATTGGCTGATTTGAATTTGAAGAATCAAATCAGCCAATATGAATTCAAGGGACGCCATCTTTAATTGCGTACCTTGAATTTACTTTTCAGTGCATGGAGGAGATCGAACGAAGAGGATCTTCCACACTCTATGGCTCGCGGTCGCTGGTCTTCAGTTCCAGGGTTGCCGGTCTTCAGTTCCAGAGTCGCCGGTCTTCAGCTCTGCCCTCCACGCCGGCTTAATCGTGGAAGAAGAAATAAGAGGTCGCTGCTTGAAAGACTTCACTGCCTGGAACAGGACCTTCTCCGCCGGACTACAGGAACCGTGAGTACAAACCTGAGGGTTAGACTTAGGTTTTTTGGGTTTTTTTTTGGGGGGGGGGGGGTTGTTTTATTTAGATTAGAGATGGGCACTTCTTAAAAGAGTGAAATGCCCTTTTAAGGGCAGCAAAAGAGCTAAATGCCCATACAAATGCCCTTTTCAGAGCAATGGGTAGTTTAGGTTTTTTAGTGTTAGATTTATTTATTTTGGGGGCCTTTATGGGTGGTGGGTTTTACTGTAAGGGGGGAATTTTTTGTAACTGTGAAAGAGCTGTTTAACTTAGGGCAATGCCCTGCAAAAAGCCCTTTTAAGGGCTATTGGTAGTTTAGCATTAGATTAGAGGGTGTTTTTATTAGGGGGGGTGCTTTTTTTCTATTTTCATATGGATTAGGGTTCATTTTTTTATTTTGGATAATTTGTTTATTATTTTCTGTAATATTAATTTTTTTTATTTTCTGTAATTTTATCTTAATTTAAAGTTGTTGTTTTTTTAATAGTTAGTAACTTTAGTATTTTTTAATTTAGGTAATTTGGGTTAATTTAGGGGGTGTTAGGTTAGGGGGTGTAATGTTAGGGGGCTTAGTAATTTAATTATTTATTTGCGTTGTGGGAGGTGGCGGTTTAGGGGTTAATAGTTTTAATAGGGACTTTGCAATGTGGGTTAATGGCGGATTAGGGGTTAATACATTAGGTAGTTTGCGATGTTGGGATTAATAATTTAATTATTACTTGCGATGTGGGTTTGATGGCGGATATAGGTCTTAATAATTTAATTATTACTTGCGATGTGGGTTTGATGGTGGATATAGGGGTTAATAATTTAATTATTACTTACGATGTGGGTTTGATGGCGTATATATGGGTTAATAATTTAATCATTACTTGTGATGGGGGTTTGATGGTGGATTTAAGGGTTAATAGTTTAATTAGGCATATTGCGTTGTTGGGGGGGTTGTTGGTTTCAGGGTTAATACTTTTATGAGTTCCGATGTGGGTGTGATGGCAGATATAGGGGTTTTACATTTTGGGATTGTTTTTGGGAGGCGTGTTATACGTTTACGGGAGATTTGATATATATTTTATTTTTCTTAGGCACCGGCAGTTTCTAAAGTGCCGTAAGTCACTAGCGACATTTCTGGACATTGCTAGTTTATCCGACTTACGGCACTTTATGAACTTCCGGCACCCTATATGTAATGCCCCGATGAGCAAGGTAAAATTACGGGTGGCACGGGTTTCAGCCCGCATTTTATATGTAATCATGCCCCTAGTGTTTAGTTTATGCTAAGGAGTTAGTGATCTCACAAACCTGAATTGGCCTGATTAACAGTCTATGATTGGCCACACTAACAGACCTCAGAAGCCAATGAAATAAACCAGAGGCATAGAACTAGAAACCACAGGGCCCAGGTGCAAGAATCTAAGAAGGGCCCCCCACCCCCAAAAAGAACATTTAACACAAAAAAAAATGTGAATCAGATTACATGTCTGCAAAAGGTGGTACCCTGTGTCCACTGTCTGTGAGATGTTCTGACCCCCTATCCTATATTATAAAAGGCCAAGTGTTTGTCTGAAGCCGTCATGCGCAGTAGAGACAAACACTTGGCCTTGAGATAGGGAGCGCGAGGTACACAAACAGCTGTGAGGTCTGGGGAGCGCGAGGTAAGCTACTCAACAGCTGTGAGGTCTGCTGCGTGAGAAGCGGCCACGCGCTCCCCAGACCTCACAGCTGTTTGTGGCCGACGGGAGCGTTGTGATGGGGACGTGGCCGGGCGTTGCGAGGGGCGTGGCCGGGCGTCGCGAGGGTCGTGGCCGGGCGGGTGTCGCCGCGATGGGGCGTGGCCGGGCGGGGTCCCGCGATATGAAGACAGAGCCAGAGAGGGAGCAGGAGAGGGGGGGGAGAGAGCCAAAGGGGGGGGGAGAGCCAAGGGGGGAGCCAAAGAGAAGGGGGAGAGCCAAAGAGAAGGGGGGAGCCAAAGAGAAGGGGGGGGAGCCAAAGAGAAAGGGGGGGAGCCAAAGAGAAGGGGGGGGCAAAGAGAAGGGGGGGAGCCAAAGAGAAGGGGGGGAACCAAAGAGAAGGGGGGGAACCAAAGAGAAGGGGGGGAGCCAAAGAGAAGGGGGGGGAGCCAAAGAGAAGGGGGGGGGAGCCAAAGAGAAGGGGGGGGAGCCAAAGAGAAGGGGGGGGGGAGCCAAAGAGAAGGGGGGGGGGAGCCAAAGAGAAGGGGGGGGGAGCCAAAGAGAAGGGGGGGGAGCCAAAGAGAAGGGGGGGGGGAGCCAAAGAGAAGGGGGGGGAGCCAAAGAGAAGGGGGGGGAGCCAAAGAGAAGGGGGGGAGCCAAAGAGAAGGGGGGGGAGCCAAAGAGAAGGGGGGGGAGCCAAAGAGAAGGGGGGGAGCCAAAGAGAAGGGGGGGAGCCAAAGAGAAGGGGGGGAACCAAAGAGAAGGGGGGGAGCCAAAGAGAAGGGGGGGAGCCAAAGAGAAGGGGGGGAGCCAAAGAGAAGGGGGGGAGCCAAAGAGAAGGGGGGGGGGAGCCAAAGAGAAGGGGGGGAGCCAAAGAGAAGGGGGGGGAGCCAAAGAGAAGGGGGGGGAGCCAAAGAGAAGGGGGGGAGAGCCAAAGAGAAGGGGGGGGAGAGCCAAAGAGAAGGGGGGGGAGAGCCAAAGAGAAGGGGGGGGAGAGCCAAAGAGAAGGGGGGGGAGAGCCAAAGAGGGGGGAGAGAGCCAAAGAGGAAAAAGAGCCAAAGAGGGGGGAGAGAGCCAAAGAGGGGGGAGAGAGCCAAAGAGGGGGGGGATAGCCAAAGAGGGGGGGAGAGAGCCAAAGAGGGGGGGAGGGAGCCAAAGAGGGGGGGAGGGAGCCAAAGGGGGGGGGAGAGCCAAAGAGGGGGGAGAGAGAAAGCCAAAGAGGTGAGAGAGCAAAAGAGGGGAGAGAGCCAAAGAGAGGGGGGGGGGGAGAGCCAAAGAGGGGGGAGGAGAGCCAAAGAGGGGGGAGGAGAGCCAAAGAGGGGGGGAGAGAGCCAAAGAGGGGGGAGAGAACAAAAGAGAGGGGAGAGAGAGCAAAAGAAAGGAGGGAGAGAGCCAAAGAGGGGAGAGAGAGAGCAAAAGAGGGGAGAGAGAGAGCAAAGGAGAGGGGGGAGAGAAAGCAAAAGAGAGGGGGAAGAGAGAGCAAAAGAGAGGGGGGAGAGTGCAAGGGGTGGGACCGCTGTACTGCAAAAAATGGCCCGTGTACACGGGCTTTAGTACTAGTTACTGTATATAGTGACACTGTTTAACCCACCAGTACTATATATAGTGAGTCAGTGACACAGTCTGTAATCTGCCGGTGAGATGGCTGGCCTGACCCTACCCGCCCCAGTACTTTATAAAGTGACCACAGTAGTCTGTGACATAGTCCAGCCCCCCATACTGTATATAGTGGTACTGTAAAGTGACACTGTTTACCACCTCCCCCCCATGCTGTAGTTACAAGGTCTGTAATTTGCTGGTTCCACAAATATACACACACACACATACATGCATAAATACACACACAGTCACATACCTACATACACACACACACATACATGCATAAATACACACACAGTCACATACCTACATACACACACACACATACATGCATAAATACACACACAGTCACATACATACATACACACACACACACACATACATAAACACCAATGGGTAAAACAGAAAGACTAACCCCTGTAGTCAGAGACACTAGTAAAGCATCATGTCACACTCACATGATATCAGTGCAGGCAGTGGCAGGTCAACGTTTTTTATTTAATTTTTTTTTTATTATTTTTTAAGATGGGCCCACAATTGCGACCCCTGCACCCCCTATAGTTTCACCCCTGAAATAAACAGCTACTCCTTAAATATGCAGAGCTATGAAGGGTCTGAATGGTCTATGATAAGGCTAAGCTAGCCCAAACGCATCAGACTGCCTGCCTGCAGGTCTACACTATTTTGTTTTATGAATATGCTATATTTTTAAGTATTTTCAATAAAGGAGTTTTTTTTTACCGAGTCTCATTTGTAAATTGGATTTTCCACCTAGGAGGATGTCACACTGTCATTGTGAAAATTCCATATAGGAAGCAAAGAATGGCACCATTTTGTCCTCTGCACTTATGGCATTATATATATTCCTAGCTAGAGTGTTTCACTTAAATATAATTTGTTCAGTGAGTTATTATGGGATAGAAATAGGGATGGAATAAGACAATAACAATAAGTAGATAATGTAGAAATATGGAGCTAAACACTTCTTAGCTGTTGACCAACGAAAATAGAATTAACAAAGTGGTATAGTTTCAGATCTGTGATAAATTACATTTTGTTTTCTGCTAATTTCTCTCATCATTAAAAACTATATTTTAATTTCAGCAAAACAACAATATATAATCAGTGTGTGTTATTAGGGGAAAATCTCTTTTTCTATTTCATACATTTTGTTCCAAAAATATCACTGAAAAGTTCGGACATATTTTTCCTTTACTTGAAAAGGACATAAAACCCAAAATGTTTCTTTCAAGATTCAGATAGAACATACAGTTTTAGTTTATAAGACTTTCTGTGGTTCCACAACAAAGCATGTGGTAAGTCACTGTAGATTAACTTAAAACAGAGCACACATATTTAGGAAGAAATTTGTAAAAATCAAACTTGAAATACATGCTAAAATTGTGTACCTACAAACAAATATGTTAACATAGTAATAGAAAATGCAATAACTCCTTTGTGTGCAGAACTTTAAAAATCCTAGCAAATGTGCACAATTTACATGCATTGGTAATTATTATATTATTTTGATGTGTCTAAGATAGCTGGAAAAACATTTGCAGTTTCAAACCTTAGTGCTTACAAATGATCAGAATACTGTGGGCTAGATTACAAGGGGATCGGCTCATTTCCCAGTTTTGCATAACCAAAACTTTTATATTAATACACCTTTTACCTCTGTGACTACCTTGTATCTGAGACTCTGTAGACAGCCTCCTTATCTCAGTGCTTTTTACAAACTTGCATTTCAGCCAATTAGTGCTGACTCATGCATAACCCCACAGGAGTGAGCACAATGTTATCTATATGGCACACATGAAATAGCATTTTCTAGCTGTGAATAGTTAATAAAATGCACTGAGGTAAGAGGTGGATTTCAAGGACTTAGAAATCAGCCTATGAGCCTACCTAGGTTTAGCTTTCAACAAAGAATACCAAGAGAATGAAGCAAATTTGATGATAAAAGTGATAAAAGTAAACTGCAACGTTGTTTAAGATAACTTGCCCTATCTGAATCATGAAATTTCAGTTTTTATATGTAAACATGTTCTTACATTGCACAATAGACAACTTTGCATATCAGAGCTGATTTCTTGCATGATTAATTGCAGTGCTGACTTGGTGTATACAGTGAGGTATGTTGGGGAATAAAGATTACATTTACTGCATGATACAAGTATATTGATTTTTCAAACTACCCAGATTTGCACCATGGAAGTCTTAAAATCTGTCTCATAGCTCCTAGCTTCACAAACATCTAGCACAAAATGTTGGCTTCTTGTAAATAAAAGTTAATGATAATTGCTTCTTGCATTTAATTTTGTATTTGGCAGATGTAGTTTTCCTGTGTTTTCTTGCCCATTCTCTGTGACTACAGCTTGCATTTGTTTTTAATCTCCTCTGTTGTCAGTGTTCAGAAAGCAGTTGCCATAGGTTAAAAAAATATATATAAAAAATGTATACAATTCTCTAGTAAACGGCATGACTTCTGTAATCACATGCTAATCAATGTGTCCCTAGTTTATAACTGAATAATATACATCATTGCAGAAATTATTTTTATTGTATGTTTCCCCTTCACTATTATTGCTTTAAATGTTGTATAAACCCTTGCACACAATGGGCTGGATTAATTAATTAATTCAACGAGCATTACCAATTTTTCCAGTGTTTTTATTTTAAGAGTCATGGGCGTGATCCGATAAAGATAGTAGTTTGCGGAGCAAGCGAGGGAACCCCCGCCACCCGCAGTTTCAGCTTGCAACTCGAGCTATCCTATATACGGCGCCGTCAGAGGCTTAAGTGCCGTAAGTCTGACAAACCAGTGATGTCCAGAAATCTGCGTAAGTACAAATTTCTGGAGTCGCCAGTGATATACGGCACTTTAGAAACTGCCGGCGCCTACAAAACCTGACTAAAGTTATAAAATCACCCGTACTGGCTAACACGCCTCCCAAACATAGCACGACACATCTAACCCTCTATCCCCCCTCACTATCCTAACAATAAAAAATGTATTAACCCCTAAACCGCCGCTCCCGGACCCCGCCGCCAGCTATATTAAATCTATAACCCCTAATGTGAGCCCCTACCCCGCCGCCATCTACCTTACCTACCCCCTAAAGTGAGCCCCTACCTCCCGCCATCTACCTTACCTACCCCCTAAAGTGAGCCCCTACCCCCTAAAGTGAGCCCCTACCCCGCCGCCATCTACCTTACCTACCCCCTAAAGTGAGCCCCTACCCCGCTGCCATCTACCTTACCTACCCCCTAAAGTGAGCCCCTACCCCACCGCCATCTACCTTACCTAACCCCTAAAGTGAGCCCCTACCCCGCCGCCATCTACCTTACCTACCCCCTAAAGTGAGCCCCTACCACGCCGCCATCTACCTTACCTACCCCCTAAAGTGAGCCCCTACCTCGCCGCCATCTATCTTACCTACCCCCTAAAGTGAGCCCCTTACACCGCCGCCATCTATTTTAAAAATATTAACCCCTAATTTAATCCCCCTACACCGCAGCCAGCTATATTAACTATATTAACCCTAATTATATTAGGGTTAATATAGTTAATATAGTTATTATATTATATATATTAACTATTTTAACCCTAATTATATTAGGGTTAATATAGTTAATATCATTATTATATTATATATATATTAAGTATAATAACCCTATCTAACTCTAACATCCCTAACTAAATTCTTATTAAAATAGATCTAATTAATATTAATATTATTAATTAAAATATTCCTATTTAAATCTAAATACTTACCTATAAAATAAACCCTAAGATAGCTACAATGTAATTAATAATTACATTGTAGCTATTTTAGGGTTTATATTTATTTTACAGGTAACTTGGCATTTATTTTAACTAGGTACAATAGCAATTAAATAGTTAATAACTTGTAATATTTTTTTTATTTTTTGTAATTTAGTGTTTGTTTTTGTAATTTAGTTTAGTTTATTTTATTGAATTTTAGTTTAGATATTTGTAGTTTATTTAATTTATTGATAGTGTAGGTGTATTTGTAACTTAGGTTAGGATTTATTTTACAGGTAAATTGGTAATTATTTTAACTAGGTAGCTATTAAATAGTTATTAACTATTTAATAGCTATTGTACCTAGTTAAAATAAATGCCAAGTTACCTGTAAAATAAATATAAACCCTAAAATAGCTACAATGTAATTATTAATTACATTGTAGCTATCTTAGGGTTTATTTTATAGGTAAGTATTTAGATTTAAATAGGAATATTTTAATTAATAATATTAATATTAATTAGATCTATTTTAATAAGAATTTAGTTAGGGATGTTAGAGTTAGATAGGGTTATTATACTTAATATATATATAATATAATAACGATATTAACTATATTAACCCTAATATAATTAGGGTTAATATAGTTAATATAGCTGGCAGCGGTGTAGGGGGATTAAATTAGGGGTTAATATTTTTAAAATAGATGTTGGCGGTGTAAGGGGCTCACTTTAGGGGGTAGGTAAGGTAGATGGCGGCGGGGTAGGAGCTCACTTTAGGGAGTAGGTACGGTAGATGGCGGCAGGGTAGGGGCTCACTTTAGGGGGTAGGTAAGGTAGATGGCGGCGGGGTAGGGGCTCACTTTAGGGGGTAGGTAAGGTAGATGGCGGCGGGGTAGGGGCTCACTTTAGGGGGTAGGTAAGGTAGATGGCGGCGGTGTAAGGGGCTCACATTAGGGGGTATGTAATGTAGCTGGCGACGGTGTAGGGGGATCACATTAGGGGGTTATACTTTTATTGTAGGTGGCGGCGGGGTCCGGGAGCGGCGGTTTAGGGGTTAAATACTTTATTAGGGATTGCGGCTGGGGATAGCGGTTGACAGGTAGATAGACATTGCGCATGCGTTAGGTGTTAGGTTTTATTTAGCAGGTAGTTTAGGGAGTTACGAGGCTCCAATAGACAGCGTAAGGCTTACTACAGCTGTATTTTGTGGTGAGGTGAAAATGGAGTAAGATTTCTCCATTTTCGCCACGTAAGTCCTTATGCTGTATATTGGATACCAAACTGCGCTGGTTTGGTATACCTGCCTATGGCCCAAAAAACTACGGCCGAAGGCAGAAATATACGCACGTACCTTCTAAGTTATGCCGTATATGTGATACCAAACCAGCGCAAATTTCGGCTTCGCCGGCTTTTGCGGGCGACGCTGCATATCGGATCGGGCCCCATGTATCAGAAGTCAATTGGTGAAAATGTCCTAAACTTTCAAAGAGATTCACAGCTTATTTCTTTACATCATTTAACCTCTTAAATGCCAATTTAACATGCTTCTGGAATTGGGCTATCAGAGCCAGACATGTTAAATGAATGCATACAGAGATAAAGCTGATCACTAGGGCTGCAACTAATGATTATTTTCATAATCGATTAATCGGCCGATTATTTTTTTGATTAATCGACTAATCGGATAAAAAAAAAGAATCAATAATTGTTTCCTATATTTTAAATAGACTCCACATACGGAGTGTTAAAAATATAAACTTCAGACTAAAACTTTACATTAACACAACTGTTTGTCCAATTTATAAGCAGCAGAGCAGTGTTTTATAATTAAGCAAAACAAAAACTGAAAAGAGGTAGAACTTCCACCTTGGCAAGGGGCCTCTCAATAAAGTAACCCTTGACTTCAATCTAATATAAAAAATATCTTGAATATCTATACGCAATGGTAAATAACCAGCTATAAGGTTAGGGGAAATATCTAGCCCGCTCTAACAAATAACAGATATAGACTTATAAAGGATGAATCTAGTACATATTATCACAATTGAGTAAAAATATAAAAAAAAAACAATAAAAACAAATCAAAAGCGCTAAGGACTGTATATCAATAACATGACAAAGCCTTACACATTTATTTATACAGTACATATAATCAGCAATAGCAAGCAATCCGCTAATCATTGTGCAAACAGATAATAGTGCACATCAATTTAAATAACTTCCATCAATCTAGGGACAAGGTGTAAACAACAAGCTTGGCACTATATCATGCAAAGCATAGTTCCAAATCCACCTGATCTGATATAAACAATCCAAATGATGACTCATTATATCTGGGTTGCACATAAGCCAGGGGTGGTAGTAAACTTATACTGTCTTGAAAAAGTGAAAAGTATACGTCTGTAGACGTACCGGTAATAGGCTAAGGACATAACCATAAAACACAATACCATGTGCAGGAGCTCAGTGGAGTGAAGCAGCTGGTGTTGTGCACAGACCAACTAATTGCAAACCAACTAATCGATTATGATATTCATTGGCAACTATTTTCATAATCGATTATTATCGATTATGGCGATTAGTTGTTGCAGCTCTACTGATCACCTATCTCTGGAACTTGGTACAGGTGATCAGCTTAGTTTGGGAGTTAGTGAAGTGATGAGACAATAGTCACATATACTTAAAGGGACTTTCCAGCCAGAATCCACATGGATGCATTTCAGTTTTGAATAAAAGCATTTTTGTAATATGCATGTATTAGCAATAATGCTTTTAATAAAAGCCATAGCTGTTGCAAAATGTAAGTATGCATTTTAAACACAGCATTTGCTCACAGAGCCTTAAGTGCTTGTACCATCTGGTAATGACTCAGTTTGTTAATTGCTGACAAGATACAAGCCCCAATGGCCCTCTTAGCAGCTGCATTATTTAAAATGATGGTGCACTGAGACAATGATAACTTTTACTAGAAGCATTTTTGCCAATACATGTACAGGGAGTGCAGAATTATTAGGCAAATGAGTATTTTGACCACATCATCCTCTTTATACATGCTGTCTTACTCCAAACTGTATAGGCTCGAAAGCCTACTACCAATTAAGCATATTAGGTGATGTGCATCTCTGTAATGAGAAGGGGTATGGTCTAATGACATCAACACCCTATATCAGGTGTGAATAATTATTAGGCAACTTCCTTTCCTTTGGCAAAATGGGTCAAAAGAAGGACTTGACAGGCTGAGAAAAGTCAAAAATAGTGAGATATCTTGCAGAGGGATGCAGCACTCTTAAAATTGCAAAGCTTCTGAAGCGTGATCATCGAACAATCAAGCGTTTCATTCAAAATAGTCAACAGGGTTGCAAGAAGCGTGTGGAAAAACCAAGGCGCAAAATAACTGCCCATGAACTGAGAAAAGTCAAGCGTGCAGCTGCCAAGATGCCACTTGCCACCAGTTTGGCCATATTTCAGAGCTGCAACATCATGGAGTGCCCAAAAGCACAAGGTGTGCAATACTCAGAGACATGGCCAAGGTAAGAAAGGCTGAAAGACGACCACCACTGAACAAGACACACAAGCTGAAACGTCAAGACTGGGCCAAGAAATATCTCAAGACTGATTTTTTCTAAGGTTTTATGGACTGATGAAATGAGAGTGAGTCTTGATGGGCCAGATGGATGGGCCCGTGGCTGGATTGGTAAAGGGCAGAGAGCTCCAGTACGACTCAGACGCCAGCAAGGTGGAGGTGGAGTACTGGTTTGGGCTGGTATCATCAAAGATAAGCTTGTGGGGCCTTTTCGGGTTGAGGATGGAGTCAAGCTCAACTCCCAGTCCTACTGCCAGTTTCTGGAAGACACCTTCTTCAAGCAGTGGTACAGGAAGAAGTCTGCATCCTTCAAGAAAAACATGATTTTCATGCAGGACAATGCTCCATCACACGCGTCCAAGTACTCCACAGCGTGGCTGGCAAGAAAGGGTATAAAAGAAGAAAATCTAATGACATGGCCTCCTTGTTCACCTGATCTGAACCCCATTGAGAACCTGTGGTCCATCATCAAATGTGAGATTTACAAGGAGGGAAAACAGTACACCTCTCTGAACAGTGTCTGGGAGGCTGTTGTTGCTGCTGCACGCAATGTTGATGGTGAACAGATCAAAACACTGACAGAATCCATGGATGGCAGGCTTTTGAGTGTCCTTGCAAAGAAAGGTGGCTATATTGGTCACTGATTTGTTTTTTGTTTTGTTTTTGAATGTCAGAAATGTATATTTGTGAATGTTGAGATGTTATATTGGTTTCACTGGTAAAAATAAATAATTGAAATGGGTATATATTTGTTTTTTGTTAAGTTGCCATATAATTATGCACAGTAATAGTCACCTGCACACACAGATATCCCCCTAAAATAGCTATAACTAAAAACAAACTAAAAACTACTTCCAAAACTATTCAGCTTTGATATTAATGAGTTTTTTTGATTCATTGAGAACATGGTTGTTGTTCAATAATAAAATTAATCCTCAAAAATACAACTTGCCTAATAATTCTGCACTCCCTGTATATTGCAAATATATTTCTATTCAAAGATGCTGTTCATCTATGTGCATTTACATTTTGGACCGGAATGTCCATTTAAGTTCTTTTTAAAAGTTTTTTTTTTTTAATTAAAGGGTACTACTACTTACCAGGAGGGACTCTGGGTTGGGGTCTACCATGATATCTAGTGGAGGCAAAAGGGCACTGGAGGGCACCAATAGGCTCAGTACTGCACAGTTCTGCACTGTTAGGTAAAGCTGCACTTCCAGCAAATGTATCTTCTTGCATTCTCCCCACCAGGTAAAGCTATTTGGCTGGGAGTGGAGTCCCAGGGAATCCAAGGTTCATTGATGATGTCACCTGAACTGCTCAGCATTACAGGAAGATAATGATGGATGCTCAATACTGATTGTCAATGAGCAGCATAATGCTTATTGGTGGGGGATGCTCATTCTCCGCCCCCCCCTTCTACTACTAGACACCACAGTCCCTTTGGGCACAGGTTAAGTATCCTGTGGAGCACTTTGCTGTATAAGAGTGGGGGAAATAATAGTTCATTTTCAAATTTATTTTTTTTAGGCAAAAATGTTGGAATATTTAAAAGATAAGGTAGGTGGGATTAACTTAAATTTTGTCTTTAATGACTCTCTAAACGTTGCTTAAAGGGACAGTCTACACCAAATTTTTTCTTATTTAAAAAGATAGATAATCCCTTTATTACCCATTCCCCGTTTTTGCATAACCAACACAGTTATATTAATATATTTTTTACCTTTGTGATTACCTTGTATCTAAGCCTTTGCAGACAGCCTCCTTATCTAAGTGCCTTTGACAGACATGCAGTGTAGTCAATCAGTGAAGACTCCTAAATAACTTCACGGAAGTGAGCACAATGTTATCTATATGACACATGTGAACTAGCACAGTCTAACTGTAAAAAACTTTCAAAATGCTCTGAGCTAGGAGGCAGTTTTCAACTGTTTAGAAATCAGTTTGAGCCTAGCTAGGTTTAGCTTTTCAAAAATACCACCAAGGGAACAAAGCAAATTTGATGATAAAAGTACATTGGAAAGTTGTTTAAAATTGCATGCCCTATCTGAATCATGAAAGTTTAGTTTTGACTTTACTGTCCCTTTAAAATTGCATGCTCTATCTGAATCATGAAAGAAAAAATTTGGTTTCAGTATCCCTTTAACTATAGAAAATTCCTGATTTGAGTAACCTTAAATATTTTGCTGCAACAGATTATTGCTTTCTATTTGTGGTGCTGTCATTTGTTTAAAGCACTAGTTATTTATTTTAAATTGTTTTATTGTACATATTGGGGTATATAGCAAGCTTTCTGTGATTATAGCCTAACAAAAACTGTCCCTGCTTTCCTACTTTGGCCTAGATTACAAGTGGAGTGCTAATTTATCACACGCTCGCTTGCGGGCTTGAGATAAATAACCAGCGATAACAAGTGGCTGGTTATTGCTACCTCAAGCTTGTGGTAGCAGTTAGCGCTTAAAAAATTAACCAAAGATCAGATCATTTTAGAAATGTCCACCAAATGCCCACAAAATCAAATGTAATAAACTTTATTAAAAAATAAAGAAAGTAGCATCTTTATTTTTTTAATAAAGTAACTGCATTTAAAGTTGGCGATTGTAGGGTGTTAAAACAAAACAGCACTAAAAAGTTCCTTTAAAATTGTTCCCTGAAAATATATATGTATAAGCTTATATACATATATATTTATATGTTAATATCTGCATATACACATATTAACATATAAATATATATGCATATATTCATATACATATATATTTACAACTTGCTGCCATTGCTGCGCGACCTACCCCCTTAGCTGCTCTAGTTCTCATGCTGTGTCGGACAGCATGAGAATGAGGCTCCCATTGGAGCCTATAGTAGCAAGATCTTGTGAGCACAATGCTTCCCAGCAATGTGAATGTGAGGTCGGGTTCACATTGGGGCTAACTTGTAATACCAGCGCACATTTGTGTGCACTGGTATTACTCAGTGGAGCGCAAATGTCACTTTTGTGACAGCAATATTTTGCGCTCCACTTGTAATCTAGCCCTTTTTATTGTCAGAAAAGAATGTATTCCAATCTTTGTGATTATTTTTAAACTCATTAGGCTGCCCAACATAAATTAGCAATAATTCCAGATTATTTGGATTTTCAGCATTTCAAGTTGTTAAATAGTCAAATATTACAGATATTTTGTTAGACATTTTTGATGACCTACACAAGAAGCAAAAACCAAACAATTAATAGGAATGGAAAAAAAATATACATTAATTTGCACAATATAAGATCAAGTAAAAGCAGAATTTTCAATGCTTATTTGGAGGTCTAGGGAGATGAATAAATGGGCAAAGCATGGACACAATAGCTTGTGAGAAATACTTCACAAACGTTTTCCAAACAAAACTATCATATACAGTATATGTATGCATAGATACATGGGCTGCAAGAGTAGATTCAATATTTCTATAACACACACACAAACTATTATTTTTAAAACAAGCACTAAGGTATTTCACTAACAATAGCCATATATGTTTTAAAATCTATAAAACTTAATATCCTAGCCAACCCAATTACCCTGAGAAAGAGGCTTATTGTCATCATTTCAGATGTCATATAAAGTGGCATAGACTTGATTGCATTTGTGTTTGTAAGGTGGACACAATTAACTTTACCTTTTCTTTAGATATGTGCATGGTGAAAAAATTTGGTTCGGTTCGGATCGATTCGGATTTTTTTGAATTTCGTTTTGTTTCGGATCGATTCTAATTCGGAAAAATTTGAATCAATTCGGTTCGGATTTGTTTCGAATTCAGAAAAATTTGGCTGGATTCGATTCGATTCGGAATTTCGGTACGTTTTAGGTGGGATTAGACTAGTATTATGTACTGTATATTAGGTGTAACCCATAGCAGAGTGATATAACCTAATATACTGTACAATACTAGTGTAATCCATGGCCATCCGAATCTACCGAATAAATCCGAATAAATCTGAACTAATTCGGATTTATTCGGTAGATTCGGAAACAATCCGAAACAAATCGCACATGTCTACTTTTGTTCATGGTCACTCTCATCTACTGAACCTCTCTAAGGATCTAGCCTTTTTCACAGTCTGAGTTTCTCTTACTTTCTGTCTCCTGTTCATAACTCTTTATGTAATCTTCTAACAAGTTCTTGGTCCGCTGGAGAAGTGAAGACAGTCGCCTTCCAAATGCCCTCAAATTATTATAATTATTTTATTGGTAGTAGTAGTAGTAGTAATAGTATTTTAATTATGTTTCTCAACTTTATTTTTCAGTCTCATTATTTAGGCTGTTTGTTTTTAATTTAAAGTTTGTGCTTTGCTAAATGGATACATAGATCTTTGAAATAGCACCTCTTATTTCCTTCTTTTCTCCCACCTTTATAGGCAATTCTTAAACTGCTCCATACAGCAATGTTATTTATAGATCCTCTTCTTCTTGTCTCTTCAATGGAAACCTATCATTAAAGGGACAGTCAAGTCCAAAAAAAACTTTCATGATTTAAATAGGGCATGCAATTTTAAACAACTTCCCAATTTACTTATATCACCAATTTTACTTTGTTCTCTTGGTATTCTTAGTTGAAAGCTAAAACTAGGAGGTTCATATGCTAATTTAGATAACATTGAGCTCATGCACGTAAAGTGACCTAGGACTGAGCACTGATTGGCTAAACTGCATGTCTGTCAAAAGAACTGAAATAAGGGTCAGTCAGCAGAAGCTTAGATACAAGATAATTACAGAGGTAAAAAGTATATTAATATAACTGTGTTGGTTGTGCAAAACTGGAGAATGGGTAATAAAGGTATTATCTTTCTTTTTAAACAACAAAAATTCTGGTGTTGACTGTCCCTTTAAGACCTGGGCAGCTGTAGAATACTGCCCTGAATAATACCAACATGCAAATGTAAAAGCTGACCAAACACATCTTGGGTCAAATCCCAATATTATAATTACCTCAGAACTTCAAATCTATGCACAGTGAAACAGAGGCACAAATTAGTCATATGTTATGTTCTCCCTATTCTTATAATGACTGATTCAAGTTTAAGAAGCAGTTAATGTCAGTCATTGCTAATATAATATATTGAATTAATATTTCTTAGGAATTGAATAGTTTATATAAATATAAAACGTGATTTCCTTTAAATATTCACGTTTATGTGAATACACTTTAACTCTTAAAATAAAAGAGAACTACAGTGCATTGCTATGCAATGTGTTGCAGCATTCAATGGCAGACAAGAAGTTAACTCAACATTTAATTTCCCCCCAAAAAATTCTATACATTTAAAGAGCTGGATTTGAATAGTCTGAAAATAGAGGCATTTGTTGGTTGAAAAAAGTAACTTTAATAAATAAAAGTGAGGATTATAACCCCCCCCCCCCAACAAGATAAACACTTAACAATTCTGTATGAGTGCTAGCTAAAGCCTCCTGTTGATTGATGGTTTTACATATCAGTGTATTTATGTATTCATTATGCACATAACGAAGTGTTGTTTAAAGAGACATAAAACCCAACATTTTTATTTTATGATTCAGATAGAAGTTAGAACATACCATTTTAAACAACTTTCAAATTTACTTCTATTTTCAAATTCTCTTTTTGCACTTGGTATCTTTTGTTGAAAAGTAGGAACAGAGGCGTGTTTGTGTCAGGAGCACTATATGAAAATAAACACATAGAAAAAGGGCGCCCTTTTTCTATGTGTTTATTTTTTGATCGTTGAGTCCCATATTTGGTACTGGAAGGAGCAGCCCACATCTGTGCATAGTGCGCTGAGTCACTGAGAGTTCTCAGCTCATTTACCTAGGCATTATCTTTGCCATCAGATATTGTGAGTACCCCATTCGCTTACATCTTTTGTCCATCTTGGTCTATTGGCTACACTAGGAGTCGCCCTTCTTTGTCTCTTTTTGTCAGGAGCACTATATGGCAGCAGTTTTGCAAGAATGTTATTCTTTTGCAAGAGCAATTAGACACCTAACTATGTATCTATTCAACAAAGAATACCATGGGAACAGAGCAGAAGTAATTTGGAAACTTTTATAAAATTGTATGCAAAGTCTTAATCACAAAAGAAAACTTTTAGCTATGATATTTCTTTTTAATGCTTTTATAATTGAAATAGGTAATAAACACATACAATGTTTTTCTTCCTAAGGGGAAAGAGTCCACAGCTGCATTCATTACTTGTGGGAAATAAGAACCTGGCCACCAGGAGGAGGCAAAGACACACCAGCCAAATGCTTAAATACTCCTCCCACTTCCCCTATCCCCCCCGTCATTCTTTGCCTTTCGTCCCAGGAGGTTGGCAGAGAAGTGTCAGAAGTTTTATTTAAAAAAAAAAATACTTTTATTAATTTTTACTTAAAGTTTGTCTCTCATGGAGGGTAGTACTCTTCGCAATGGGACAGGAGTTTTAAGTAGTCCTGTTAGTCTCTCAGTGAGGGCCTGGGCAAATGTTAGAGTCCAGAGATGCAGTGGGAGTTCTCCCTGTGACACCATTCCGACTTGTTTTAACAGCTCCTCTAGCACTTGGCGTTGCCGACCCTTCACTTGTCTACCTGCTGTCTTCTCTCAAGTCCATGACGGAGGCGAAGCTACTATCCGTCACACTTGAAGGGCCGTGTTCCTGTTCCATGGCGTAGATTCCGGTAAGATTGTTTCATTTTATCAATATGAATGTTATGTTGTTATGTGACAAATAGGTATGGGTCTCAGTGAGACTCCTCTGTTCGGATCTGGGAATCATGGGATTATTCCTTCCTTAGGGGAGATTTGTGAACAGGGTGGGGTTCTTTAATCATGTTTCTTATGTGATTTTCCTGCTTTGTATATTGGGTATTGGCTCTGGGGCTGAGACGGGAGAATTGTTCGTAGGATTTGGTGGGGCCTGTTTCTGCCTTTTTCTGGCGCGCTTTGTTTTGGACTTTACGGTTCACCTTATTACCGGGCATTGTTATGCTGGGTTGGTTTTCCTTCCGCATTCCTGAACGTGTGGCAACAGAGATTTTCTGCTTCGTTTGGATCTGGTCATAGGCGGTGGTGAGTGCTTCATCCATTGTGGGTGTCAGGTGCCGTTCATTTTTTTTATATTGTCAAAATTTTCTCTTTGGTTTAACCATGGAGGATTCTGAAGCTGAGACTGTCGTTGTCTCTGATTCCGATTCTTCCTCTTGTGAGGAAGGTGCTTCGGCCCCACTGACACAGGTTTATCAGTCCTGTCTCTTGTGCCTTCTTAGAGCGCCTGGTTCATCAGGCTCGGGAGCCAGGGGCCTATTGAGCGATCAGCCTCTGGGGGCTCTGTTCCTCAAACGGCGGATTCCCAACAGCATCCTTCCTCTACATTTGCACGTAACCCTAATGTTAATTCTCCCTCTGCACAGGGTGGTTTGTTTCCCCTGGAGATGGCGAGTCATTTCCGCCTCAATATTTTGATGGCGCTGGTTTGCCTGCAGGATCCGGAGGTTTCTGCATGGTTGTGTTTTTGTCCGATTATCCCGGGTGTATAGACTTTGGGTGGGTCTATTTAGTTTCCTCCGGGGGTGAATATTCCTCCATGTTGCACTTTTTGTTATTGGATCGTGCGACTGCGTGTTCTACTCCATCATCTTTACGACTTATTGGGGGATCCTCTCCTCTATCAGTCGGAAACTGTGTCATCGAATGGTGCTTCGAGCTAGACTATTTGGGATGTTGATCATCTCATGTCGGTCGCTTGTGTCTTTTCCCAGAGTTTTTTTTGGCGGATGCCTTTGGGCTGCCTTCTTTTCTTTCATCCGGTTAGGATGCTTTTTTATTTGATTGTTCCCTTGAGAATTTCTGGGATAGACTTGCTTTTTGGTGCTTCCTTGGAAGTTGTTCG
This sequence comes from Bombina bombina, assembly GCF_027579735.1. Classification (NCBI taxonomy): domain Eukaryota; kingdom Metazoa; phylum Chordata; class Amphibia; order Anura; family Bombinatoridae; genus Bombina; species Bombina bombina. Next base: position 1,098,113,007 of record NC_069501.1, read on the forward strand.
CGAACTGTTGGGTTCGGAGTTTGTGTGCACTTTGTTTGTTGTAGTGACGCCTGTTGCGCCTGGCGGGTCCGGCGGGACCTTGTGTGTTTTGTTTTATTATTTTATTGTTTGTTTTCACAAACTACTCTATACATCTACATCAGGGCCTTCATCCTCATGCCGAGAGAGATTGGGCATGCCACTCTCTCCCGGGGCTGGGTCGGTGGTAAGGAGTGTCTTTTCCGGAATTTGGTCGGGGTGCTTTTCTTCTGGTCTCTTTGTGGATCTAGGATTAAGCTGGGGTTCCGGGTGGTGTCTATGCTTGTTCCATTTTTTTCCCGCTGGCATTCGGGCAGTGTCTGTCTCCTCCTTATGGCGGCTCAGAGCCTTTGTCTTACATGGCGAAAATGGAGAAATCTTACTTCATTTTCACCTCGCCACAAAAAGCAGCCGTAAGAAGCCTTACGCTGACTATTGGAGCCCCGTAAACTCCCCTAAACTAGCTGCTAAAATAAACCTAACACCTAACGCATGCGCAATGTCTATCTCCCTGTCAACCGCGATCTGCTAAAATAAACCTAACACCTAACGCATGCGCAATGTCTATCTCCCTGTCAACTGTGATCCCCCGCCGCAATCCCTAATAAAGTATTTAACCCCTAAACCGCCGCCATCTACATAAACTAACCCCCTACTGTGAGCCCCTAAAACCGCCACCATCTAACTGATATATCCCCTAATGTGAACCCCTTACACCGCCGCCATCTATATTAAAATTATTAACCCCTAATTTAATCTACCTACCCCGCCGCCAGCTATATTATCTATATTAACCCTAAGTATATTATAGTTAATATAGTTATTACATTATATATATTAACTATATTAACCCTAATTATATTAGGGTTAATATAGTTACTATAGTAACTAAATTCTTATTAAATAAATCTAATTCATATTATAAACTAAAATATTCCTATTTAAATCTAAATACTTACCTATAAAATAAACCCTAAGATAGCTACAATATAATTAATAATTACATTATAGCTATGTTAGGGTTTATATTTATTTTACAGGTAAATTGTTAATTATTTTAACTAGGTATAATAGCTATTAAATAGGTATTAACTATTTTAATAGCTACCTAGTTAAAATAATTACCAATTACCTGTTAAATAAATCCTAACCTAAGTTACAAATACACCTACACTATCAATAAATTAAATAAACTACAAATATCTATCTAAAAATACAATTAAATAAACTAAACTAAATTACAAAAACAAACAAACACTACATTACAAAAAATAAAAAAAAGATTACAAGATTTTTAAGCTGATTACACCTATTCTAAGCCCCCTAATAAAATAATAAAGCCCCCCAAAATAAAAAAATTCCCTAACCTATTCTAAATTAAAAAAAGTTCAAAGCTCTTTTACCTTACCAGCCCTTAAAAGGGCCTTTTGTGGGGGCATGCCCCAAAGAAAACTGCTCTTTTGCCTGCAAAAAAAAACACACAAACCACCCCCCAACATTACAACCCACCACCCACATACCCCTACTCTAACCCAAACCCCCCTTAAATAAGCCTAACACTACCCCCCTGAAGATCTCCCTACCTTGTATTCACCCAGCCGGGCCGAACTCCTCATCCGAACCAGGCGATGTGTTCCAGCAAGCGGCAGTGAAGTCTTTTTCCATCCGGGCGATGTCTTGAAGCAAGTGGCAAAGAGTCTTCTTCCATCGGCGACGTCTTCAAGCAAATCGGCATCTTCTTTCTTCGCTCCTCCACCGCGGAGCATCCTTCCTGCACGACGACTTCCCGATGAATGAGGTTCCTTTAAATGACGTCATCCAAGATGGCGTCCACCGAATTCCGATTGGCTGATAGGATTCTATCAGCCAATCGGAATTAAGGTAGAAAAATCTGATTGGCTGATTGAATCAGCCAATCAGATTCAAGTTCAATCCGATTGGCTGATTGGTCGCCGATGGAAGAAGACTCTCTGTTGCTTGCTTCAAGATATCGCCCGGATGGAAGAAGACTTCACTGCCGCTTGCTGGAACACATCGACTGGATCGGATGAGGAGTTCGGCCCAGCCGGATGAATACAAGGTTGGGAGATCTTCAGGAGGGTAGTGTTTGGCTTATTTAAGGGGGGTTTGGGTTAGATTAGGGGTATGTGGGTGGTGGGTTGTAATGTTGGGGGGTGGTATTGTGTTTTTTTTTGCAGGCAAAAGAGCAGTTTTCTTTGGGGCATACCCCCACAAAAGGCCCTTTTAAGGGCTGGTAAGGTAAAAGAGCTTTGAACTTTTTTTAATTTAGAATAGGTTAGGGAATTTTTTTTATTTTGGGGGGCTTTATTATTTTATTAGGGGGCTTAGAATAGGTGTAATTAGCTTAAAAATCTTGTAATCTTTTTTTATTTTTTGTAATTTAGTGTTTTTTTTTTTGTAGTTTAGTTTATTTAATTGTATTTTTAGATAGATATTTGTAGTTTCTTTAATTTATTCATAGTGTAGGTATATTTGTAACTTAGGTTAGGATTTATTTTACAGGTAATTGGGTAATTATTTTAACTAGGTAGCTATTAAATAGTTAATAACTATTTAATAGCTATTATACCTAGTTAAAATAATTAACAATTTACCTGTAAATAAATATAAACCCTAACATAGCTATAATGTAATTATTAATTATATTGTAGCTATCTTAGGGTTTATTTTATAGGTAAGTATTTAGATTTAAATAGGAATATTTTAATTAATAATATTAATATTAGATTTATTTTAATAAGAGTTTAGTTAGGATGCTAGAGTTAGATAGGGTTATTATACTTAATATATATATAATATAATAACGATATTAACTATATTAACCCTAATATAATTAGGGTTAATATAGTTAATATATATAATATAACAACTATATTAACCCTAATATAATTAGGGTTAATATAGTTAATATAGCTGGCGGCGGTGTAGGGGGATTAGATTAGGGGTTAATACATTTATTATAGGTGGCCGCGGTGTAGGGGGATGTAGATTGTAGGCAAAAGAGCAGTTTACATTGTGACAAAGCCCTGCCAAAAGCCCTTTTAAGGGCTGGCAAAAGAGCTGAATTCTTTGGGGCATGCCCCGCAAAAAGCCCTTTTAAGGGCTGGCAAAAGAGCTGTTACTTTGGGACAATGCCACGCAAAAAGCCCTTTTCAGGGCTATTTGTAGGGTTATACTTAGGTTAGTGGTAGGGATAGTTTAGTATTTTAGGGGTTAAATAATTTAATATAGATGGTGGCGGGGTAGGGGGATTAGATTAGGGGTTAATAATTTTAAAATAGATAGCGGCGGGGTAGGGGCTGACTTTAGGGGGTAGGTAAGGTAGATGGCGGCGGTGTTAGGGGCTCACTTTAGGGGGTTATAGATTTAATATAGCTGGCGGCGGTTTAGGGGTTAATAACTTTATTAGGTAGCAGCGGGCTCCGGGAGCGGCGGTTTAGGGGTTAATACATATTTTATTGTTAGGCTAGTGAGGGGGGATAGCGGATAGAGGGTTAGACGTGTCGGGCTATGTTAGGGAGGCGTGTTAGACGTGTCGGGCTATGTTAGGGAGGCGTGTTAGACAGTGCGGGTAATTTAGACTTTAGTCAGGTTTTGTAGGCGCCGGCAGTTTCTAATGTGCCGCAAGTCACTGGCGACGCCAGAAATTTGTACTTGCGCAGATTTCTGGACATCGCTGGTTTATCAGACTTACGGCACGTTAGCATCTGACGGCGACATATATGGGATAGCTCGAGTTGCGAGCTGAAACTGCGGGCGACGCGGGTTCCCTCGCTTGCGCCGCAAACTACGATCTAGATCGGATCGACCCCATGTTTTTTATCAACCAATAGAAAGTGCGCAATGTGTTTAAAAATGTGTTTTTTAAAATTGTAATTAGCATCGATGACTAAGACAACAGTAGTAATTGCATTAGTCATCTTAGTCATAGTTACATTGAGGGCAATTTGGCCCTTGTTAAATCGTCCCCATTGTTTCTATGTTTTTAATGTGACCAATAAAAAGTGGAATTTTAGCAATGGTCTGGGTGTGCTGAACTTCTATTTAAGTAACACAAAATGTTTAATTCTTTACTATGCTATATTGATTAGTTTTAAAATTCTTAATGTTCTCAAGAATGAAAATATATGAAAGATTAATACTATCCTTTGTCTATAGGTTGTTGAAGAAAGGCAATTTTTCTATGTTACAATGTGTCTAAAATCTCATAAATCATGATCAAATGTGACCTCCCTAATGGCATATCAACTCATATAATTTCTCATGCTGGCTTTAATTCATGGCAAATCAGATCAAAAGAATCAATGCAAAACATTAGGGCTCACATCAATTGCATGGAACACAAACCTAAATTGTTTTATACTAAGAGTGAGAAAATAAAATGATGTTAAAAAAATGTTGCTTAGAAAGTGGAATTAGACTCTTAGGGGTCGATCCGATATAGATCGTAGTTTGCGGCGCAAGCAAGGGAACCCGCGTCGCCCGCAGTTTCAGCTCGCAACTCGAGCTATCCCATATATGGCGCCGTCAGATGCTAACGTGCCGTAAGTCTGACAAACCAGCGATGTCCAGAAATCTGCGCAAGTACAAATTTCTAGCGTCGCCAGTGACTTACGGCACATTAGAAACTGCTGGCGCCTACAAAACCTGACTAAAGTCTAAATCACCCGCACTGTCTAACACGCCTCCCTAACATAGCCCGACACGTCTAACACGCCTCCCTAACATAGCCCGACACGTCTAACCCTCTATCCGCTATCCCCCCTCACAATCCTAACAATAAAATATGTATTAACCCCTAAACCGCCGCTCCCGGAGCCCGCTGCTACCTAATAAAGTTATTAACCCCCTAAACCGCCGCCAGCTATATTAAATCTATAACCCCCCTAAAGTGAGGCCCATAACCACCGCCGCCATCTACCTTACCTACCCCCTAAAGTGAGCCCCTACCCCGCTGCTATCTATTTTAAAATTATTAACCCCTAATCTAATCCCCCTACCCCGCCGCCATCTATATTAAATTATTTAACCCCTAAAATACTAAACTATCCCTATCACTAAACTTAAGTCTAACCCTACAAATAGCCCTGAAAAGGGCTTTTTGCGTGGCATTGCCCCAAAGTAACAGCTCTTTTGCCAGCCCTTAAAAGGGCTTTTTGCGGGGCATGCCCCAAAGTAACAGCTCTTTTGCCCAGCCCTTAAAAGGGCTTTTGGCGGGGCTTTGTCACAAAGTAAACTGCTCTTTTGCCTACAATCTACATCCCCCTACACCGCGGCCACTATAATAAATGTATTAACCCCTAATCTAATCCCCCTACACCGCCGCCAGCTATATTAACTATATTAACCCTAATTATATTAGGGTTAATATAGTTAATATAGTTATTATATTATATATATTAACTATATTAACCCTAATTATATTAGGGTTAATATAGTTAATATCGTTATTATATTATATATATATTAAGTATAATAAACCCTATCTAACTCTAACATCCATAACTAAACTCTTATTAAAATAAATCTAATATTAATATTATTAATTAAAATATTCCTATTTAAATCTAAATACTTACCTATAAAATAAACCCTAAGATAGCTACAATATAATTAATAATTACATTATAGCTATGTTAGGGTTTATATTTATTTTACAGGTAAATTGTTAATTATTTTAACTAGGTATAATAGCTATTAAATAGTTATTAACTATTTATTAGCTACCTAGTTAAAATAATTACCCAATTACCTGTAAAATAAATCCTAACCTAAGTTACAAATACACCTACACTATCAATAAATTAAAGAAACTACAAATATCTATCTAAAAATACAATTAAATAAACTAAACTAAATTACAAAAAAAACCAAACACTAAATTACAAAAAATAAAAAAAGATTACAGATTTTTAAAGCTAATTACACCTATTCTAAGCCCCCTAATAAAATAATAAAGCCCCCCAAAATAAAAAAATTCCCTACCCTATTCTAAATTAAAAAAAAGTTCAAAGCTCTTTTACCTTACCAGCCCTTAAAAGGGCTTTTTGTGGGGCATTGCCCCAAAGAAAACTGCTCTTTTGCCTTAAAAAAACCCACAATACACCCCCCAACATTACAACCCACCACCCATATACCCCTAATCTAACCCGAACCCCCCTTAAATAAACCTAACACTACCCCCCTGAAGATCTCCCTACCTTGTCTTCACCACACCGGGTCGAACTCCTCATCCGATCCGGGTGATGTCTTTATCCAAGCGGCAGCAAAGTATTCTTCCATCCGGCAGCATCTTCCATCAAGCGGCATCTTCAATCTTCTTTCTTCCCCCCACGGACGTGGAGCATCCATCCCGGCCGACGACTGAACAACGAATGAGGTACCTTTAAATGACGTCATCCAAGATGGCGTCCGTCGAATTCCGATTGGCTGATAGGATTCTATCAGCCAATCGGAATTAAGGTAGAAAAATCTGATTGGCTGATTGAATCAGCCAATCAGATTCAAGTTCAATCCGATTGGCTGAACCAATCAGCCAATCAGATTGAGCTCGCATTCTATTGGCTGTTCCGATCAGCCAATAGAATGCGAGCTCAATCTGATTGGCTGATTGGTTCAGCCAATCGGATTGAACTTGAATCTGATTTTTCTACCTTAATTCCGATTGGCTGATAGGATTCTATCAGCCAATCGGAATTCGACGGACGCCATCTTGGATGATGTCATTTAAAGGTACCTCATTCGTCGTTCAGTCGTCGGCCGGGATGGATGCTCCGCGTCCGTGGAGCGAAGAAAGAAGATTGAAGATGCCGCTTGATGGAAGATGCTGCCGGATGGAAGAAGACTTTGCTGCCGCTTGGATAAAGACATCGCCCGGATCGGATGAGGAGTTCGGCCCGGTGTGGTGAAGACAAGGTAGGGAGATCTTCAGGGGGTAGTGTTAGGTTTATTTAAGGGGGGTTTGGTTTAGATTAGGGGTATGTGGGTAGTGGGTTGTAATGTTGGGGGGTGGTATTGTGTTTATTTTTTTCAGGCAAAAGAGCAGTTTTCTTTGGGGCATGCCCCCACAAAAGGCCCTCTTAAGGGCTGGTAAGGTAAAAGAGCTTTGAACTTTTTTTAATTTAGAATAGGGTAGGGAAATTTTTTTATTTTGGGGGGCTTTATTATTTTATTAGGGGGCTTAGAATAGGTGTAATTAGCTTAAAAATCTTGTATCCTTTTTTTTATTTTTTGTAATTTAGTTTAGTTTATTTAATTGTATTTTTAGATAGATATTTGTAGTTTATTTAATTTATTGATAGTGTAGGTGTATTTGTAACTTAGGTTAGGATTTATTTTACAGGTAATTGGGTAATTATTTTAACTAGGTAGCTATTAAATAGTTAATAACTATTTAATAGCTTTTATACCTAGTTAAAATAATTAACAATTTACCTGTAAGATAAATATAAACCCTAACATAGCTACAATGTAATTATTAATTATATTGTAGCTATCTTAGGGTTTATTTTATAGGTAAGTATTTAGATTTAAATAGGAAATATTTTAGTTTATAATATAAATTATATTTATTTTAAGAAGAATTTAGTTAGGGGTGTTAGGGTTAGATAGAGTTAATATAGTTAATATAAATACTATAGTAACTATATTAACTATATTAACCCTAATATAATTAGGGTTAATATAGTTAATATATATATAATGTAATAACTATATTAACTATAATATACTTAGGGTTAATATAGATAATATAGCTGGCGGCGGGGTAGGAAGATTAAATTAGGGGTTAATTATTTTAATATAGATGGCGGCGGTGTAGGGAGGGCAGGTTATAGTGCAAAAGAGCTGTTAACTTTGGGGCAAAGCCCCACAAAAGGCCCTTTTAAGGGCTGGTAATAGAGCTTATTACTTTATGGATATTAGATTAGGGGTTAATAATATTAATATAGCTGGCGGCGGTGTAAGGGGTCAGATTAGGGGATAGATCAGGTAGATGGTGGCGGTTTTAGGGGCTCACATTAGGGGATAGATCAGTTAGATGGTGGCGGTTTTAGGGGCTCACATTAGGGGATAGATCAGTTAGATGGTGGCGGTATTAGGGGCTCACAGTAGGGGATAGATCAGTTAGATGGTGACGGTTTTAGGGGCTCACAGTAGGGGGTTAGTTTATGTAGATGGGGGCGGTTTAGGGGTTAAATACTTTATTAGGGATTGTGGCGGGGGATCGCGGTTGACAGGTAGATAGATATTGCGCATGCGTTAGGTGTTAGGTTTTATTTAGCAGATCGCGGTTGACAGCTAGATAGACATTGCGCATGCGTTAGGTGTTAGGTTTATTTTATTTTTATTTTACAGGGCTCCAATAGTCAGCGTAAGGCTTCTTACGGCTGCTTTTTGTGGCGAGGTGAAAATGGAGTAAGATTTCTCCATTTTCGCCACGTAAGTCCTTACGCTGTATATTGGATACCAAACTGCGCTGGTTTGGTATACCTGCCTATGGCCCAAAAAACTACGGGCGACGGCAGAAATATACGCGCGTAACTTCTAGGTTACGCCGTATATGTGATACCAAACCCGCGCAAATATTGGAGTCGCCGACTTTTGCGGGCGACGATTTTTATCGGATCGACCCCCTGATGTTTCAGCCACATCCATTGTTAACAACTGCATAAAATTCAGCACATAGCCATGAAATCTCCATAGACAAACATGGGCAGTACAATTGATTGCACTGAGCTTAGTGACTTAGTGACTTTAAATGTGGAATTTTCATAGGATAAAACCTTTGCCACAAATCATTCTATAACATTTCTGCCCTATTAGATCTGCCACGGCTATTATTGTGAAGTGAAAGCATCTAGTAACTGCAACAGCCCAGTCAGGAAGTGGTAGACCAGAGCAGGGCCGCTGAGTGCTGGAGCAGATATTACGTAAAATTTGTCTTTTATATATTGCATCATTCACTACAGAGTTCCAAACTGCCTCTGGAATCAACATCAGCATAAGAACTTTGTAACAGAAGCTTAGTGAAATGAGTTTCCATGGCAAATTAGCTGTACACAAGTCTTACCATGTGCAATGCAAAGTGCCGGATAGAGAGGTGTCACTGGAATCTGGAGCAGTGTAAACGTTATCTCTGGAGTGATGAACCACACTTATTTGTCTTTCTATTTTATGCGGCGCCTACCCTCTGGAACACACTTCAACAGTTGACCTCATCTAACTCCTCACTAACATAATTTTCATCTTTGCAGTCCCCACCTCCTGTTTCCCATCCTCCTACCCATCTAGATTGTAAGTTCCCATGGGAATAGGGCCCCCAATTCCCCCAGTATTTGTCTGTAAAATGTTGTCTTGTATTGTATTGTTTCACCGTTTATATCTTTGTACTCATGGACAGCTCTGCAAATTCTGTTGGCGCTTTATAAATAAATAATAATAATAATAATAATACTGTCATGTTTGGTGGAGGAGGGATAATGGTCTGGGCTGTTTTTTCAGGGTTTGGGCTAGGCCTCTTAGTTACAGAGGTGGTTCATCTTAATGCTATGGGAAACAAAGACATTTCTTTAGACCAGTGAGGGTTAACCTATGTCACACATGCCTCAGCTGGTACACAGAAACTTCTGTTTTGCATATGAACAATACATTTGCCATATCTTGGGTACTGCTGTGTACCTGCTTGCAGATGTAGAAAAGTCTGTAGCAGTCATCCACCTTATGATTGACAACTTCCACTAGATGAGACTGCAGGCTCAAGGTAAGTGGCAAGTGAAGGATGAAAGGAAGAAGCAAACTAAAAGCACAAGTAAGTTGTCTGTATTTATAGCACTAGTAGCAAAAAAGCAAGTAGAGGAAATGTTTTTTCTGTATCGTCAATATTTGCTGTTATATAAGTTTTTGGGAATGGTACTCCCTACCTATAAACAGCAACGTGATGATAATATTTTTGGTTTAGGGGAAGATTTGTATATTGGGCTTCATTGGTCTTTTTACAATGTATGTGTTTTTGTAGTGTCCTCAAGTTTTGAACTAAAACAATGAGTACAGTGAAAAAAGCAAAACTGAAAACAGATAATGGAAGATCATTCCAAAAGGCCTGGAACAGCCAATAGAATGTGAGCTCAATCCTATTGGCTGATTGGATCAGCCAATAGTATTGAACTTCAATCCTATTGGCTGATTGCATCAGCCAATAGGATTTTTCTACCTTTATTTCGTTTGGCTGATAGAATTCTATCAGCCATTTGGAATTGAAGGGACGCCATCTTGGATTACATCATTTAAAGGATCCTTCATTCAGTGTTAGCCGTCGGATGAATAGGATGCTCCGCGTCGGATGTCTTGAAGATGGACCCGCTCTGCGCCGGATGGATGAAGATAGAAGATGCCGTCTGGATGAAGACTTCTGCCCGTCTGGAGGACCACTTTGCCCGGGTTGGAGGAAGACTTCTCCCTGCTTCGTTGAGGACTTCGGCCCAGTTGGATGAATACTTCTCCAGGTAAGGTGATCTTCAAGGGGTTAGTGTTAGGTTTTAAGGGGGTATTGGGTGGGTTTTAGAGTAGGGTTGGTTGTGTGGGTGGTGGTTTTTAATGTTAGGAGGGATTTGTAATTTTTTTTTACAGGTAAAAGATCTGATTACTTTGGGGCAATGCCCGCAAAAGGCCCTTTTAAGGGCTATTTGTAATTTAGTGTAGGGTAGGGCTTTTTTTATTTTTTTTTTTGGGGGGGGGGTTATTTTGTTAGGGGGATTAGATTAGGTGTAATTAGTTTAAAAATCTTGTAATTTGTTTATTATTTTCTGTAATTTAGTGTTTGTTTTTTTGTACTTTAGCTAATTTTATTTAATTGTATTTAATTTTGGGAAATAATTTAATTATAGTGTAGTGTTAGGTGTTAGTGTAACTTAGGTTAGGTTTTATTTTATTTTACAGGTAAATTTGTATTTATTTTAGCTAGGTATTTATTAAATAGTTAATAACTATTTAGTAACTATTCTACCTAGTTAAAATAAATACAAACTTGCCTGTAAAATAAAAATAAACCCTAAGCTAGCTACAATGTAACTGTTAGTTATATTGTAGCTAGCTTAGGGGTTAATTTACAGGTAGGTATTTAGTTTTAAATAGGAATTATTTAGTTAATGATAGGAATTTTTATTTAGATTTCTTTTAATTATATTTAAGTTATGGGGGGTTAGGGTTAGACTTAGATTTAGGGGTTAATAACTTTAGTATAGTGGCGGCGACATTGGAGGCGGCAGATTAGGGGTTAATAAATGTAGATAGGTGTCGACGAATTTAGGGACGGCAGATTAGGGGTTAATAATATTTAACTAATGTTTGCGAGGCGGGAGTGTGGCGGTTTAGGGGTTAATATATTTATTATAGTGGCGGCGATGTCCGGTTCGGCAGATTAGGGGTTAAAAAATGTATTTTAGTGTTTGCGATGTGGGAGGGCCTCGGTTTAGGGGTTATTAGGTAGTTTATGGGTGTTAGTGTACTTTTTAGCACTTTAGTTAAGAGTTTTATGCTACGGTGATGTAGTGCAAAACTCTTAACTACTGACTTTAAAATGCGGTACCAGTCTTGACAGGAGAGGGTCTACCGCTCACTTTTTGGCAGACTCGTAATACCGGCGCTATGCAAGTCCCATTGAAAAAAGAGGATATGGAATTTACGTCAGTATATTTGCGGTATTTCCAAGTCTGGCCAAAAAAGTGAGCGGTACACCTGTACCTGCAAGACTCGTAATACCAGTGGGCGTTAAAAAGCAGTGTTAGGACCGGCCAACGCTGCTTTTTAAGCCTAACACACAACTCGTAATCTAGCCATATGTGTGTGAAAGTATGATAAAGGACAACACAGTTAGTCTTTCAGAAAATGAGATCATGAAAGTGTGGAATTCTCTGCCAAATAATTTCAAGTCTACAAAAATCACTTGGGATTGTTTTTCTTACTTTGGGTCATTCTATGCTTGTGAGCAGAAACAGATTAACAAATGAGTGCTGCATGTGTTGCTCACAAACTAATGAAGTATTTTCCAAGGTTTGAAAATGATCAGCACCCAACAGCAAGAATCAAATTAATTCTGCAAGAACATGTCCTAAGGCAGTGCTTTTAGTCAAGACACTTTAAGTGTTATTTAAGATGTGTTAAGTCACATTTTGTTTTCCTGTTTATCTTGCAGATCCAATTGCAAGAAATTGATGTTTTATTTGTTATTTAGAAATTGGAAGCCTGACGTGTTTATGTGATTGCTAAAATGTTATATATTTAATTTTGTAATCTATGATGCTCTGGTTTTACTATATAAGTGGCAGATTTGCAGTAGCAATTAGCGCTCATAAAATTAACCAGAGATCAGATCTCTATTTAAATTTATAAATATCCTCCAAATGTTCCCAAACTTAAGAGTTTGTTTTCTTTTTTAATAAAAAAAAAAAGTAGTATTTAAAAAAAAAAGAAAAAGAAACTGCATTTAGCAATTTTGGGGGCTAAAATCGGCGGCTGTGGGGTGTTGGACAAAAAAACGGCACTGAAAGTGCCTTTGCATTGCGGTATCTGGGAACTGTGTGTTCCCAATAAATGTACATGCTTATATACATATATGTTTATGTGTTAATATGTGTGTATATACATATTAACACATAAATAAATATCACCTAGATTACGAGTTGTGCGTTATGAGTCAAATAGCAGCGTTGTGGCCCATAACGCATCATTTTCCCTAACGCAGCCATTACAAGTCTTGTCGGTATAGGTGTACCGCAAGCCATTTAGCCTGTAACGCAACGTCAGTACCACACTCGTAAAAATGAAGTTTTTTAATGGAATTCCCATAGCGCCGGTATTAAGAGTTTTGCGTTCTGACTAAAAAGCGAGCTTTACAGCCTAAAACGTCAAGATCTGTAACGCCATCTATAGTCAGTAGTTATGAGTTTTACTCAAAGCTGTAACATAAAACTCATTACTAATGGGTTAAAAAGTACACTAACACCCATAAACTACCTATTAATCCCTAAACCGAGGCCCTCCAGCATTGCAAACACAATATTAAATTTCGTAACCCCTAATCTGCCGCTCCCGATATCGCCGCCACTTTCAAAAAATATTAACCCCTATTCTGCCGCTCCCTGACATCCTCACCAGTATAGTAAAGTTATTAACCCCTACACCACCACCCTCCCGCATTGTAAACACTATTTAAATATTATTAACCCCTAATCTGCCGTCCGCCTACATCGCCGCCACTATACTAAAGTTATTAAGCCCTATACCGCCGCCACTATAATAAACCTATTAACCCCTAAACCGCAAGCCCCCACACAACAAAATATACTAAACTATTAACCCCTAAAGCAAAAGCCCCCTCATCGAAATAAACTAAATTTAACCATTTACCTCTAAACCTAACAACCCCCTAACTTTATATTAAAATTACAATTTCCCTATCTTAAATTAAATGAAAATTTACCTGTCGAATTAAAAAAACTAAGATTAAACTACCAATTAAACTAATATAATAATTAAACTAAAATTAAACTAACTACCAATTAAATTAAACTAAACTACACATTAAAAAAATCAGAACACTACTAAAGAACACTATTAAATTTACAAATGGTCTAAATACAAATGATCTAAATACAAAAACAAAAAAATAGTAAGTTACAAAAAATAACAAACACTAAATTACGGAAAATAACAAACAAAATTATCCAAAATAAAAAAGAATTACACCTAATATAATAGCCCTATCAAAATAAAAAGGCCCATCCAAAATAAAAAAAAACCTAGCCTACAATAAACTACCACTGGCCCTTAAAAAGGCCTTTTGTGGGGTATTGCCCCAAAGATATCAGCTCTTTACCTGTAAAAAATACACAAAGACCCCCCAACAGTAAAACCCACCACCCAACCAACCACCCAAAATAAAAAACCTATTTCTAAAAAAACCTAAGCAACCTATTGCCCTGAAAAGGGTAAATTTGTATGGGCATTGCCCTAAAAAAAGGGCATTTAGCTCTTTTACTGCCCAGACCCTAAACTAAAAAAAAAACACCCAAAAACCCTTAAAAAAGCCTAACACTAACCCCCTGACGATCCACTTACAGGTTTTGAAGTCCCGCTTGAATGATCTTCATCCCGGAGTTGAAGTCCTGATCCAGGCGGCGAGAAGTCTTCATCCAGGCGGCCTCTTCAATCTTCATTCAGGCGGCATCTTCTAGCTTGATCCCGGAGGCGCGGCGCGGGTCCATCCTGAAGTCATCCGGCGCAGAGCATCCTTTTCATACGGTCGTCACCATACACTGAATCTTCAATACAAGGGAAGCGATTCAAGATGGCGTCCCTTGCATTCCTATTGGCTGAAAAATTTGAATCAGCCAATAGGATTTAAGCAGCTCTCATTCTATTGGCATATTCGAATTAGAAGATGCCGTGTGGATGAAGATTGAAGAGGCCGCCTGGATGAAGACATCTCGCCGCTTGGATCAGGACTTCCCCGCCGGGATGAAGATTGAAGAGGCTGCCTGGATGAAGACTTCTCGACGCCTGGATCAGGACTTCAACTCCGGGATGAAGATGGTTCAAGCGGGACTTCAAAACCTGTAAGTGGGTCATCAGAGTGTTGAGAATAGGAATAATCTTTATTTTTTTGGAAAATTTTGTTGTTTTTTGTAATGGTAGTTTTTTTTTATTTTTTGTAATGGTAGTTTTTTTTTATTTTTTGTAATGTTAGGTTTTAGTGTAAGGCAGGTTAGGTTTTATTTCACAGGTAAGTTTTTATTTATTTTAGCTAGGTAGTTAGTAAATAGTTATTAACTATTTACTAACTAGTCTGCCTAGTTAAAATAAATACAAACTTACCTGTGAAATAAAAATAAAACCTAAGCTAGTTACAATGTAACTTTTAATTATATTGTAGCTATCTTAGGTTTTATTTCACAGGTAAGTATTTAGTTTTAAATAGGAATTATTTAGTTAATAATTGTAAATTTAATTTAAATCTGATTTCATTATGTTAAAGTTAGGGGGTGTTAGGGTTAGGTTTAGGGTTAGGGCTAGGATTAGGGTTACGTTAGGATTAGGGTTAGGCTTAGGGGTTAATATAGTTTAATTTAGGTTGTTGTGATGTGGGGAGCTGGCGGTTTAGAGGTTAATAGGTTTATTTAGTGGTAGTGATGTGGGAGGCCAGAGGCTTAGGGGTAAATAACTTTATTTAGTTGCGGTGATGTTGGGGAGTGGCGGAATACGGGTTAATAACTTTAATAAAGTTCCGGCAGAATAGGGGTTAATAACTTTAGTATAGTGACGGCGATATTGGGAGCGGCACATTAGGGGTTAATAACTTTAGTATAGTGGCGGCGATATCAGGAGCGGCACATTAGGGGTTAATAATTTTATTTAGGTGGTGGCGATATCTGAAGCGGCAGATTAGGGGTTAATAACTGTGAGTAGGCATAGGCAATGTCAGGGACAGCAGATTAGGGGTGATTATGTTAGGGTGTTATGTTTAAATGGTATTTTTCAATAGACATCAATGGGGCTGCATTATGGAGCTTTTGTTTCCGCGATCGCAGGTGTTAGACTTTTTATTTAGACTTTTTATTTGCCGGCTCTCCCCATTAATGTCTATGTGGAAAGGGTGCACGAGCACATCAAAACACCGCTTGTTTTTGGTGCGGTATGGAGCTCAAAATCTCCATATCGCCCGCACAAGCTGGGGTTTTCATACTTGTAATGGCAGCGCTCTAGGGGGTTAAATAACGCAATTTTTGTTGCGTTCTTTACTTTCCCTATAGCGCTCAAAACTCGTAATCTAGGTGTAAGTGTTTAAGCATATACATTTACTTTTTTAACTTACCCCATTCGCTGCACTAGTTCGGATGCCGTGTATGGACTCATTTCCATTGAGCCGTAATTAGGTTTGCGTGCACTCGCAAACCGATAAATTTGCTGCTGGAAGCAATATCGTTCACCGACTGCTTCCAATGGCCCGTTATACCTCAATTTCGCCAACCGGACTCCGGCTGCCGAAAATAGTTTTGCGGTCCATACAAAGTATCAGAAGCCGCTAATCTATAAATAATACCAGGTTTCCAATGACCATGCAAACTGTTAATACACTGTCGGAGGCTGCCGATACATTGAGAAAATTTACACCCATCTCAACTAGGTGTAAAATAGGAAAAAATGAGCTTTTTGAGACCTATTTTCCTTTGAAATCTAACCCGCCTCCCAAAAATAAACCCGACACGTCAAATTCCCTCTATCCGCCATCCCCCCACATCCCAACTTATAAAAAATGTATTAACTACTCAAGCGCCAACCCCCCACATCGCAACTAACAATAAAAGCTATTAACCTCTAAACGGCCATACCCCACAATGAAAAGTACCTATTTAAACTATTAACCTCAATCCGCCATCCCCCCACAATGCATAGTACTTATTTAACCTATAAACTACTAAGCTGCCATCCCCCCACAACGCAAAGTATGAATCTAATCACTAAGCCCCCTAACCTAACACCCCCTAAGTTAACCCCCATTACATAAAAAAAGACTTTTAAGACTAATAAATTAATTAAACTACCAAAACTAAAAATCCTAATCTGGGGGGCGGAGCTAACCGTCAAGCTGGAAAGACGTGTTTCACAAGAGCTCCTGGCTTTTCTGCTGAAAGAAGTGGTTTATAGTTTGAAAATTTGGGCACCAAAGTGTTTATTGTTGTGGATTACACTACTAAAGACCTAGGAGCTCTTTACTTTAGAGAGCTTACTACTGGAACGTCGAGGACCAAGCTGATTGCAGCACCAGGACTTTGGTACAGAGCCGCAATCTCTGAGCTGTTACTGTCCTGTCGGGTGGCTGTGGAATTTGGAGTGGCTGTGTCGCTCTACTCCGGAGGGTTGGGGCTCCACTCCGGAGTTGCCGGTCGACACCCGACACTGACGGCAAACCAGACCATAATCTGCTCCGCGCGCCACTTTGGCGCTCTGTTCCTGTTTAAACCCTTTCTTGCCTGGCTGGTTCCATCCTGCGGGGACTCCCCCTGTCCGCAACATCAATTGGAGTTACAAATTGAGGGAGTACCCTCACATACTTCTAAAGTGCTCTCGGACTTAAAGTGCGCCTATTGACCGTTGGCGCGAAAACCCGCCATCTTAGCAACCGCCAGCCTCCCCCTACGGCGGTCACCTGAACTCCCGGCACCTGAACTTCCCGGCCGCAGCATCCAGTCTCAGAGGGATAACGATCTGGGTTATTGAAGACCCCTACCTCAGCACGAGCCTCCTTAGAGCTCCGGAGGGTCGGGGCTCCGCTCTGGAGCTGAGGCTGTCTCTCTCCCACTAACTCAGGATCCAGATCGGGCCGCTTGTCTCTGTGAGTGGCTGGGAGGCATCTGGCACTGTCCTTCCTTTGGCTTCCATCTGACCGGAGGGACCGGCTTTTTGGCAGTTCTCCAGCTGGGACACGGGTAAGCCTGCATCTACATATACCCTTCAGCTCTTGGGCCTGAACAGTGAGGAGACTCGATTGGTCCTCCCTCCCTCCTTTCACATCAGTCTACCCCTTTGATTAAGGTGGGTCTGTAAGGGCCAGCCAGTGTATTTTACAAACCCTCCACTATTAAGGCCTTACTTCTATACATGTTAACCCCCAGGGACTCTGCAGACCTGCCTGGCTATATCTTGTATGTACTTCACAAAGCCCTTACCACTGAGTGAAGCAAGCCCACTTTGATAATCACACCCTCCCTGTGAATTCCCATACCTACAAGTTGTCCAGCACAGCTAAGGGCTCCTCACATTGGTTAATTTCTAAGTCTGTCTTGTGAACTGGACATTTTCCTGCACTTTCAACTCCACAGTGACTGCCCATATAGCTGGGCCTGGACTGTGCCACTATTACCTTATTAGAGCTTAGTTTATGTGCTACTTCTATTAGGCTGCTGCGTCAGCATATAATCTCTGCAGCTTAGGCTCAGAGTGGAGTGTTGGTTTTGTTTTTTGTTTTTTTTACTGTCTCAGTATATATTTGTCTCTTGGGTATACATGTATGTTTATCCTGCATTCTAAGTTCTATCCTCATCCAGGGACTTTAAGCTATACTTCAATTAAATTGCATTGGGGTACATTACAACATAGCAAGCTGTTATAGACTGCTGTAATTACATTACCTGTCAGGGGTTAGGAATATCCCTCAGTCTCCAATCAGCCCCTCCTAACTTTCTCGGTGGCGCCAGTAGCCACTAATGTAAAGGGACTAGCCACTTGAGGCTCAGGGCTCACAGTTGGCCCATTTACTAATCTACCCTCTTAGCTGTGGCAGTAGCTTAGATACCTATGTAACCCCCCAAAGTAGATTGTTTTATATGTTACCTACCTTTCTCCTTTTTCCCACAGGGGGCTGATTTTGAAATCACCTTACATATTTGATACCAATCACAGTAGACCTTTTTATTCTGTACTCCCGGACACTCTCTCCATCCCTTTCCCGCTGTACACAAGTGCAGTGGGTCATACCCCCAAGACTGAGGCCACTGTCATAGAATTGTGATTTATTGTGCTGCTGCGTCAGCTTCTATTTCTCTGCGGCCCAGCTCAGAGTGGAGTGTTTTATTTTATTTTTGTGTTGTGACCTTGCATAACTTGCATTTTTCCTTTCACAGGTCGATTGGTATTTAACTCTTTAGAACCCAGTTGCTCCTGCCTGTTTGTCGCACTTAAGTAAACCGTTAACTAATAGAGAGTGCAAATTTAGCCTCACATCCTGTGCGCTGACCGGCAGAAGTCACTGTTCCAGGTACTCTGGGCTTAGCTGCCCACTTGTGTGTTAATATCACTTTCTATCATTGAACCCCCCCTCTCGGACTCATCCTTTCCGGCCTGCTTACGTGGGCTGGTCACTACCACTTCCCTTTTTCCCTTCCTCCGGGTCGTATCCCTCCTTCCCTGAGTCCGAGGGGCATACCCCCCTTAAGAATCTTAGAGGTGCCTCACTACAAGTAAAGGGGTAATCTAAATAAGGCGCCCACCTGGCTTCTTTCTCCACCTGAGTTGGCATCTTTTGATACATACAAAGCCTTGTAGGGTAGCATGCTGCCCATTCACGCCGCTATGGGGAGGTAGAGGTTACAGGTGGTCGGCTGGCCCTACTCTGTTACACAATACTAACGTGCATGTGTATTATCCTCTCTTTATTTTATTAGCCTGTCGGGTCCAATAGCCCCCATATCTATTTATAATTCAGGCTCATTGGTTTAGTTGGAGGTTCTCTCTTCTCATACGAAAATGCCACACAACGCCAGGAGACACTCGAAGACACCAGGTTCTGTGAAAAAAACAGTCCTGGATCATTTCACACAACCTCCCAAAGACCAGACCGAGGATTCCAATGAAGGTCTGAGTGAGTCTGAGTCTCTGGGGGATGGATCCCAACCTGACCATATGCCCCAAGTGAGCTCACAACATCTAATAACGGAGGCAACTCTTAAGAAAATGCTTGCAAACCAAACTATCTCCATAACCAAGGAAATCCAGCGCAATCATGCTGAACTCCGTAAAGACATCTCTGAGATAGGTGACAGGGTGGACTCCCTGGAAAGAAAACAGGACGATCTTGCCACTGACCATACAAATTTATTGTCCTACTCGGAATCTCTCGCGGATCAAATCAGCCAGCTGGAGTTCAAACTTGCTGATGTGGAGGATAGGGCACGCAGAAACAACGTAAGGTTTAGAGGAATTCCAGAGGACATCCAACCGGCAGAGATTCAAAACTTCCTGAAAGATCTCTTTAAAGAACTGTTGGGACCAACAGAGGGGCTGACAGACACCATGGAAAGGGCCCACAGAGCCTTACGACCTAGAACAGTCTCTCAGGAGAAACCGAGAGATGTCATAGTCTGCTTCCACAGTTTTATCTTTAAAGATAGACTCATGCAGGCGTCCTTTCGGAAGCCGCAGACATCGGAAAGATTTAAAGACATACAACTGCTGCCCGACCTATCCGCACACACTCTGCAGCACCGGAGATACTTCTAGCCAGTTACACAGATTCTTCGCAGGGAGAGTATTAAGTATAGATGGGGTTACCCTACTAAACTAATAATCACAAAAGACAACAAATCATTCACTGTGACCTCTCTTTCTCAGGGGACCTCTCTCCTTGGCCAATGGGGACTCATGGCAGTAGACTCACGGGGACCCCCGGCTGTTCAGTCTAAGCTAAGAGTCACAGCCCCCGAATGGTCTGTTAAGGAACAAAGGCCTAAGAGGATGAGAACACAGCAGCCTACCGACGAAATCCAATTAGAGTCTCCATCCTCCTGAATATGAGCTTACTTATGTTTATTTTGCAGGTCTGATAAGATACAATTTGCCTACCCCTACTCTCATTACCTTGTGTTGCTATGTTAACAATGTAACGGAGTAGGAGCTGTATTGTCTCAAAAATGTGACTTCTTAATCATATATGCCCACTTTCTACTGTTTCATACTAGACTTATGTGTTTTCACTGTTCATTGCTTTCCGATGTTTCATGTTAGACCCTTGTGTTCCACTAGTCTTATATAATACAGGCATGACGCGGTAGAATGTTCCTACCTCTGCTCTCTCTATTTTTTGCTGATACGCTGACGCGTCACTGAGCAGGGTCTGCATTGATTGAAACTATGTGTTTACAATGTTCATTACATTCTGTCGTTTCATGCCAGACCTCTGAGTTCACCCTGTTTTTTATTTTACAGGCACAATAAGATAAAATGTCCTTAACCCCAATCTCCTCACTCTTTGTTGATATTTTAAAGTGTTCATGAGAAGGGTCCGCATTGACTAAAATATGCAGCCTTTGATCATATGTAACCACATTCTATTGTTTTATGTTGGCATGTATGTGCAGATTGCTTATTGTATCCACTGCTTCCTATCAGGTTCCTGTGTTCATTTTAGCTCATTATGTTTTGGTCACGCCCTCTACGGGGCCCACAGGTTTACATTTTCTTGCACCTTAGTTTACTATCTCATTGTATAGTCACTCAGCTAGTGGAGTGGGGCTGGACCTTCCAGCTCCTCTCATACATTTGCCCTTAGCTCCCCCCCCCTATAGGTTAACCCACACCAGAGTTCCACCTAGGTGGACTATTTCCACCTGTGTTGTCAGTACATTTCCGCCTTACACTCTGACTAACCCCTTCCCCTCCCATCCCCTACATACCTCATTCCAAGACCTTAACCTAAGTCTCCCAGATCTCCCTACTGCCCACCCACTCCCCTGGGCTAGTAGTGGACCATGTCCCGATTACGAATATGCACACATAATTCCAGGGGCTTAAACTCTCCCTTTAAAAGGAGCCTACTCACTCGTATGCTTAACCACCACAACCCCGATGTTGTGTTTCTGCAAGAAACGCACTGGATGTTAGACGCTCCCCATAGATTTCACTCTCGCTCATATACGACCATAGAATGCTCTTCATTTACAAAAAAAGCACGAGGGACTGCGGTCCTGATTCACAGGAGGGTAGCTTACGAGGAAATTGAGGTAATAAGGGACCCCCAGGCTAGATACACTATAGTAGTCTGCAAACTGGATCACGCCACACACACCCTAGTTTCAGTATACCTTCCCAATACCCAACAACCTGCTTGCCTCAGAAAAATTCTGAGATTAATCGACCTACACAAACAGGGCAGGGTCATAATAGCGGGGGACTACAACATGATCTGGGACACTAAACTTGACCGCAAGACGTTATCCCCAACCAAGACCACCTCCCAACTAACTCTCCTCTCCACACGCTTTAAATCAATTATGTCTGAATTTGGATATTATGACATCTGGCGCTCATTACACGCTACAGACAGGGATTTCACCCACTTCTCCCAGGCACACAAAACCTATTCTAGGTTAGACCATATTTTCTGCTCGGCAACGACCCTGGACTCAGTACTCCAATCTAGTATCCCCCTCTGCTCATGGTCAGATCACGACCCAGTACTGGTGGACCTACACACCAGTGACCCTTGTCTTCATAAAAGCAGGTGGTCCCTTCCGCGCAACATTCTAGCAGACATCCCCTTCAGGGAAGAGCTACGAAGAGATCTTATAGAACTTATTCAACTTAACGATAATGGTCAGACAACTGATGATACACTCTGGGGAGCTATTAAAGCGGTATCCAGAGGCTATATCATCCGCAAGCAAGCTCGCCTTAGGAAACTGGCTGGACTTTCCTTAGCCCAAGCCCACTGCAAACTTCGGCTGCTTGAATCCTCCAACAGAGCTAACGTCTCTGAAGTACTGACCTCTCAGATCTCAGCCGTACGTGCGCATATTAATCACCTAGAGTTGCGGCGCACTCAAGAAAACCTCACAAAACTTAAGCAGTTATTTTATTATAAAGGCAATAGGGCCGACACTCTGTTAGCACACAAATTGCGTCAGCGGAATAGCTCTTCTCGCATACACCAAATTTTTCACAACAACAAGACCCATATACTTCCCTCACAGATAGGGGACTGCTTCTCAGACTACTATTCTAAACTCTACAACCTTGAGGGCACTGAAGTTAAAGCCCCTGCCTCCACACAACAGATTAAAACATTTCTAGAGTCCCTAAACTTACCGTCCTTAACTACGGAACAACAAGAGTCTCTGTCCAACCCATTTACACAGCTGGAAATTAAGCAGGTCATCCAGCGCCTCAAATCTCTTAAGGCCCCCGGCCCAGATGGGTTCCCCGCACAGTTTTACAAAACTTATAGTCGAGAACTAATACCACTGCTCCTTAGGTTTTTTAATACTGCCAGGCAAGAGGGAAGTTTCAATCGAGAATTCTTGGAGGCTGAAATTATTATGATTCCCAAACCAAACAAGGACCCCTCCTACTGTCCCAACTATAGGCCCATCTCGCTTATAAACGTTGATATAAAAATCTATTCCAAACTTCTCGCTAATCGAATATGCAAACTTCTGCCTACCCTAGTCAACCCAGATCAAGTAGGATTTGTACATAATCGTGAGGGCCCGGATAACACTAGGCGCCTTATCAATATTGCTTGCGAATCGACAAGAATGAACAAGCCTTTCTCGGTTATCTCTCTGGATGCCGAGAAGGCTTTTGACAGGGTCAGATGGAGTTACCTGTGGGAGACTCTTGTCGCCTTCAAATTTCCCTCTGACATACGCCTCGCGATCCAAGCTTTATACTCCAACCCCACGGCAACGGTCAGGGGGGTAGGGTTCCATTCGTCTTCATTCCCCATTTTTAATGGCACAAGGCAGGGTTGCCCACTTTCTCCGCTCCTGTTTGTGCTGGCAATCGAGCCTCTAGCGGAAACAATACGTACTGACAGGGACATTGTAGGAATTATACTTTCTGGCTCCAAACACAACATCGCATTGTTTGCAGATGATGTGACGGTGTTTTCTGCAGATCCGCTTCGCACAATCCCTAGATTGTTAAAGATCCTTGAGGACTTTGGCTCCCTTTCCTTCTACAAGCTAAATACCCCCAAAACGGAAATTTACTTGTGGGGTTTTCCCCAAAAATATGTCACAGCCCTCCAAAGACAATTTGACTTCAAGTGGTCTAGCAAAGGGATTACTCACCTTGGAGTTCAAATCTCTAATGATTTGAAACAGATGGTTAAGGACAACTATTTACCCCTCTTAGCGGACCTAAGAGCGTTAAAACATGTTTGGGATCATAAGAACATCTCTTGGATGGGCCGTATAGCGTCCCTTAAGATGTCGTTCCTCCCTCGGCTCACCTATATATTTAGATGCCTTCCAATCAGAATACCCACTCACCTTTTGCTACAGTTTCAAAGTGAGTGTACAAAATTTATTTGGCAAAACAAAACTCCTAGAATAGCTCACAAAATCCTGCAGTTCCCTGTCCAGCTTGGGGGTCTGGCTTCCCCATCCATAGTAAAGTACTATGAGGGAGCTATGCTTACGCACATCTCCCAGTGGGGAGTGCTCCACTCACAAGACAGGTGGAGAGACATTGAACAAGCCTCATTACCGTTTGATATATACCTAAAAGATCTAATCTGGACTCCGGTCCATAGCCGCAGAACCCTAAAGATACATAACTCTGTAGTTTTGGAATGCCTGGCAATCTGGGATAAGATCCGGCACCGTAAACTAATTGCGCCACACCCCTCCCCGATCACCTCCATCCCAGGCCTCTTTACAGGTCTAGCAGAAACACACCCCAATACGTGGGCTAGGTTGGGTGTAAAACAAGTTTCAGACTTTTGGTCAGAGACTAATGTCGATGGATATCTCTCGCTGTCTAAGGACAGACGAGGCGAAGACATCCCACCCTACCTCCTATTCGAGTTCACCAGGATCAAGAGTTTCCTCTCTAGCTGGGGCTTTTTTCCCTCTGCTCCACGTCAGCTCACCCCATGGGAGTCTGTATGGAAAGGAGGACGTAGACTCCACAAACCTCTTTCGAGACATTATAGCCTGCTGGACGGTACTGTGCCCCCAGACTTGGCTCCGCACCTACGCAAGTGGGACACTATTCTTCACTCTCGAATCTCGGCTGATGCCTGGCAGGGGTCCCTCACCTTAACCAAAAAATCATTGCATTGTGTGACAATGTTCGAAACCTATTATAAAGTTATTTCCCAATGGTATCTGGTCCCCGCGCGGCTATCTAAGATGTTCCCGACATCTTCTCCGCAATGCTGGAGGGAATGTGGCTCCCACGGAAATATGCTTCACATATGGTGGGAATGTCCTAAGTTGACTCCCCTGTGGAACACCTGTTTCCGTACCCTGTCTGCTCTTGGGATCCAGCTACCAAAAAACCCTGCCACTGCACTCCTACACCTAAACCTACAGGCCCTTCCTAAACATCAGCAGATTCTCTGCGTTTATCTCCTGTCATCGGTTAAAACCAATATTGCCAGGTACTGGAAAAAAACATCCCCCCCTCGTTGGCCTGATATTCTCAAAACAATGGCTTACTTACATGCTATGGAAAAGGACATATTCTATAGTTTGGACAGAAGTGACCTTTTTGACATGGTTTGGACTGACTGGACAGACACACATGACTCCACATGGCTTCCCCAGGTTAGAGTTTAAGAATCCTCATTACGTACGCCTCAGACGTCCCCCGGCAGTATTCCCCCCCCCCTCTCCCATCCTTACAGATGAACCCTTCCCCCACCCCCCCCCCCCCACCCTCTTACCCTTCTTTAACAGCTGTTTGGAAATGTACTGACTCTATCTTTGCAACTTGAATGTCTCAGTTGTAATTTTTCCATAATACTTTCTTCATGTTATGCACTGAAATTTGCAGGGGACCTGCGAGTCCCCATTTACTGTTATATATTGTTAAAAATCAATAAAAACTATTTGAAAAAAAAAAAAAAAAAATCCTAATCTAAAATTGAAATAAAAAATCCTAACTTTACATAAAAAATAAAACCTACGATTTATAAATGGCATTTATCGATGTGCAGCGGACATTATCCACTATATCGGATCATGTCCGTCCGCACATTAATAAATGGACCCCAATTAGTACAGACACAAATTTCAAAATCCGAAAGTTAGTCCAAAATCCAGACTATTTAATTAATTATTAAAATTACCATCTTTCCTTGCCAGTAAGTCTTTGCCTGGTTTGGTTTTTCTGTTATAAATGCAAATGTTAGTCTATATTTAAATGAACTGTCACCTTTGTGGTTACAGAACTGCACTGCCTTCCGTATACCAAGTATTAAAAATGATATAAAACTACATTTAGGTTGCATGTATAAGCTGTATTATGACATGTAAATATTGGTTAAATGATGTAAGATATTGTTGTTTACACTTGGGGGCATATTTATCAAGCTCCTCAATATCGGATCATGTCCACTCGCACAATGATAATTCGGCCCCACAATCCCATCCCCTTTTCAATCTGTCTCATTGTACAGCTAAAAATATTCCAAAATCCAAACTATTCTGAAATTCAAACCTTTTACAGTCCCAAACAGTTTGGATAAAGGGGTTTGTACCTGTACTACTTGGGAACCTCAGAGAACTGCTGGTTCTGAGCGGAAACAGGCACTGGCCAAATCAGCAGTGCAAGTCACATGACTCAGCAGTGCACTGGGTCTCCTGAGCTGTATTTAAACTATGTTTTTAACCCTTATTCAGGGGTTAAACATATAGCATTACAGGGTTGCTTGTTTTAAAATGGCATGCTCTAATGAATTGGAGCATGTCATTTTTCAAATATAATGACAAAGTATACAGAAATACACTTATTGCATCTCTTTAGTTGTGTTTTTTATATATGTGTTAAGGGAATAATAAGTAGGGTTAGATTACGAGTGGAACGCTATTTATTGCTCCCACTAGCGAGCTATCTCTGCTAGAACTAATTTCGGCCGTGCCCGTATTAAAGGTTAAAAGCAAAAAGTTTTTGATTGCATACTAATCCGGTGTGCGCAAAAAGCCAAAGTTATAATATCGCGACCTCATGAACGTTTTCCCTCAAGTCAATTGAGTTTGAAAAGTGGAAAAAAAAGCCTACTTGCATTTTCTCAAGTGCACTAACCCGACATAAAAATATTAATATTTCACATTCCAATGTTCTTTACATAGCAGAATATGTTCTATTTATTCATAAATACATATTTCTATAAAAATATACCTGTAATTACATATGTACATACATATATATTTTTTATGTGTTTTTTTCCCACTTTTTCTTTGCTCTGAAGTTTAGGTAACCCAACGAGCGTAAGTCACGATTGTGCTCACATGTTAGCATTTATTTTGAACTACTAATATTCATGCTCCTTTTGATGTGCACAAACAGTCGTGATAAACCTGATGTCGCTTGTGCGCAACAGTTAGCGCACCACTCATAATCTAGCCCCAATTGTATTCTGTTGCATTTGTTTGTAAAGTTGACTAGAAGAGAAGCAACTTTTTGCAAATCCAAATGCAATCTGAAGAATCTGATGAAGTCAGGTATATAAGCCATTTAAGCAAAAGAACAACGGAATGAAGAAAACGGAATGTCAGATCTGCTTAAATTCTTCCTTCTGATAAGGAAACTCATTTGACTGCAAAAATGAACTAAATCAGTCTTCTACTGATAAGAAAAACTGATACATGAAAATCCTGAGCAAACACTGGTCTTCTGTATAAGAATATACTTACTAAGTATTACTTAGCTGCAAAAATAACTCATGCTGCGTTTCCACAGAACAAGCAAAGCAATAGAGATGTGTATTCGGTTTCTTCACAAATGCACATTCGTGACGAATATATAGATATTTATTTCATTTTAACAATACAAATAATGCAATAACTAATTTAA
Organism: Bombina bombina; assembly: GCF_027579735.1. Lineage (NCBI taxonomy): Eukaryota > Metazoa > Chordata > Amphibia > Anura > Bombinatoridae > Bombina > Bombina bombina. The sequence goes on from NC_069501.1 coordinate 1,098,140,400, forward strand.
TGAAAAATGAATATGTCAGGGTAAAGGTAAATGACATAATATATTTATATATACTAATATATATACGTAAATGAAATAATATAAAAAGGATGTGTGTATATATATGAAGCCGTCTATTTTATCAGATGTGCTGTAGAATAGAAATTCTGATGTCAGGATTTAACTAAAAACCTCCTACAAGATGAGAGATGATGAAAGCTAGCCTTTTGAAGCACGACCCCTGCGGTGTGAGCACACAGACATTTTCCAAAAGGAACTGACTCAGTGACCATGCTCATTTGACTATATGCAGAGTTTTATGACTCTATGACATTTGGCCTGCCCAATTTAATACAGTCACTTAGAGGAATGTTGGGGAAGTAATTTTGACAGAGAACAGGATAAAGGCCCATATATGGATTTCCTCCAAGGGAAATGTCGATCCGTCTGAAGAAATGTGAGAGATACAAACATTCTTCAAAGGACTGATAATTAGCACAGATTTTGCTTGAATGGCTCATGCTGTGTGGCTGATAACACAGAGAAAACACAGACAAATGCTAAGGTATGACTCTGAACATACAGCACACAGTGAAGACATATGGCTTACATTATGATTTCAAAACAACTGTATATATTTTAGTGGATATGATGATATATATATATATATATATATATATATATATATATATATATATATATATATATAGATAGATAGATAGATAGATGTATGTATATGAATATATATATGTATATTTTGAAAGCATTGAATATCTTAACCTCTGTGTTTTTAAATAAATATTTGTGGACCTGGAAAGAAATAATTAATGACACTTATTACTTTATTTCAGATGGAGGCATTAAGTAATTATCATATTGATATAGTGTATTTGTGGTAAATAGAAATTATTATAGAAGAAAGAAGAAATTTAATATTTCGAATTGATATTTTGAAAATATAGAAGTTTTTTTTTTTTTTAAATTGAAATATTGATTTTTGTGTTCAAGATTAATATTAATATTTTGAAATATTATTAAAAAATAATTTTTGAAAAATTGATAAAAATATTAATTTTTCATATTAAAAAAATTAGTCAAAAATATTAATTTGTCATATTTCAAAATTCATAAAAATATAAATTTTTCATATTTCAAAATTCATAAAAATATAAATTTTTCATATTTCAAAATTCGTAAAAAATATTAATTTTTCACATTTCAAAATTCATAGAAATATTAATTTTTCATATTTCAAGATTAATAAAAATATTAATTTTGTCATATTTCAAGGTTGATATTGATATTTTGAAGATATATTTTTTTTTATTTCTCTCTCTTATTGGTCAAAATTGTATTAGCGTTTTATATTACTAGGTACAAACACTAAAATAACGATGTCTTCAGCAAAAAGTAATGCTAGCGTTTCTCTGCAAGATGAAATTGTGTCCTCCCCAATGTCCTCCATCAATGAAGTGATTCAGAAAAAAACGCTCAAATTAGACGCCATGAATCACATCATGACTAGACTTGATATTGGGGACGATGTCTCCAGGTATATTAATGAGTGTAAAGATAAGGCTGTTTTAACTTTGGATGATATCTGCTGCTGGGCATTTTAAAACCAATCCAAACAAGCTGACTACCTCCTTCTCATTGATTGCAAAAATTACTTATCTGTCTTCTGAGATGACCTAAAGACCGCTACGAATTGGTTCAAAATTGGTGAAGTATATTGTATTTTAAATTGGTAATCATAAGCCTAGGTATTGTTTAAATCTGTATCTGATTTGCTAAGTAAATCATCTGTGCAAGTTCTGATATTGTAAGTTGATTTTGTATTAGGATTGCAGTTAAATAGCAGAACATATATATTATCCTATTGCTTAAATTAACACTGTAAATCATATTGCTGAATGTTTGTAACTGCTATTTTAGGTCTCATTGTAATATTTTAAATGCAGCTCTGAATAAAAGATTGGGTTTAAAGTAAATTGGCATGAGCTTTGCATAGCATATTTTAAATAGTTTTTGTTTTAACGCATATAATATTAACTCATATTCTAATCATTACAAATATGTACGTATCAACATGTTCATAGTTATTTACTAATAATAAAGAATTCAGATATTTAGATTAATTTTATTGTCTTAGCAAATGTATGTTTGATTGCAGGTTTAGTTTAAAGGAAGATTGTTAAATATATTCCCTGCCATATACTTACACATTGTTTAGAGAATACTGCTAAGATTTTCATAAATATACTGACAAATATAAACTAATGAAATTCATTAGTAAATATTCATTACACTTGATGGGGGGCTCTGCTAATCTAACCTTCTTCACAGAGTTCAGGACTGTGCCAAAGGGAGAATTAGTGCAGCTGGATCCTTGAAGCTGCGCTAAATGACTTACTCCTTTAGCTCAGCCTCTGGAATCCACAACACTAATCCTCCTATTAGGGCTATCTTGAACTCTATTAAGAAGGGTTGGATTAGCGCATCCCCCATCATGCAATAGGTAAGTACTTAACCTGTGCCACCTGCAACAAAGCCGGAGCAGCGCTTCCCCCGCCCGTCCCTCGTCTCATCATAGGTCAGAAATTAAAGGGACACTCAATCAAAATTAAACTTTCATTATTCAGATAGAGCAGCCATTTTAAACAACTTTCCAATTTACTTCCATTAATTAAATGTGCACAGTCTTTTTATATTTAAACTTTTTGAGTCACTAGCTCCTACTGAGCATGTGCAAGAATAAGTGTGTATGCATTTGTGAATGGCTGATGGCTGTCACATGGTACGTGTATGCATTTGTGATTGGCTGATGGCTGTCACATGGTAAAGGGGGAGTGGAAAAAGACATAACTTAAAATGATCAGAAATAAAATCTACTACTCATTTGAAGTTCAGACTAAGTGCTATTGCATTGTCTTGTTATCTTGCATTTGTTGATTATGCAAATCTACTGTGTTGACTGGTCCTTTAAGACTCTGGCTTCCTCCAATCATGGCATGGCCTCAGGCAATGTTTGCTCTGGGGGGGAAAGCCATGATTGGAGGAAGCCGGATTCGTCATTGCTGACGTAAGAAGAGATGAGCGATGGACAGGGGAAGCGCTGCTCCGGCTTTGTAAGAAGAAAAGGTAAATATTTTAACAAAACGGCTAAAATGTAAACTTTGATGAATGAAAGTGCCTTGGTTTTTAATAGGATTTTTAAAAACCGGGCACACATTCATTAAAATTTACATTCACTTCAAGTATGCACCAGCATTTTAAACCTAACACTTGCTTAGGGAGTCTTAGGTGCACTGAGCAACTGCAGTATTTAAAATGCTTGTGCACTGAGAATATCTAGCATGGCTTCACATTTACACGCAGAGAAAAATGTGAAAACTAAAACAGTAAAAACTTTTACTAGAAGCATTTTTGCCAATAGATATAAATTATAAATATGTTTCTATTCACAGATGTCATTCATCTATGCACATTTTAATTTGGGTTGCAATGTCCCTTTAAGTAGAAGCAGTCTTAAGACTGTCGCAACATAACCTCTCCACCACTTAAACGCCTAGATTACGAGTTTTGTTGGTAATGGTGTGCGGTGCTAATGAGCAGTTTATGCTCACCGCTCACTTGCAGACAGCGCTGGTATTACAGGTTTTTACAAACTCTGCGTTAGCCGCAGAAAAGTGAGCGGAGAGTAAAATTTTGCTCCACATCCCACCTCAATACCAGCGCTGCTTACGTTAACAGTGAGCTGGTTGAACGTGCTTGTGCACGATTTCCCCATACGTATCAATGGGGCAGAGCCGGCTGAACAAAAACCTAACACCTGCAAAAAAGCAGCGTTCAGCTCCTAACGCAGTCCCATTGATTCCTATGGGGAAATAAAAGTTATGTCTACACCTAACACCCTAACATGTACCCCCAGTCTAAACACCCCTAATCTTACACTGATTAACCCCTAATCTGCTGCCCCGACATCGCCGACACCTGCATTAGATTATTAACACCTAATCTTCCGCTCCGGACACCGCCGCCATCTACATTATACTTATGAACCAGTAATCTGCCGCCCCCGACATCGCCGACACCTGCATTATATTGATAACCCCTAATCTTCCGCTCCGGACACCGCCGCCACCTACATTATACTTATGAACCCCTAATCTGCTGCCCCCAACATCGCCAACACCTACATTTTATTTATTAACCTCTACTCTGCCGCCCCCAATGTCGACGCCACCTACCTACACTTATTAACCCCTAATCTGCTGCCCCCAACGTCGCCGCCACTATTTTAAAGTTCTTAACCCCTAAATCTAAGTCTAACCCTAACCCCCCTAACTTAAATATAATTTAAATAAATCTAAATAAATATTCCTATCATTAACTAAATTATTCCTATTTAAAACTAAATACTTACCTATGAAATAAACCCTAAGCTAGCTACAATATAAATAATAGTTACATTGTAGCTATTTTAGGATTTATTTTTATTTTACAGGGAACTTTGTATATATTTTAACTAGGTAGAATAGTTATTAAATAGTTATTAACAAACTTACAGTTGTTAACAATTTTACCTGTAAAATAAAACCTAACCTAAGTTACAATTACACCTAACACTACACTATAATTAAATTAATTCCCTAAATTAACTACAATTAAATACAATTATCTAAAGTACGAAAAACTAAATTACAGAAAATAATAAAATAATTACAAGTTTTTTTAAACTAATTACACCTAATCTAATCCCCCTAATAAAATAAAAAAGTCCACCAAAATAATAAAAACCCTATACTAAATTACAAATAGCCCTTAAAAGGGCCTTCTGCGGGGCATTGCCCCAAAGTAATCAGCTCTTTTACCTGTAAAAAAAAGTACAATACCCCCCAACATTAAAACCCACCACCCACACAACCAACCCTACTCTAAAACCCTCCCAATCCCCCCTTAATAAAACCTAACACTAACCCCTTGAAGATCACCCTACCTTGAGAAGTCTTCACCGAACCGGGCCGAAGCCCTCAACGAAGCCAGGCGAATTGGTCCTCCAGACGGGCAGCAGTCTTCATCCAGGCAGCATCTTCTACCTTCATCCATCCGGCGCGGAGCGGGTCCATCTTCAAGACATCCTACGCGGAGCATCCTCTTCTTTCTTCATCCGACAACTGAATGAAGGTTCCTTTAAATGATGTCATCCAAGATGGCATCCCTTCAATTCCGTTTGGCTGGTAGAATTCTATCAGCCAATCGGAATTAAGGTAGAAAAAATCCTTCAATGAACTTCAATCCTATTGGCTGATTGGAACAGCCAATAGAATGCGACCTCAATCCTATTAGCTGTTCTGATCAGCCAATAGGATTGAAGTTCAATCCTATTGGCTGATTTCTTCAGCCAATAGGATTTTTTCTACCTTAATTCCGATTGGCTGATAGTATTCTATCAGCCAATCGGAATTGAAGGAACGCCATCTTGGATGACGTCATTTAAAGGAACCTTCATTCAGTCGTCGGATGAAGATAGAAGCGGATGCTCCGCGTTCTGATGTCTTGAAGATGGACCCGCTCAGCGCCGGATGGATGAAGATAGAAGATGCCGTCTGGATGAAGACTTCTGCCCGTCTGGAGGACCTCTTCTTCCTGGCTTGGATGAAGACTTCTGCCTGTCTGGAGGACCACTTCGCCCGGCTTCGTTGAGGACTTCGGCCCGGTTGGGTGAAGACTTCTCAAGGTAGGGTGATCTTCAGGGGGTTAGTGTTAGGTTTTATTAAGGGGGGATTTTAATGCTGGGGGGGTATTGTTTGGGGCAATGCCATGCAAAAGGCCCTTTTAAGGGCTATTTGTAATTTAGTATAGGGTAGGGCTTTTTTTATTTTGGGGGGCTTTTTTATTTTATTAAGGGGGTTAGATTAGGTGTAATTAGTTTAAAAAACGTAATAATAATATAATAATAACAACGAAATTATTTTATTATTTTCTGTAATTTAGTGGGGTTTTTTTTTTCGTACTTTAGATAATTGTATTTAATTGTATTTAATTGTAGTTAATTTAGGGAATTAATTTAATTATAGTGTAGTGTTAGGTGTAATTGTAACTTAGGTTAGGTTTTATTTTACAGGTACATTTGTCTTTATTTTAACTAGGTAGCTATTAAATAGTTAATAACTATTTAATAACTATTCTACCTAGTTAAAATAAATACAAAGTTGCCTGTAAAAAAATAAATAAACCCTAAGCTAGCTACAATGTAACTATTAGTTATATTGTAGCTAGCTTAGGGTTTATTTTATAGGTAAGTATTTAGTTTTAAATAGGAATAATTTAGTTATTTGTAGTTATTTTATTTAGATTTCTTTAAATTATATTTAAGTTAGGGGGGTGTTAAGGTTAGGGTTAGACTTAGATTTAGGGGTTAATAACTTTAATATAGTGGCGGCAACGTTGGGGGCGGCAGATTAGGGGTTAATAAATCTAGGTAGGTGTCGGCGATGTTAGGGACAGCAGATTAGGGGTTAATAAAATGTAACTAGTGTTTGCGATGCGGGAGTGCAGCGGTTTAGGGGTTAAGATATTTATTATAGTGGTGACGATGTCCGGTTCGGCAGATTAGGGTTATTTTAGTGTTTGCGATGTGGGGGGCCTTGGTTTAGGGGTTAATAGGTAGTTTATGGGTGTTAGTGAACTTTTTAGCACTTTAGTTAAGAGTTTTATGCTACGGCGTTAGACCATAAAACTCTTAACTACTGACTTTAACATGCGGTACCAGGCTTGACAGAAGAGGGTCTACCGCTCACTTTTTGGAAGACTCGTAATACCGGCGCTATGCAAGTCCCATTGAAAAAATAGGATACGCAATTGACGTAAGTGGATTTGCGGTATTTTCGAGTCTGGCCGAAAAAGTGAGCGGTACACCTGTACTTTCAAGACTCGTAATACCAGCGGGCGTTAAAAAGCAGCGTTGGGACCTCTCAACGCTGCTTGTTAAGCCTAACGCAAGACTCGTAATCTAGCAGAAAATTTGGCGGATTTTAATCATCCCAATCACATCTGACTAATCACATCCAAGCAGGGGCAGGGCTGGTGGGGTTCATGACAGTGATCCTCGTTCTCCTGCCAGTTGAAAAATGGAACCCTTAGACCCCTCCATAAGAGCTAATGAAGTATATGGGCCATTATTTTCCTTTGATACAACCTGGAAAACATATTTCTATATTTGGTCTTTATAAGCTGAAAGTCTAGTGCTAACATGTTTACTTGTGTGAGGAGCAGGAGAGTTGTGTAGTACTGCAGACTCCAGTGTAGACCAATGTTATTCACCTTTTTTGTATCAAGTACCCCACATGCATAAAGTACCACCAACCTCAATACAAGATTTTTAGGCTAAAAAAGATATGAGGCATTTGTGCATGCCCCATAATGTGACAAATTGTTCCAGATATATTTTTCTGTTTTCCGGAATATATTTTTAAATGCTATGCAAATGCAGCAAATTTTTTGAAATATTACAGCAACAGATAATAGAGAAAACACACACAATACACATAGTCCATTAGTATTGTATTATAACAGAAACAATACATCTTTGCATATATTTCTTTTGCTATTTCACTGTTGCTCTATATCTGGCACATGTCAGTGTGACACTTTCTCACAGTGCTATACACTTTACCTGGCTTTATCCCTATGACACACTTTATATCAGTGTTTCTCACTACTCAAATATCCATAACCAGCCCATTTCTAAGGATCGCCTTACCTAAGTACAAGTGATCATAGTGAATGAGTAGATGACCAGCCCAAGCAGGGAATTAGAATGTGGTCTGTTAGGAGTGCTTCAGAGCAGAACTGACAAACACTGATACATTGATTGTTTATTTTAGTTGTATTAGGGGTAAAAAAAGCTTGTAGGGGAAGCCACTGAGTACTCCTTACAGGATGAGATATAATGGTGTAGACAGACAATCTAGAGCTGTACAGAATGCAACATAGCACTGCATGTGTATAAGCATTCATGGTCAAAGTAAGTTCAAAGTAATTTATCATTATTTTACTATTTTTACATTCAATATTTGCAAAGATTTATAACCCTTCAACAGTCCAAGATAGGCGACAAAACAGAGGAGCAGGCAGATAACAAGACATTGTCAAACCAAGGTAGAGAGAGCAGGAACAGAAATGCCAGAGTCTTCATAAGCAGAGATTGATGCAACCATAGGCCTTTTAACACTTCCTGTGCAACTTGTGGTGCTAATTCTACCGTACGTCTACTTCTGATGTTGACATTATTATTATTATTATGATTCTTTATTTATAAAGCGCCAACAGATTCTGCAGCGCTAGCCTCACAAATAGAGCTATTCTTACTGTAGATCTATTATTAATGCCAGTAAAGGCATCCACAACGCTAGGTTTAGCACATCTGGGGCGCAATTACATATGCGGCGGCGTCAGTTTTCAGTCGGGTATTGCTATCGAATATAAGGCGCCCCATATAAATGCGGTGTGTATATTGCACCCGTTGCCCGCTAATTTTACTCCCATAAACTAACATAGAACCACATTGCAAGTCGGTATCACATATTCAGCACAAGGATTTAAACTGCGACAATTGAGACATTTTACTCCATTTTCACCTCGCCACACATAGGCAGGCGCAGCTATTGGCGGATCCAGGGGGGGCAACGGGGCAATTGTCCCCCCCCCCCCCCGAGAATATAGTGAGAGAGGGCTTCCCTATTCCCTATTCCGCCGCCGCGCCGCCGCCAGGGTAACGTGAGGGCAAAGGTGTGGTGCAGACGTGCAGTGCAGCAATAAACAAGAGGAGGTGGTGGGGAACTGCTGTTATCCTTGCAAGTCTCCTGTTTAGCATCCTGTGTGCTTATAGCCAGCAAAATGTGCCATCAGTTGTAAATAAATGCTCTTTATTTTCAGGACGTTTAATGAACCATAACCGTGTTTTTGAGAGGTGCTTATTATATCAATTGGCTCACATGATACAACCTAATGGGACTTTGATAAGAAATATAGGTCTACTGGCAGTAAGTTACTCAGGACGCGTGACTTTAGGGAGTAGCAGACAGAGCAGCCTTTTTCAGTGCACTGCCGCCTCCTGAAGTGAGCCCAGCTTTGATTGCTGCACGGGAAGGTTATATAACAGAGCAGTAGCACAGCAGCTCTCCTGGTATGTGAGTAGCCACTGACAGTGACAGCCCAGGAGCACTGAGCTCAGGGAGGGCTGCAGTCCTCCTGCTCTCTGCACATGCACCTCCAGCTCAGGCACAGCTGTCCACAGAGACGCACTTTGAACCTCTCAGGGGTCACCTATGGTGAGTATTTCAGCTTAATTTAATACAATATTGATATAATTGCTTTTAATGCCTTGCTGCTTGCCAGCTTGTACCTGGAAATTACATTAAAAACGTATGTGATTTCTGGCAAGCTATATTTATATGACTATAACTATTCAATATTAACATTCAATGTTTTTCATCTCCTATTTTTTAAAATATTTTCATCATCCACAAGCAATGAATCTGAGACTGGTATGCACAATTATATCAATGCATAAGTATTTCTAACTTTCTGTGACAATGAATAGTTTGGTAATTTGGAATACTTTATATGTCATATTGCAATACAATATTTAGAATATAAATATCTGTGTGCTTGCTAAGGTTCCTATGCTTTGTATTTATATCTCTTTGCATGAGTGAACTAATCTCAGGTGAGAATGCACTATGTGGTCTTTCCTAACTTCAAAGAAAATGTTTTGTGTGTGTGTGAGAGAGAAAGAGAATATATCTACTATGATTTGTATGTGTTTGAAATCATATATTATCTATGTGTTAATTCATAGCATATACAGTTCATTACAATATAACAGGGCTTAGAAATCAATATATAATGGTTGTATGCATGTGTGTTCATATATTTTGATGTGCATGTTGAGCCTGGCCATGGGGCAGTGGTCACAGCAGGGGAAAGCTTAATGACACCCTTATAGTGATCTATCTCCTGGTCACCCAACCATGCTGCATAGACTTTCACCTCTCCTGCAGACTGCCAGCCACCTATGCACAGAATGCCACCTTTGCTGTTCACCTAGCCCTGCATAGACTGCCACCTTCCCCTGCAGACTACCAGCTACCCAATGCATAGACTGCCACCTCCCCCTGTACACCCAGCCCTGCATAGACTGCTACATCACCTTGCAATTTGAAGATTATTTTAATAATTTACAGGTTGGAAACAAATTAAGATATTATTTGTTTTGTGTATATGCTATAAAAAGATGGATAACAGGTATATTAAATTAACACTGTACTCACTATTGCAACTGCAGTTGTTATAGTGCCTACAGTAATTCCCCCTCGGTCCCAAGCTCAAAAAATATATTCTGTTCTATAATCAGTATACAAACTCCTGATAAAAAAACTGTTAAATAATAAAGTTATATGTGGTTAAATGTCACCTGTTTCTAATTTTTTAACCCCTTAATGACCACAGCACTTTTCCATTTTCTGTCCGTTTGGGACCAAGGCTATTTTTACATTTCTGCAGTGTTTGTGTTTAGCTGTAATTTTCCTCTTACTCATTTACTGTACCCACACATATTATATACCGTTTTTCTCGCCACTAAATGGACTTTCTAAAGATACCATTATTTTCATCATATCTTATAATTTACTATAAAAAAAATTATAAAATATGAGGAAAAAATGGAAAAAAACACACTTTTTCTAACTTTGACCCCCAAAATCTGTTACATATCTACAACCACCAAAAAACACCCATGCTAAATAGTTTCTAAATTTTGTCCTGAGTTTAGAAATACCCAATATTTACATGTGCTTTGCTTTTTTTGCAAGTTATAGGGCCATAAATACAAGTAGCACTTTGCTATTTCCAAACCACTTTTTTTCAAAATTAGCGCTAGTTACATTGGGACACTGATATCTTTCAGGAATCCCTGAATATCCCTTGACATTCATATATTTTTTTTTAGAAGACATCCCAAAGTATTGATCTAGGCCAATTTTGGTATATTTCATGCCACCATTTCACTACCAAATGCGATCAAATAAAAAAAATTGTTCACTTTTTCACAAATTGTTTCACAAACTTTAGGTTTCTCACTGAAATTATTTACAAACAACTTGTGCAATTATGGCACAAATGGTTGTAAATGCTTCTCTGGGATCCCCTTTGTTCAGAAATTCCAGACATATATGGCTTTGGCATTGCTTTTTGGTATTTAGAAGGCCGCAAAATGCCACTGCGCACCACACATGTATTATGCCCAGCATTGAAGGGGTTAATTAGGAAGCTTGTAGGGAGCTTTTAGGGTTAATTTTAGCTTTAGTATAATGTAGTAGACAACCCAAAGTATTGATCTAGGCCTATTTTGGTATATTTCATGCCACCATTTCACCGCCAAATGCTAACAAATAAAAATAAAGCGTTAAATTTTTCACAATTTTAGGTTTCTCACTGAAATTATTTACAAACAGCTTGTGCAATTATGGCATAAATGGTTGTAAAAGCTTCTCTGGGATCCCCTTTGTTCAGAAATAGCAGACATATATGGCTTTGGCTTTGCTTTTTGGTAATTAGAAGGCAGCTAAATGCCGTTGCGCACCACACGTGTATAATGCCCAGCATTGAAGGGGTTAATTAGGGAGCTTGTAGGGAGCTTGCAGGGTTAATTTTAGCTTTAGTGTAGGTATCAACCTCCCACATGACACATCCCACCCCCTGATCCCTCCCAAACAGCTCTCTTCCCTCCCCCACCCCACAATTGTCCCCGCCATCTTAAGTACTGGCAGTAAGTCTGCCAGTACTAAAATAAGATTTTTTGGGGGATTTAAAAAAAAAAAAAAAAATGATAATTCTGCTCTGTAGGATCCCCCCTTAGCCCCCAACCTCCCTGATCCCCCCCCCAAACAGCTCTCTAACCCCCCTCTCTGCCTTATTATGCGCCATATTGGGTACTGGCAGCTGTCTGCCAGTACCCAGTTTGAAATCAAATATCTTTTTTATTATATTTTATTATTTTAAAAAATATATTTTCTGTAGTGTAGCTGCCCCCCCTCAACCCCCAACCTCCCACCCTCCCAGATCGTTAAATAACAACTTAATTTCTAATGTTCCCACCCTCTCTCCCACCGTGTAACACTTAACTTTTGTTCCATAGTGTAGGGTTCCCACCCGTGCGCGCGCACCCGCTCCCGTGCACGCGCGCGCGCACTCAATCTCGCCCCCTTCCCCACCGATGGCCGCCCACCCGCCTCCCTGGATCAGCTCCCACCCACCAACGAACATGGCCATTGATGGCCGATGCAGAGAGAGCCACAGGGTGGCTCTCTCTTCATCGGTGGGCTAAAAAATGTTATAGCAGGATGCCTCAATATCGAGGCATCACTGCTATAACATGAAAGCAGTTGGAAGTGATCAGGATCGCTTCCACTGCTTTCAAAGACCAACGACGTACGGGGTACGTCCTTGGTCATTAACTGCATTTTTTTGCAGGACGTACCCCATACGTCGTTGGTCGTTAAGGGGTTAAATCCATAATTTGGAAAGACAAATGTGACTGTTTTTAAATAAGGTTAGAGCTGTACGATAGGTTAAATAAAATAGTCTGTTCTATAAGCACTCATTATTTTCTGTCCGCCGCCACAAAAAAATCTGGAAGTGCCCCTCCCGAGACCAGGCTCTGGATCCGCCACTGGGCGCAGCAAGCCTTGAGCTGAAAATGTGAGTACCGTAACTCCCTGGAAGTATTAGCAAACACCTAACGCATGCGCAGAAACTATATACCTGTCAACCACCATCCCCAACCGCAATAACTAATAGAATATATTAACCCCTAATCCACCAACCCCCACCTCACAGTATAGCTAATAAACCTATTAACCCTTAATCCGCTATCCCCCACATCGCAATCTACCTATTAACCCCTAATCCGCCAACCCCCACATTGAAAAGTATCTAATTCACATATTAACCCCTAATCCGCCAACCCGCACAACGCAATAAACCTAATTACACTATTAACCCCTAAACCACCAACACCCCACATCACAATAAACCTAATTAAGCTATTAACTTCTAATCCGCAACCCCTAAAACACAAAAAACTAACGGCTAGATTACGAGTTTTGCGTTATGAGCGGCTCGGTGCTAACTTGCAAGTTATTGTCACCGCTCACCTCCCTATAACGCTGCTATTACAGGTCTACAAAAACCCGGCGTTAGCAGGCAATATTGCAGTGTAAAGCAAAATTGAGCTCCATACCGCACTCCAATACCAGCGTTGCTCTGAGCTGGTTTTACATGCTCGTGCACGATTTCCCCATAGCCATCAATGGGGAGAGCCGGCTAAAAAAAACCCTAACACCTGCAATAAAGGAGCGTAAAGCTCCGTAACGCAGCCCCATTGATTCCTATGGGGAAAGAAAAGTTATGTTTACACCTAACACCCTAACATAATCCCCGAGTCTAAACACCCCTAATCTGCTGCCCACGACATTGCCGACACCTACATTACACTTATTAACTCCTAATCTTCCGCCCCCGACATCGCCGCTACCTATATTAAACTTATTAACCCCTAATCTGCCACCCCTAACATCGCCGCCACCTACCTACATTTATTAACCCCTAATCTGCCGTCCCCGACATCGCCGCCACCTACCTATACTTATTAACCCCTAATCTGCCGCCCCCAACGTCGCCGCCACTATACTAAAGTTATTAACCCCTAAACCTAACCCTAAGTCTAACCCTAACGCCCCCTAACTTTAATGTAATTAAAATAAATCTAAATAAAATTACAATTAATACATAAATAATTAATATTTAAAACAAAATACTTACCTGTAAAATAAACCCTAAGCAAGCTACAATATAACTAATAAATACATTGTAGCTATCTTAGGTTTTATTTTTATTTCACAGCTAAGTTTGTATTTATTTTAAATAGGTAGACTAGTTAGTAAATAGTTATTAACTATTTACTAGCTACCTAGCTAAAATAAATACAAATTTACCTGTAAAATAAAACCTAACCTGAGTTACATTAACACCTAACATTACACTACAATTAAATACATTACATTAATTAAATACAATTAACTAAATTACAAAAAAAAACAAACACTAAATTACACAAAATAAAAAAGAAATGATCAAATATTTAAACTAATTACACCTAATCTAATAGCCCCCCCAAAATAAAAAAACCTAGCCTAAACTAAACTACCAATAGTCCTTAAAAGGGCCTTTTGCGCTGCATTGCCTCAAAGAAATCATCTCTTTTACCTGTAAAAAAAATACAAACAACCCCCCAACAGTAAAACCCACCACCCACACAACCAACCCCCCGCCAAATAAAAACCTATCTAAGAAACCTAAGCTCCCCATTGCCCTGAAAAGGGCATTTGGATGGGCATTGCCCTTAAAAGGGCATTTAGCTCTTTTTCCGCCGAAACCCTAAGCTAAAAATAACACCCCCCCCCCATAAACCCTTAATAAAACCTAACACTAACCCCCGAAGATCCACTTACAGTTTTTGAAGACCCGACATCCATCCTCAACGAAGCGGCAGAAGTCTTCATCCAAGCGGCAAGAAGTCTTCACAGAAGCCGGGAGAAGTCTTCATCCAAGCGGGCCGAAGTCTTCATCCAAGCAGGCAGAAGTCTTCATCCAGACGGCATCTTCTATCTTCAACCATCCGGCGCAGAGCGGCTCCATCTTCAAGACATCCGGCGCGGAGCATTCTCTTCTTTCCACAGCGACTGAAGAATGAAGGTTCCTTTAAGGGACGTCATCCAAGATGGCGTCCCTTGAATTCCGATTGGCTGAGAGAATTCTATCAGCCAATTGGAATTAAAGGTGAAAAAATCCTATTGGCTGATTGGAACAGCCAATAGAATGCGAGCTCAATCCTATTGGCTGATTGGTATTCAGTATTCAAAATTTGATATTTGTTAAATGGAAAGTTAACAGTTTTTTGAAACAGTGAATTTGAAAGAACAAATGCAATCAACAATTATTATTTTTAAGGATGGGGATGAAACATTCACCCAATCCTACTTATGACTAGATTTTCATTACAGTAGCACTTCTGCCATAAAGTGGCTTTTATTTTTTATGAAGATTCATTACTTATAATAAGAACTTTCTGATTATAGTTTAATATATATGTTAAAACAGGTAAAAAAAAACAAAAACATTTCATTTCACAAATGTTCTCTTTAGATTTTTTTTTAATTGTAAAATAAGTTATCAACATTTTTTTATCTCTATACTGGTTAAGTCTGGCTCCTATTTAGATTCACGTATAGAAGAAAATATATCCTCCACCCAATATATGAGACATATCTAAATAAGCATGAAAGTCATGTATGTGAGAATCCATGACAAGGTTTTGTTGTATTAAACTGTATACAGCTAGTCATAAGGATGTAAAACATGATTTGTGCCAAATTGTCTATAATCCATTTGCGACCTATATGAAAATATAAATATAACAAATAGAGGAAAAGACATTTGGTTGGCCAACCATAGCACAAATCTGAGAGTTTATGGTGCTAATTCTGCTGAAACTCAAGGTGAGTTAAAAAAAAGAAGAAATAGTTTTGTTCTACACACAGTATAAAATATTGTTTGAATATATATATATATATATATATATATATATACATATATACACAAGGGTGGACTGACCTATCTGTGACAGAGGGCTGCACTTTTTTTTTGGGGGGGGCGCAGCCCATTTACCACCTTCAATCAGTGCTGCACTAGTGCTACATATGATTGCTAGGGCGCACAGTCCCTTGCCACACTAACTGTACACTACAACCTCAAGGCTAGCTCTCCCAGGCTCAGAATCTCTCCTTTATAATTAGTGAGATCAGAATGGTCTGAGGTTAGGTGGTCTCCAAAAAAGGGAATATCGTCAGTGTGGGCTGGGCTGCAGCCTGCTATCTTTTAGAGACTCTCAGACCACCAGACAGGGAGAGCAGGGCTCACTGGGGGTGGATTCACATGCAAGGCAATGCCTGGTAACTGGGGAAGCCGCACAGATCCATTATCCATGTACGTGTGGCAGCCAAGTTACTGAGAGACAACTGCTTGCTCTGGCTGCAGCCATTTTCCTGGATGTCTGTGACTGTGAGACTAGTAGATGTTTAGTGACATTTTTTCTAAAGTTATGGATCTTTGTGGGCCATCAACAGTGATCCCTCTAAGGTCACATTTTGTTAACAGGCCCAGCAGTGAAACCGTTAATTAGGGAACAGGACCTTGCAGTTAGCAAACACTACACAAGGTGTGGTTCCTTTATTAACTGTTTCACTGTTGCGCCATTCACAAACAGTGGCCTTAAAGGGAACACTGGCCATCATATAATGTTATCACTATCATTGTAGAACTAGGAAGAGTTTTTAGGCAGGAGGGAAAAATGCTGTAAAAGAATGCTTTCAAAAATAGAAATGATAAGAGTTTATATTTATCAATTAACAAAATGCAGAGTGAGTTAACAGAAGAAAAATGTAAATCAAATCAATATTTCCCCCTCAAAACAGCATCAATTCCTTTAGATACACTTGCGCAAAGCTAGGGACTTTGTAGGCATATAGGCAGGGGCATAATTAATCAATTATAAAAAAACAGGTGCTAATGATTATCAATTTAATATATAAATTGAGTGCACAATCATTAACTGAAAAAGAAGCAGCTGTGTAGGAGGAATAAAACTGGGTGATGACAGTTTAATGTCAAAAGTCATATACCATGAACACAGCTGCAAGACACAAGGTAGTTATACTGCATCAGCAAGATTTCTCACAGGCGAACATTTCAAGCCAAAAAGAATTTTCCAGATGTGCTGTTCATGCTCTTCTGAAGAAGTAACAGGAAACATTAAGGACCATAGACACAGTGGTCATCCAAGGAAACATAGTTCAGTAGATGAAAGGCACATCATGCTTACTTCCCATCTCAATCAGAAGATGTCAGCAGTGCCATCAGATTATAATTGGAAGAAATCAGTGTACAACCATCTACTCTAGTACAACCATCTACTGTTGGGAGAAGTCTTATCAGATTTGGTCTTCATGGAAGACTTACTGCAAAAAAATCATACTACTAACGTGGAAACAAGACCAAGTGACTATGCACAAAAACACAGGAACTGGTGTGCTTAAAAATGGAAGCAGGTGCTCTGGACTGATGAATCTAAATTTTAAGCAGGGTAGATTGTCCACCGAAGTGCTGGAGAGCGGTGTGGAGGAACGTCCTACGTGCAGAGTTCTTTAAAAAAAACTGTGTGCAAGTGTACCTAGAAGAATCAATGCTGTTTTGAATGCGAAGGGTGGTCACATCAAATATTGATTTTATTTCAATTTGTTCTTCAGTTCACTCACTCACATTTTGTTAAATTATAAAAATATACTATTAACATTTTTTTTTAAGCATTTTTACTTTACAACATTTGTTCACACCTGTCTAAAACGTTTGCACTGTATTTATAAACTCTTTCTTGTTCTTCAATAATAGTGATAATATAATATAATGGATCCATAACTTTAGCAAAAGTTCACTACTGACTTATTAGTCTCTTGGTCACAGATATCCAGGAAAATGGCAGCAGTCTGGGCAAGCAGTTCTTTCTTAGGGCCTGATATTCAAATGCTCTCAGCTCGAGCGAGAAGATCCATGACATCTCGTCAGTATGGAGAGGTACCTAAAAAAATGTTATAAACACAAACTTTAATTTGAGAGATATTTATTTCACTATGCAGAGTTCTTGATGTGAAGAAGAGACGCCTACATTACAGAATACTGCCTATAAAACCCCCAAAGATTTTGCTTGATTTCTCTCCATATCGGCAAGCTTTTGAATACCAGGCCCTCAGTAAGTTGGTTGCAACATGGGCATGGATAATGGATCTGTGCAACTACTCTAGTCGCTGGGTAGCCTTACCAGTTCATCTGCCCCCAGTAAGCCCTGCCACTCCCTATCTGGTGGTCTGAGGGTATCTTACAGATAGGAGGCCGCTGCCCACACTGGTGATATTCCCAGCTTTGGAGACGTCTCAGATCTTGATATTGATTTGATTTAGATTTTTCTTCTGTTCACTGAGATTGCATTTTGTCAAATACAAATAAAAACTATTAACATTTCTATTTTTTAAAGTATTCTTACTTTACCAGATTTTATATAATTACTGTAAAAAATAAAGTTGTGGTGGTGCATATCTAGAGGCCGAACTGCATCTAAATATAGCAGTCATCGTATGTCTGACTTGAGTTTTGGTTTTGTATATTTTACTTCTTTAACCCCTTAGTGACCACAGCACTTTTACATTTTCTGACCATTTGGGACCAAGGCTATTTTTACATTTCTGTGGTGTTTGTGTTTAGCTGTAATTTTTCTCTTACTCATTTACTGTACTCACACATATTATGTACCATTTTTCTCACAATTAAACTTTTTAAAGATACCATTATTTTCATCATATCTTATAATTTACTATAAAAAAACATATAAAATATGATGAAAAAATGGAAAAAAACACACTTTTTCAAACTTTGACCCCTAAAATCTGTTACACATCTACAACCACTAAAAAACACCAATTGCGAAACAGTTTCTAAATTTTGTCCTGAGTTTAGAAATACCCAATGTTTACATGTTCTTTGCTTTTTTTGCAAGTTATAGGGCATTTAATACAAGTAGCACTTTGCTATTTCCAAACCACTTTTTTTCAAAATTAGCGATAGTTACATTGGAACACTGATATCTATCAGTAAAGTATTGATCTAGGCCCATTTTGGTATATTTCATGCCACCATTTCACCGCCAAATGCGATAAAAAAAAAAATCGTTCAACAAATGGTTGTAAATGCTTCTCTGGGATCCCCTTTGTTCAGAAATAGCAGATTTCTCCTACATTGGTGTATCCGGTCCACGGCTTCATCCTTACTTGTGGGATATTCTCAATCCCTACAGGAAGTGGCAAAGAGAGCACACAGCAGAGCTGTCCATATAGCTCCCCTCAGGCTCCGCCCCCCCAGTCATTCTCTTTGCCGCTCTAACTAGTAGCATCTCCACGGGGGTGGTAAAGAGTATGTGGTGTTAGTTGTAGTTTTTTATTTCTTCTATCAAGAGTTTGTTGTTTTAAAATAGTGCCGTCTTGTACTATTTACTCTGCAGCAGAAAGTGATGAAGATTTCTGCTGAGAGGGATATGATTTTAGCACCAGTAACTAAAATCCATTGCTGATCCCACGCAGGACTGTTGAATACCAGAGAACTTCAGTTGAGGGGGAACAGTTTGCAGGCTTAACTGCTTCAGGTATGATCAGTCATTTTTCTAACAAGACCAAGTAATGCTAGAAGACTGTCAGAAATCCCCTCTGGGATAGGTAAGCCATTTTCTTAGACTCTGTATAAAATTATGGCTTATATTACGGGCTCTATGCTGGTTGACACTATTGTGGGCTAAATCGATTGCTTTTTGGCATGTTGGAAGTATAAATAAGGTGTTTTTTCAGACTTTGAAACACTTATGGGGTTTAATATTACGCCTGGCAGTTATTTAGACACCTAATCTAGTCAGAAAGGCCCCTCCACTCTGGAATGTAGAGGGAGGAGGCCTCATTTTCGCGCCTCAATTGCGCAGTTGTTTTCACTAGGCAGTTCATGCAGCTTCACGTGGGGAGTCCAGAGGCATCAGAAAGGACTTCAGGGAGGCTTATTTCCTACTTAAATAACCCCTAAGGAAGGTAAAGGCCACAGTAGAGACTGTGGCATGGGACTGTAGTGTTTTTAACTGGTTAACTGCTGCTATTAGCTCCGGTTTGGGCATTAAGGGGTTAATTGGTTTGAAAATTTGTGTGCAATCTTCTCAAAGAATTAAGAAACTGTGGTGAAAATTTCATTATGTTTATTTGATGGTTTTCTAGTGTTTCAGTAATAATGTGTGCACTTTTATTATTTAAAGAGACAGTAACGTTTTTGTTAAAAATAATTTTTATTGCATTGAAGTTCTGTCTAAGTCTGTCAAACATGTCTGACCCTTCAGATAGCCTATGTTCTGTATGTTTAAAGCCCAAGGTGGTTCCCCCATTAAATTTATGTGTGAAGTGTGCCATAAGGACCGTACAATCACGCTTAAAGATGTAGCCCAAGATGATTCTTTAGCTGAAGGTAGTGAGGATAGCCCGCTATCCCTTCCTTCTGTGTCAATACCAGCTATGCCCGCGCAAGCGATGCCCAATACATCTAGCGCTCCAATTGCTATTACTATGCAGCAGTTAGCAGCAGTAATGGATAATTCTCTCGCAGCATTTTTATCCAAACTGCCAGCTTTTCCAAGGAAGCGTGATTGCTCAGTGTTAAATACAGAAAATGAGCAAGCAGACGCAGAGGATAATTTATCTGTAGTGCCCTCACATCAATCTGACTTGGCGGTGAGGGAGGGCCTGTCTGAGGGAGAAATTTCTGACACAGGAAAAATTTCTCAGCAGGCAGAGCCTGATACCATAGCATTTAAATTTAAGCTAGAACACCTCCGCGCCCTACTTAAGGAGGTCCTAGCTACACTTGATGATTGTGACCCCTTGGTGGTCCCAGAAAAATTGTGTAAAATGGATAAATTCTTAGAGGTCCCAGTACACACTGATGCGTTTCCGATACCTAAGAGGGTGGCGGATATAGTGAATAAGGAGTGGGAGAAGCCAGGTGTACCTTTTGTTCCTCCTCCTATATTTAAGAAAATGTTCCCAATTGTTGACCCCAGAAGGGACGCGTGGCAGACGGTCCCCAAGGTAGAGGGGGCAGTTTCAACGCTAGCTAAGCGCATGACTATACCAATAGAAGACAGTTGCGCTTTCAAAGATCCTATGGATAAAAAATTAGAAGGTTTACTTAAGAAAATTTTTGTTCAACAAGGTTTTCTTCTTCAACCAATTTCTTGCATTATTCCTGTAACCACTGCAGCGGCTTTTTGGTTTGAGGAACTAGAAAACTCGCTCCAGAAGGAGACTTCTTATGATGAAGTCATGGACAGAATTCATGCCCTGAAGTTGGCTAATTCTTTCATTACAGATGCCGCTTTGCAGTTAGCCAAATTAGCGGCGAAAAATTCTGGTTTCGCAATAGTGGCGCGTAGAGCGCTTTGGCTAAAATCGTGGTCTGCGGATGTGTCATCCAAAACAAAATTGCTTAATATTCCTTTCAAGGGTAAGACCCTATTCGGGCCAGAGTTGAAAGAAATTATTTCAGATATCACCGGGGGAATGGGCCATGCCCTTCCACAGGATAGACCTTTCAAAGCTAAAAATAAGTCTAATTTTCGTTCCTTTCGCAATTTCAGGAACGGACCGGCTTCTACCTCTACAGCCACTAGGCAAGAGGGTAACGCATCCCAGCCCAAACCAGCATGGAAACCATTGCAAGGCTGGAACAAGGGTAAACAGGCCAAGAAGCCTGCTGCTGCTACCAAGACAGCATGAAGGGGTAGCCCCCGATCCGGGACTGGATCTAGTAGGGGGCAGACTTTCTCTCTTTGCTCAGGCTTGGGCAAGAGATGTTCCGGACCCCTGGGCTCTAGAAATTGTCTCTCAGGGGTATCTTCTAGAATTCAAGGACTTTCCTCCAAAGGAAAGGTTCCACATGTCTCGCTTATCTTTAGACCAGATAAAGAGACAGTCATTCTTTATACTGCGTAGAAGACCTTTTGAAAATGGGAGTGATACACCCAGTTCCAACAGCAGAACAAGGACTGGGTTTTTACTCAAACCTGTTTGTAGTTCCCAAAAAGGAAGGAACTTTCAGGCCAATTCTGGATTTAAAAATCCTAAACAAATTCCTCAGAGTTCCATCATTCAAAATGGAAACCATTCGGACAATTTCACCAATGATCCAGGAGGGTCAATATATGACTACCGTGGACTTAAAGGATGCGTACCTGCATATTCCTATCCACAAAGATCACCATCAGTTCCTAAGGTTCACCTTTCTGGACAAGCATTACCAGTTTGTGGCTCTTCCCTTCGGATTGGCCACTGCCCCCAGAATTTTCACAAAGGTGCTAGGGTCCCTTCTAGCAGTGCTAAGGCCAAGGGGCATTGTAGTAGTACCTTACCTAGACGACATCTTAATACAAGCTTCGTCTTTTCACAAAGCAAAGGCTCATACGGACATTGTTCTAGCCTTTCTAAGGTCTCACGGGTGGAAGGTGAACATAGAAAAGAGTTCTCTGTCCCCGTTCACAAGGGTTCCCTTCCTGGGAACAATAATAGACTCGGTAGAAATGAAGATCTTTCTGACGGAGGACAGGAAGTTAAAACTTTTGAACACTTGTCGAGTTCTTCAATCCATTCCTCAACCCTCCATAGCTCAGTGCATGGAGGTAATAGGACTAATGGTTGCGGCAATGGACGTGGTTCCCTTTGCTCAAATTCATTTAAGACCACTGCAACTGTGCATGCTCAAACAGTGGAATGGGGATTATGCAGATTTGTCTCCCCAGATACAAATGGACCAGAAAACCAGAGACTCACTCCTCTGGTGGTTGTCTCAGGATCACCTGTCTCAGGGAATGAGTTTCCGCAGACCAGAGTGGATCATTGTCACGACCGACGCCAGTCTCTTAGGCTGGGGTGCGGTCTGGGAGTCCCTGAAAGCTCAGCGCCTTTGGTCTCGGGAAGAATCTCTCCTCCCGATAAACATTTTGGAATTGAGAGCGATATTCAATGCGCTCCAGGCATGGCCTCAACTAGCGGAGTCAAAATTCATCAGATTTCAGTCGGACAACATGACGACTGTAGCGTACATTAATCATCAGGGAGGAACAAAGAGTTCCCTGGCGATGAGGGAGGTATCCAAGATCATCAAATGGGCAGAGGATCACTCCTGCCATCTATCAGCAATTCACATCCCAGGAGTGGACAACTGGGAAGCGGATTATCTGAGTCGTCAGACTTTTCATCCGGGGGAGTGGGAACTTCACCCGGAGGTTTTTGCCCAGTTAACTCAACTATGGGGCTTCCAGATCTGGATCTGATGGCGTCACGTCAGAACTCCAAAGTTCCACGTTACGGGTCCAGGTCCAGGGATCCCAAGGCGACATTGGTAGATGCCTTAGTGGCGCCTTGGTCGTTCAATCTAGCTTATGTCTTTCCACCGTTTCCTCTTCTCCCCCGGCTAGTAGCCAGGATCAAACAGGAGAAGGCTTCGGTAATTCTAATAGCTCCTGCGTGGCCACGCAGGACTTGGTATGCAGACCTGGTGAATATGTCATCGGTTCCACCATGGAAGCTACCTTTGAGGCAGGACCTTCTAATCCAAGGTCCATTCGAACATCCAAACCTAGTTTCTCTGCAACTGACTGCTTGGAGATTGAACGCTTGATTCTAGCTAAACGTGGGTTTTCGGAATCAGTTATAGATACTCTGATTCAGGCTAGAAAGCCTGTCACCAGGAAAATTTACCATAAGATATGGCGGAAATATCTTCCCTGGTGCGAATCCAAGGGTTACTCATGGAGTAAGATTCTATTTCTTCTGCTAGAAGAGTTTCTGAATTGTCTGCTTTGCAGTGTAATTCACCCTATCTGGTGTTTCATACAGATAAGGTCGTTTTACGTACCAAGCCTGGTTTTCTTCCAAAAGTGGTTTCCAATAAGAATATTAACCAGGAAATAGTTGTTCCTTCTCTGTGTCCTAACCCAGTTTCTAACAAGGAACGTCTGTTACACAATCTTGATGTGGTTCGTGCTTTTAAGTTTTATCTAAAAGCAACTAAAGACTTCAGACAAACATCGTCCTTGTTTGTCGTCTATTCTGGCAAGAGGAGAGGTCAAAAGGCGACTGAGACCTCTCTGTCTTTCTGGCTGAAAAGCATCATCCGGTTGGCTTATGAGACTGCTGGAAGGCAGCCTCCTGAACGAATTACAGCTCACTCTACTAGAGCTGTGGCTTCCACATGGGCTTTCAAGAATGAGGCTTCTGTTGAACAGATCTGTAAGGCAGCGACTTGGTCTTCACTGCATACATTTGCCAAATTTTACAAATTCGATACTTTTGCTTCTTCTGAGGCTATTTTTGGGAGAAAGGTTTTACAAGCAGTGGTGCCTTCCGTTTAGGTTACCTGACTTGTTCCCTCCCTTCATCCGTGTCCTAAAGCTTTGGTATTGGTTCCCACAAGTAAGGATGAAGCCGTGGACCGGATACACCAATGTAGGAGAAAACAGAATTTATGTTTACCTGATAAATTTCTTTCTCCTACGGTGTATCCGGTCCATGGCCCACCCTGGCATTTGGTCAGGTTTAAATTTTATTTTTGTAAACTACAGTCACCACTGCACCCTATGGTTCTCCTTTTTCTACTAACCGTCGGTCGAATGACTGGGGGGGTGGAGCCTGAGGGGAGCTATATGGACAGCTCTGCTGTGTGCTCTCTTTGCCACTTCCTGTAGGGATTGAGAATATCCCACAAGTAAGGATGAAGCCGTGGACCGGATACACCGTAGGAGAAAGAAATTTATCAGGTAAACATAAATTCTGTTTTTTATGGCTTTGGCATTGATTTTTGGTATTTAGAAGGCCGTTAAATGCCACTGTGCACCACATGTGTATTATGCCCAGCAGTGAAGGGGTTAATTAGGGAGCATGTAGGGAGCTTGTAGGGTTAATTTTATCTTTAGTGTAGTAGACAACCCAAAGTATTGATCTAGGCCCATTTTGTTATATTTCATGCCACCATTTTACGGCCAAATGCGATCAAATTAAAAAAAAGTTACATTTTTCAGAATTTTAGGTTTCTCATTGAAATTATTTACAAACAGCTTGTGAAATTATGGCACAAATGGTTGTAAAAGCTTATCTGTGATCCCCTTTGTTCAGAAATAGCAGAGCATATATGGCTTTGGCGTTGCTCTTTGGTAATTAGAAGGCTGCTAAATATTGCTGCGCACCACACGTGTATTATGCCCAGCAGTGAAGGGGTTAATTAGGGAGCTTTTAGGGAGCTTGTAGGATTCATTTTAGCTTTAGTTTAGTGTAGTAGACAACCCAAAGTATTGATCTAGGCCTATTTTGGTATATTTCATGTCACCATTTCACCGCCAAATGCCATCAAATAAAAAAAATCGTTCACTTTTTCACAAACTTTTTCACAAATTTTAGGTTTCTCACTGAAATTATTTACAAACAGCTTGTGCAATTATGGCACAAATGGTTGTAAATGCTTCTCTGGGATCCCTTTTGTTCAGAAATAGCAGACTTTTATGGCTTTGGTGTTGCTTTTTGGTAATTAGAAGGCCGCTGCGCACCACACGTGCACTATGCCCAGTAGTGAAGGGGTTAATTAGGTAGCTTGTAGAGAGCTTGCAGGGTTAATTTTAGCTTTATTGTAGAGATCAGCCTCCCACCTGACACATCCCACCCCCTGATCTCTCCCAAACAGCTCTCTTCCCTCCCTCACCCCACAATTGTCCACGCCATCTTAAGTACTGGCAGGAAGTCTGCCAGTACTAAAATAAAAGTTTTTTTTTTTTGGGGGGGGGTTTGTTTTGTTTTTCAAAAACATAATTCTGCTGTGTAGGATCCCCCCTTAGCCCCAACCTACCTGACCCCCTCCAAACAAGTCTCTAACCCTCCCCCTCTTCCTTATTGTGCACCATATTGGGTACCCAGTTTGCCATAAAATATGGTGTTTAAAGGGACAGTCAACACCAGAATTGTTGTTGTTTAAAAAGATAGATAATCCCTTAATTACCAATTCCCCAGTTTTGCATAACCAACACAGTTATAATTATACACGTTTTACCTCTGTAATTACCTTGTATCTAAGCCTCAGCAGACTGCCCCCTTATTTCAGTTCTTTTGACAGACTTGCAGTTTAGCCAATCAGAGCTGTCTCCATGGTAAATTCACGTGTATGAGCTCAATGTTATCTATATGAAACACATGAACTAATGCCCTCTAGTGGTGGAAAACTATCAAAATGCATTAAGATTAGAGGCGGCCTTCAAGGTCTAAGAAATTAGCAAATGAACCTCCTAGGTTTAGCTTTCGACTAAGAATACCAAGAGAACAAAGCAAAATTGGTGAGAAAAGTAAATTGGAAAGTTATTTAAAATTACATGCCCTATCTGAATCATGAAAGTGTTTTTTTTGGACTTGACTTTTCTGTAGAGTAGCTGCCCCCCCCTCAATATCCAACCCCGCACCCCCTCCCAGATCCCTTAGCTGAAAATTCCCACCCTCCCCAGTCCTCTCTCCCACCTTATCAAAACTTTTGTTTCATAGTGTAGCATTCCCACCCGCTCCCGCCCCCGTGCATGTGCCCCCCCCTGTGCATGCCCCCGATGGCCCCGCATGTGATCCCGCCTCCCTCTGATGCATTTCCTTCACCGATGGCCGCCCACCCGACTCCCTGCATCGGCTCCCACCCACCAACGATCATGGCCATCGATGGCCGATGCAGAGAGGGCCACAGAGTGGCTCTCTCTGCATCGGACTGCTAACAAATGTTATTGCAGGATGCCTCAATATCGAGGCATCACTGCAATAACATGAAAGTGGCTGGAAGCGATCAGGATCGCTTCCACCTCTTAAAAAGACTAACGACATACAGGGTACGTCCTTGGTCGTTAAGGACCTTTTTTTGTAGGACGTACCCTGTACGTTGTTGGTCGTTAAGGGGTTAAACCTGGAAATTTCTTACTAAAACTCAGATGTTTTTAAAACTGATGGTAGTTTCGCTGAATGGCTGGAATTATGTTGAAATCAATAGATTTATTGGGTTTATTAAAAAGACTGGAATCCAGGCAAAATCATATAACTAAACTATCCTTTTTGTCAACATACAATTATTCTTATTTGTAAAGGTGGTTTATATGTTTTCTGTTCTGGGACTGGGGAACCTGGGATCACTTTTGTTAGTTTATATCAGGGTTTTTAATTTGAGCCTGACAGGCTAGATTTTCAGAATATTTAAACTAAAGCCCAAATGAATAATCAGATGATTGTAACCTTCATTATGAACCTTCTCTCACCCATGGAAATCCTGAAAATCTGCCTGCTAGAAAGGCCTAGGACTGGAATTGAAAATCCCTGATATAGTGAGGTGGGCCTCTTATTAGCTATCAAAAGTTATTAACTACCAAACATTATTATAAATGGCTATGCATTTGGAATTGTTTTTACACTTCAAAACAGCACAATTTTATTGTGTCATAGTGTAGCATTCCCACCCGCTCCCGCCCCCCTGCATGTGCCCGCCCCTGTGCACGCCCCCGATGGCCCCGCATGTGATCCCGCCTCCCTCTGATGCATTTCCTTCACTGATGGCCGCCCACCCGACTCCCTGCATCGGCTCCCACCCACCAACGATCATGGCCATCGATGGCCAATGCAGAGAGGGCCACAGAGTGGCTCTCTCTGCATCGGACTGCTAACAAATGTTATTGCAGGATGCCTCAATATCGAAGCATCACTGCAATAACATGAAAGTGGCTGGAAGCGATCAGGATCGCTTCCACCGCTTAAAAAGACTAACGACATACAGGGTACGTCCTTGGTCGTTAAGGACCTTTTTTTGTAGGACGTACCCTGTACGTTGTTGGTCGTTAAGGGGTTAAACCTGGAAATTTCTTACTAAAACTCAGATGTTTTTATAACTGATGGTAGTTTCGCTGAATGGCTGGAATTATGTTGAAATCAATAGATTTATTGGGTTTATTAAAAAGACTGGAATCCAGGCAAAATCATATAACTAAACTATCCTTTTTGTCAACATACAATTATTCTTATTTGTAAAGGTGGTTTATAGGTTTTCTGTTCTGGGACTGGGGAACCTGGGATCACTTTTGTTAGTTTATATCAGGGTTTTTAATTTGAGCCTGACAGGCTAGATTTTCAGAATATTTAAATTAAAGCCCAAATGAATAATCAGATGATTGTAACCTTCATTATGAAGGGTGCTGTTTTGAAGTGTAAAAACAATTCCAAATGCATAGCCATTTATAATAATGTTTGGTAGTTAATAACTTTTGATAGCTAATCAAATTTGGGATATGAAACCCACATTTTTTCAACTTTTCATGATTCAGATAGAGCATACAATATTAAGCAACTTTCTAATTTACTCCTATTATCAATTTTTCTTTGTTCTCTTGGTATCTTTATTTGAAAAAGCATGAATGGAATCTTAGGAGCCAGCCTATTTTTGGTAAAGCACCTGGGTAGCGCTTGCCTATTGGTGGTTAAACGTAATGAATCGTGAATTAATCATGAAAAAAACCCATTTGGGTTTCATATCCCTTTAAATTAATGTACCTAAGAGAGAAATATTTGTTTTGTTTTTTCAGATTTTTATGGTTATGTCATATAGTATGACATTAACATTGCTGAAGCTGTAAGAAAAATACAGACATGTGTTAATAAAAGATGCATTAAAAGGTTTAGTCATGACAATATATTTGAAAAGATTCTTTCATAAAAATAAAAGACTATAATCTGACAATTTCTTTATCTAATGCTTAGGCAAATAACAATATTTTTTGCTTCATATTTGACACAAATGTGCTGCAGTCTTTACTAACCATCCTGAGTGATTGCATGAAATGATTTATGCTAGATATTTATAAACATGCACAGAGAGCCTAAGAACCTATAAATAACACTAAGGCCTAGATTTGGAGTTTGGCGGTAAAAGGGCTGTTAACGCTCCGCGGGCTTTTTTCTGGCCGCACCATAAATTTAACTCTGGTATCGAGAGTTTAATCAAATGCTGCGTTAGGCTCCAAAAAAGGAGCGTAGAGCATTTTTACCGCAAATGCAACTCTCGATACCAGAGTTGCTTACGGACGCGGCCGGCCTCAAAAACGTGCTCGTGCACGATTCTCCCATAGGAAACAATGGGGCTGTTTGAGCTGAAAAAAAACCTAACACCTGCAAAAAAGCAGCGTTCAGCTCCTAACGCAGCCCCATTGTTTCCTATGGGGAAACACTTCCTACGTCTGCACCTAACACTCTAACATGTACCCCGAGTCTAAACACCCCTAACCTTACACTTATTAACCCCTAATCTGCCGCCCCCGCTATCGCTGACACCTGCATATTTTTTTTAACCCCTAATCTGCCGCTCCGTAAACCGCCGCAACCTACGTTATCCCTATGTACCCCTAATCTGCTGCCCTAACATCGCCGACCCCTATATTATATTTATTAACCCCTAATCTGCCCCCTCAACGTCGCCGACACCTGCCTACACTTATTAACTCCTAATCTGCCGAGCGGACCTGAGCGCTACTATAATAAAGTTATTAACCCCTAATCCGCCTCACTAACCCTATCATAAATAGTATTAACCCCTAATCTGCCCTCCCTAACATCGCCGACACCTACCTTCAATTATTAACCCCTAATCTGCCGAGCGGACCTCACCGCTACTATAATAAATGTATTAACCCCTAAAGCTAAGTCTAACCCTAATACTAACACCCCCCTAAGTTAAATATAATTTACATCTAACGAAATTAATTAACTCTTATTAAATAAATGATTCCTATTTAAAGCTAAATACTTACCTGTAAAATAAATCCTAATATAGCTACAATATAAATTATAATTATATTATAGCTATTTTAGGATTAATATTTATTTTACAGGCAACTTTTTAATTATTTTAACCAGGTACAATAGCTATCAAATAGTTAAGAACTATTTAATAGTTACCTAGTTAAAATAATAACAAATTTACCTGTAAAATAAATCCTAACCTAAGATATAATTAAACCTAACACTACCCTATCAATAAATTAATTAAATAAACTACCTACAATTACCTACAATTAACCTAACACTACACTATCAATAAATTAATTAAACACAATTCCTACAAATAAATACAATTAAATAAACTAGCTAAAGTACAAAAAATAAAAAAGAACTAAGTTACAAAAAATAATAAAATATTTACAAACATAAGAAAAATATTACAACAATTTTAAACTAATTACACCTACTCTAAGCCCCCTAATAAAATAACAAAGCCCCCCAAAATAAAAAATTCCCTACCCTATTCTAAATTAAAAAAGTTACAAGCTCTTTTACCTTACCAGCCCTGAACAGGGCCCTTTGCGGGGCATGCCCCAAGGATTTCAGCTCTTTTGCCTGTAAAAAAAACCATACCATACCCCCCCCCAACATTACAACCCACCACCCACATACCCCTAATCTAACCCAAACCCCCCTTAAATAAACCTAACACTAAGCCCCTGAAGATCTTCCTACCGTGTCTTCACCATACCAGGTTCACCGATCCGTCCTGGCTCCAACATCTTCATCCAACCCAAGCGGGGGTTGGCGATCCATCATCCGGTGCTGAAGAGGTCCAGAAGAGGCTCCAAAGTCTTCCTCCTATCCGGCAAGAAGAGGACATCCGGACCGGCAAACATCTTCTCCAAGCGGCATCTTCAATCTTCTTCCATCCGGTGCGGATCGGGTCCATCTTGAAGCAGGCGACGCGGATCCATCCTCTTCTTCCGTTGTCTCCCGACGAATGACGGTTCCTTTAAGGGACGTCATCCAAGATGGCGTCCCTCGAATTCCGATTGGCTGATAGGATTCTATCAGCCAATCGGAATTAAGGTAGGAATTTTCTGATTGGCTGATGGAATCAGCCAATCAGAATCAAGTTCAATCCGATTGGCTGATCCAATCAGCCAATCAGATTGAGCTTGCATTCTATTGGCTGATCGGAACAGCCAATAGAATGCGAGCTCAATCTGATTGGCTGATTGGATCAGCCAATCGGATTGAACTTGATTCTGATTGGCTGATTCCATCAGCCAATCAGAAAATTCCTACCTTAATTCCGATTGGCTGATAGAATCCTATCAGCCAATCGGAATTCGAGGGACGCCATCTTGGATGACGTCCCTTAAAGGAACCGTCATTCGTCGGGAGACAACGGAAGAAGAGGATGGATCCGCGTCGCCTGCTTCAAGATGGACCCGCTCCGCACCGGATGGAAGAAGATTGAAGATGCCGCTTGGAGAAGATGTTTGCCGGTCCGGATGTCCTCTTCTTGCCGGATAGGAGGAAGACTTTGGAGCCTCTTCTGGACCTCTTCAGCACCGGATGATGGATCGCCAACCCCCGCTTGGGTTGGATGAAGATGTTGGAGCCAGGACGGATCGGTGAACCTGGTATGGTGAAGACAAGGTAGGAAGATCTTCAGGGGCTTAGTGTTAGGTTTATTTAAGGGGGGTTTGGGTTAGATTAGGGGTATGTGGGTGGTGGGTTGTAATGTTGGTGGGGGGGGTATGGTATGTTTTTTTTACAGGCAAAAGAGCTGAAATCCTTGGGGCATGCCCCGCAAAGGGCCCTGTTCAGGGCTGGTAAGGTAAAAGAGCTTGTAACTTTTTTAATTTAGAATAGGGTAGGGAATTTTTTATTTTGGGGGGCTTTGTTATTTTATTAGGGGGCTTAGAGTAGGTGTAATTAGTTTAAAATTGTTGTAATATTTTTCTTATGTTTGTAAATATTTTATTATTTTTTGTAACTTAGTTCTTTTTTATTTTTTGTACTTTAGCTAGTTTATTTAATTGTATTTATTTGTAGGAATTGTGTTTAATTAATTTATTGATAGTGTAGTGTTAGGTTAATTGTAGGTAATTGTAGGTAGTTTATTTAATTAATTTATTGATAGGGTAGTGTTAGGTTTAATTATATCTTAGGTTAGTATTTATTTTACAGGTAAATTTGTTATTATTTTAACTAGGTAACTATTAAATAGTTCTTAACTATTTAATAGCTATTGTACCTGGTTAAAATAATTAAAAAGTTGCCTGTAAAATAAATATTAATCCTAAAATAGCTATAATATAATTATAATTTATATTGTAGCTATATTAGGATTTATTTTACAGGTAAGTATTTAGCTTTAAATAGGAATAAGTTATTTAATAAGAGTTAATTAATTTCGTTAGATGTAAATTATATTTAAGTTAGGGGGGTGTTAGTGTTAGGGTTAGACTTAGCTTTAGGGGTTAATCAATTTATTAGAATAGCGGTGAGCTCCGGTCGTCAGATTAGGGGTTAATAATTGAAGGTAGGTGTCGGCGATGTTAGGGAGGGCAGATTAGGGGTTAATACAATTTATGATAGGGTTAGTGAGGCGGGTTAGGGGTTAATAACTTTATTATAGTAGCGCTCAGGTCCGCTCGGCAGATTAGGGGTTAATAAGTGTAGGCAGGTGTCGGCGACGTTGAGGGGGGCAGATTAGGGGTTAATAAATATAATATAGGGGTCGGCGGTGTTAGGGGTAGCAGATTAGGGGTACATAGGGATAACGTAGGTGGCGGCGCTTTGCGGTCGGAAGATTAGGGGTTAATTATTTTAAGTAGCTGGCGGCGACGTTGTGGGGGGCAGGTTAGGGGTTAATAAATGTAATACAGGGGTCGGCGGGGTTAGGGGCAGCAGATTAGGGGTACATAAGTATAACGTAGGTGGCGGTCGGCAGATTAGGGGTTAAAAATTTTAATCGAGTGGCGGCGATGTGGGGGGAGCTCGGTTTAGGGGTACATAGGTAGTTTATGGGTGTTAGTGTACTTTAGGGTACAGTAGTTAAGAGCTTTATGAACCGGCGTTAGCCAGAAAGCTCTTAACTCCTGCTATTTTCAGGCGGCTGGAATTTTGTCGTTAGAGCTCTAACGTTCACTTCAGAAACGACTCTAAATACCAGCGTTAGAAAGATCCCATTGAAAAGATAGGCTACGCAAATGGCGTAGGGGGATCTGCGGTATGGAAAAGTCGCGGCTGAAAAGTGAGCGTTAGACCCTTTAATCACTGACTCCAAATACCAGCGGGCGGCCAAAACCAGCGTTAGGAGCCTCTAACGCTGGTTTTGACGGCTACCGCCGAACTCCAAATCTAGGCCTAAGTGTTGCCAAATAGTGAAACTGCTGCCATATATTGCTACAGACACGTGCACGCTCCTGAGCTTACACTCCTGCTTATCTACAAAGAATAACAAGAAAATGAAGAAAATTAGATAATAGAAGTAAATTGGAAAGTTGTTTAAAATTGCATGTTCTATCTGAATCATGAAAGAATATTGTTGGGGTTTATCTCCCTTTAACATACTGTGGTATGATGGCCTATACTTTTGACATGTTCATGTTCCCTACTGTGAATTATTCAGGGGAGGAATTTGGCAATAAAAATGAATGAGTGATAGCATTAAAATGAATGCTTAGTTACTGTCTAGATTGTATTTTAGAATGCACAGCTTGTAAACAGAGATAATAAATTTGTTATTTAATTATTAATTCACGCTTGGCCTTTTGGTTGAATTATATTTATTTTGTAAACTGTCATCATATTAAATATATCTGACATTTAATACATTCACAAACTTGCACCTGGCTGTAAAAAAATAACTGTTTCCAAAAAAATGATTTTGTATTGGGTCCTGTCAAACTTTAAACGACAACATAAAAAATAGACTGTCAACATTCTGGGAGCAAATCCAAGTCACAGTTAATGAATGACAGAAAGACTTATAAGTTAGATGCACAACACTGCTAGATTCATTTTCTTGACATAACTTTTACTGGGTAATTGTTTAATTTTTTTTTTACTTTTATTGAATGCAGTTGAGGATTGCATAGAACCATTAGCTATGAAAAATGACTGTTTTAATTAAAAAAAGACTGTGGAAGATGTATTTTTGCACAGAAATTATCCTAAATTTAGTTATTAGATTTTAAAGCATTTAAGCTTTTTTTTTTTTTTTTGCAACGTTTACACACAGTTCATTACACAGTTTAATTAAATAAAACCTGCTGGATGTACAGAAATTAATTTGTTTACAATCAATTACTATATAGAAACAATTAGTGGATAAACTGTTCACTTTCAGTAATGCAATATGAAATCTTTTAATTTGGTTTGTTTTTTTGCTTGTAAATAAACATACTATTCAATGGATTTTTATACACGTTTGTTTTCAAATTCAGAGCCATCTCAGGGCTAAATTGTGAGTGGAATGCAAATTAGCGATAACGCTCACGCGTTATCTTCGCTAGACAGAGGCTTTTTGCGTGTGTCAGTTTGTGCTAATATTACAAGTTGAAAGTAAAGAGTTTGTTCACAAGTGCTAATCAAATGCACGTAAAAAAAGGGGAACTTCGAATATCGTTAACGCTTTAATGTATTCCCTCATATACTTCACCCTCATATACTTCACCCTTAAATATATATATATATATATATATATATATATATATATGTGTGTGTGTGTGTGTGTGTGTGTATATATTTTATACACTTTGTTATCACAATTTATATTGGTACATCCCACAACAAAGTTGGTCAGTTATGTCACAATCTGACATGCTCAGTAGGGTGAATCTTCTTCAGCACATTATAAATGTAGCAGTTGTGCCTGCAATCAGCATTCAGCATCATCTGTGCTTTATTGTGATCTCATGGTATTTCACTGAGATCTCACAAGATTTCAGAGTAAACTTCCTTAAACTGAGGAGGGAATTAAACTAATTATGCTGCACATGCCAGATGCACACTGCCTTGGAAATTCTGGGGCATGCCTCATAATTTACTGCTT
Organism: Bombina bombina; assembly: GCF_027579735.1. Taxonomy (NCBI): domain Eukaryota; kingdom Metazoa; phylum Chordata; class Amphibia; order Anura; family Bombinatoridae; genus Bombina; species Bombina bombina. The sequence goes on from NC_069501.1 coordinate 1,098,175,041, forward strand.
AAAGTCCCTTTGCAATGTAATATGGCAACTGAGGAAATTCTGAGGTACAATATTTCCTTTTTTTTTACAAAAATATGTTCAGGTAATATTTTTGGTCAGCTTTTACAGATATGCTGCAGCAGTTTCAAGTTTTTAGTGATTCAACATATAAATTAATGAAGTTCTCTCGGATCGTGAAATTTACAGGATATAAATTCTCAGTTTGCAAATACAAATAAATTGATTTTTTCACTATAATTTAACTTGTATTTGCTTCTAGTTTAGTAGTAATACTATTCTGTTAGGTAAGGAAATGTATTGTGAAATTTCAATAAACTTCATCTGCATACAGCTCACAAGTTAAAGAGACAGTAAACACTTTGAGATTGTTTTATGAAATGTTTAGTTATGTGTAATAAAAAAACTTTGCAGTATATTTTCATTATTTATTTTTCCCCTTTTCACGTAATTTAGCCCTGAACATTTAGCAATTTCTTTTTGTCTTAACTTGAAATGTACCTTCTGACTTATGAAGTCTAATCTGCTACATATCTTTCCCTAAGTGGTTTTGTAAGATAACAACTGCAAAACAATTATTTTTTTACTAACTTTATGACAGTGACTAGCCTTGTTGTCTATGGACTAAAGCCCAGATTGTCTCCACCAAATAATGCAGGTGGTGAGTGGTTGGATATTGAAAATTAATTGCAATAAAAAATAAGTTAATTTGTTTTAAAAATGTTAAGACTTGGCTGATATAGCACCACAGCAAAAATGTCTTGTACTTTTAAATCTGTGAGATTTACACTTGCAGGTGTAAAATGCTTGTAGGGAAAAGAATACGTTGTGAGAGAGCTTCATACACAGCCAGATATAACTTCCCTGTCCCTTCCACTTTTTTTTTAGTTCCTATCTGCATTGTGGCACGACAGTGAAGCAGTTTAGGTCTGCCATTAGCTAAACATGGTAGTTATATTATTTGCAATCATCCCACAAACCTCTATCTATCTATCTATCTATCTATCTATCTCACTATATATATATATATATATATATATATATATATATATATAGGTGTACAAAAAAAGACTCTTCTCTCCTTTTCAAAGTTTTTACATTTATTGGTTCCAACGTTTCTGCCCTTTATTTATAGATAATTTACAAACTGATTACTATGTCTTCTTCATAGGTGGTATACGGATCCAATGTTTAATAAAATACCATCATGTGGAATTGAACTTATAGAGTTTTAGACTTTAAAATTTGAGATTACCTGCTCTACGAGAAACAGGATAAAGACAGGTATTTATATGATACCATAGGTATCAGCCTGATGAAACGACTATATGTTGAGAAACGCGTTGCTAGACGCATGTTTTTATCTGTATATACTCAATAAAATATATCCTTGAGTATTACACACCTGCCTGACTTTCATCGTATTTGCCGCTGGCACAACTCTGTTCTGTTCCTGACGGTCTCCTTAGAGGTCCCCTTTGCCGAGATCCCTGCAATCCCATTGGCTCCTCTGTTGGGTTCCACTCTGACGCTGTCTGCCGAGTGACGTCTGCTTCCAGCGTATCGAGTTTACGTTTGTCTGACGGGCGACTTTTGGTTCCGTCCTGCCTGTTTGGGTACACGTCTGTACCGCCTCTCTTGTGAGTAATACTCTGTGGGGGGTTCTGCCTGTCTGCTATACCATCCATCTGTTGTTCCAGATGATACTTGTCCCATGAGGCGCCTCTTCTATCTGTCTTCCACAGGTTCCCAATTTTCTTGTAGCAACCTCCTAATGGCCTCAATCCCCTCCTCATGAGGGATGCAGGTGTAAAGGTTTGAGACATCCATTGTGACAAACAGCATATTATCCCCACAAGATTCTATTATTTTCAACGTCTCTAGGAAGTGATCAGAGTCTTTTATATATGAGGGTATTTGTTTTACCAGTCCCTATAGGGTATCATCCAAGTACTGGGCCACTGGCTGGTTTGGTGACTCCATAGCCAAAATTATAGGCCTTCCCGGGGGGTTGATAAGGGACTTATGGATCTTTGACAGTATATAAAAAACTGGGGTCTTGGGGTACTCAGTATACATGAAGTTTCTCTCTCCCTCAGAGATCCAACCATTCTGCATCCCCATCAATAGGATAGTATGCAAATCCCTCTTGTATTCCAAGGTGGGATTTTGATCCAATTTAATGCAATTTTCACAGTTCTTTAATTGTCTTAATACTTCTCCCTGATACTTTTTATAGTTTATTAAGACAATACTTCCACCCTTGTCAGCAGGCTTTAAAATGATGTCCTTATTATTTTTAAGGCCTTTGAGTGCATCCCACTCCCTGCTTTCAAAGTTGGGTTTCTTATGTGATATAGTTTTGTCCAAAATCACTACATCCTTTTCCACAAGTTTTAGGAAGCTTATTATATGGGGGTTACGAGTATTGGGGTCAAATTTACTCACACCTCTATATTCCGTATGTGTGCCCTGATCTCTGCCCCCTTTATTCACAAATAAGTCTTTGAGCCTCAGACTGCGACCAAATTTAAATAGGTCTATTTTAGTACAAAACATATTTCATTTGGTCTTAGGGACGAAACGTTGGAACCAATAAATGTAAAAACTTTGAAAAGGAGAGAAGAGTCTTTTTTGTACGCCTAGACACATTTATGATATATAATATGCAGTATTAGTATCGTTTGCAGAATAAAAGTGTTTATTATTTATTTAAATTTTAAATGGAAATTTTAAAAAAAATTCTTAAAGTTTTTTTCTAAAACATCTATATGTAGATTATATTTGTTTTAATTTTTTATAGAAAAATTAGAAAATTAATTGGAAAAAAAACTTACGTTAAAGCCAGAATTTAACTTTTCTATCAAACATTTAAAAGAAGGGAATTCCCTAATTTAAACTGGCCCCACATCCCCTTTGGGAGCTTTGCATGACATTATCAAAGACATCATTGATTGCATCACACATGAAATTGTTGATGACATCACCACTAGTATTTGTGCGAGTGTATAGAGTTTGTGTCAAATATATCCTATATTATAAAAGACAAGAGTTTGTCTGAAGCCGTCATGCGCAGTTCAGACAAACTCTTGCAGCTGATCGCACGCGCAGGGGGTGAAAGAACGCAGCGCGAGGACCCGGCAGCAGAGATGATCGCACGCGCAGGGGGTGAAAGAACGCAGCGCGAGGACCCGGCAGCAGAGATGATCGCACGCGCAGGGGGTGAAAGAACGCAGCGCGAGGACCCGGCAGCAGAGATGATCGCACGCGCAGGGGGTGAAAGAACGCAGCCCGGCAAGGAGAGAGAGAGAGAGAGAGAGAGAGAGAGAGAGAATGAATATATCACACAGCATCACACAACACGGCCCGTGTCAACGGGCTTTAGGACTAGTATATATATCACCTTTTTAACTTTTGTAACAGTACAGGTGATGCTACTAGAGAATTGTGTTAGTGTACTGTTAAAGGTTGAGCAGGAGTGATATTCGATGGAAAAAGTTAAGTGGATGAGGAGGCTGTGTGTGCAAGGGAAAGGGGGGCTGAGAGGGGGAGTAAGGGCTGACATGTGAGAAACAGTAAGCTAAGAAGATAGTAGAAAGTGATATAAAGAGCGCCTAAAATAATCAAATTTTATAACAAATATTTTTGGCGCCCAAACAATCAAATCTTACCCAAAAAGAATACACATAATGCCCTGTATAAGGCTGCCTTTAACTACCATTTTTTAGTCGTGATAAAGGCCTCATCCATGCCGAAACACGTTGACATATATGTGTTAGGAATTATCCCGGGGCAATATTGGAAGATGAGTCTTGGAGGAAAACAGTGACCTTCTCAGACGTCTGGGAAACAATTACCAAAATAACACACACAGGCAGGTTATCATTAGCAAATGTTCCGTTTATTGTGGGACCCAAAAGCACAATATATAGACGTGGATACACGTGGGCATTTCTGGTGCGTAGCATCATCTTATTGGCCAAGCATAAGCCACAGTAATATATTTCCTAATGGCCTTATTGGCATGCAGCATAACATATATGAAAAAAAGAACAGACATGAAGAAGAGAAAAAAAAATGTATTTTGCAGCCTACAGGAAATAATGTAGGTGGGTGCTGCTCTGTAACAGTTGTGGTTTTAGCTTACAAAAAGTCCCTAGGTTTGTTTGGCTTTGGAAAAAAGTACCTTATTTCCTGTTGAAATACAAACAGATCAGAACTGAAATTTGCAAGTGTCTCAGAGAAATGATATTACGACTGGAGTGCAGAAAAAATACATCAGTGCATAACATTATAGATAATGTAAAATAAGTACATAGGTAAAGTGTGCAACACAAATAAGTGATGTTCCCTGACAATTCCCCTCTTTAGTCATAACAATGACTACTACTGGACTAACGTCTGGAGTGGAATGGGACATTTTTGTATGTGGTATTAGCAGGATGGTATCGACGATGTTGTGGATTTCGATTAGGTTGGTGTGGTAGAACCTGTAGGTATTGTGCACACTGGGAGATAGGGGTTTGGGGTGGCAGGCGTGTATGTTTAGCAATGCAGAAAACAACTATCTTAAAACAACAATAACAGAATAGTATAAACAAAGCAATGAAAACAATAAAGGTACCAATATTTTTTAGCCATTCTAGGAAGCCTAAGCCAGTGAAGAATTTATCCCAGGGGTTATCAATGCCTGAGTTTTTCTTTAATTCAATGGATAATTCTTCCAATTTCTTAATAGCAAGCGTTACTTTTCCAGTGGGACCTGTATTATCTGGTATGAATGTACAGCATGACCCACCAGTTTGATCATCAATAACTTTACACACCCCTCCTTTCTCTGCTAAAAGCATGTCTAAGGCCATGCGGTTTTGGAATGTCATGTAAGAGGTTGGGCCGAGTTGCTCAGCAATGCCTTTAAGGGCATCTCTGGTATAATTAACAAAACGTTGTTGATTATAAAATATATAGTTTATCCAGTCTACATTTTTATTGGCAGTTATGATGGGGAAGATGGATTCAAATCCAGCTTTAACCTGGTCACGGGCCTTAAATTCATTTGGGACCCCCCTTGGGACCCCTATAGCGTCTATGTATACATGGGGGTCAAAACTACATGGGATAGCCTTAGTCTGTCTCCGTGTACGATGAGAGGAGGTGTGGTGAGTGTGTATGTGTATGTCATCTACACCTAAAATGTGGAGAGGCATGATTACTTTTGCTAGAGCACATTCCCCAGACCATTGTCCCTCTAGCCTAATGCGGATTTTCATATCCCCGCAAATCCAATATATGTCACCTAACGACTGAATGTGGTTATAGGTGTTGAGGTTACTATACTTATAACAGTACCCAGATGTAAAGTTACCTAAGAATCTACCTTTTCCTGTGCCCCTATAACAAGTGTAGTTACCAGGATATATAGAAATTCCCTCACTGAGGTGTGGGGTTTTAGTAATAATGGGGTATTTTTCCTTCCAGGCAATACAGGTTGACTGATTAACAATGGTATTAGTATACAGGCTGAGAAAGCAGGACTCAGCGTTACTAGGGATGTTAAGGGGGACAGTACCTAAATGGGGCCAGGCATTACCACAAACATAACAATTTGATCTATTATATTGTTTGGCCGAAAAGGCCATCCATTCTAACCAAAGGTTTTTGTCTGAATAACCTGTTTCTAAGGCCATAGTATCTCTTGGTGAGGGATCAGCTATAGCAATCATGCCCTGAGATGGGGACTGGGTATTAATTAGGTTTTGACCAAGGTTTTGATAAATTTTAGTGACAATTTTGTTCCATTCAGAGGAATTAACCATATCTTGAAGCTGGAAACTACCCTTATCTTGTGATAAGGCCCCTCTTTCCCAAAAAGAGAGCATATAAGGGCCACTATCAATTGGACTGGGGTTTTCAATAGTCAAAGTAAGTTTCATACTCTGTCCGGGTTTACCTGCCGAAAGGCAAATTCCGGACTTAGAAAGGATCATTCTTTCCATTAAGGATCTCCTAGTTCTATCTTTCTCGGTTAATATAACAGTTCCCCATCTAAGGCCTCCATCTGCATCCCACCCATCAGCATTCGAGTATTTACAATCATCATTACTATTATCATCCCTCCCTATACACATATAGAATGACCTGGAAGGGATATCGTGGTAAATGTTACACTGTGTTGCTACATCCCTGGGGCATAGAATAATGTCACAATAGTCAAAGGCATAAGTGGCAACGTGGAGATTTGAAGAATTGTACCAAAAGGTTGTAGAGCGTGGTGATGTGGTTTGTGTAATGGCCATTTTTGAGGGTATGTGCTCGATCACCCTGAAAGGGGTCCGGTCTGCTGACCTTCGGGCTCTACGGAGGGCTGGAACATGTGGTGTTGGCAGGGTTGTTGAGTTCTTGGTTGTGTTTTGTTTCTGGGGTGAGTCAGGGGGAGTGATGAAGTAATTACAAACAGGGGCAATACCATATTGTTCGTCCGGTGTCTCATAATAGCAGGAGGCTATTATCCATCCGGGTAATGCAACCAAGAGCAAGGAGGAAAGGAGGTACAGGTATACCAAACAGGGGGACCCCTGAATGGCGATCATGTTGTTGCAGAAACGTGCTGTGGATATAGATGTTACAGAAGGGACTGTGCGACCAACTTCACCCCTCTTTGGACTGGCAGTCGAGAATGTTACAGGTGTTACAGAAGGGACTTTATGAACACTTCACCCCTCTTTAGGTACAACTGTTTTCTGAGACGTCCTGGACTGGTGGTACAGATGTTTCAGAAGGGACTAGACAGCCAGCTTCACCCCTCTTTGGACAGAGCTTTACCCTAGATGCGTGGATCCAGATGGGCTCCTGGGCTGTGAGGATGGCAGTACGAGTGATGGCCACAACTTCGGTAGGTGGACCGTATGGGAAGCCTCCCTTCTTTGCTTTATTCAGCTGTCTGATGCACACTGTGTCTCCGACCTTGAAGCTGTGGGTTGGTTCCTGTGAGGGAAGAGGAAAACGAGAAGCCACATCACCATAGTTGCCATTCAAAACAGAGATTAATTAATGTACATATCGTTCCCTGATTAAATCTAAATCACCAGTGACTATGTGTGGGTTCCTGACCCAGGGAGTGGGGAACGGTCTACCCATTAAAATCTCAAAAGGAGACAGCTGAGTGGATTTGCTTGGGGACATCTGTACCTCAGCTAAGACTGCAGGTAAATGATCCTGCCATTTGACCCAATTCCCTCCCGTGGCCTTAAGGAGTTTTTCCTTAATGGTCCGGTTCATCCTTTCTACCACCCCTGAGCTCTGGGGGTGATATGGTATGTGAAACTTCCATTTTATCTGTAAGTGAGTTACCAATTCCTGCAATACCTTACTAACAAAAGCTGGGCCATTGTCTGAGTTAATCTGCAGGGGGCAACCAAATCTGGGAATGACATCAGTGCAAAGGTGTTTCACTACTGGTAGGAAAGGCCTCAGGCCAGCGAGAAAATTGGTCAACTATGACCAGCAGGTAAAACTGTTTGGTTCCTGTTTTAGGTATGTGTGTGAAATCTATCTGCAGGTGGGTGAAAGGTGCGGATGGTGGTGTTAGGTGTTCATGTTTTGCAGGTTTATTGTTGTGTTTGGTTTGCAGACAAGTGATGCAACGGTTAATGTAAGATTGTACATGTAACTGTAGATTTTGTATGCAGAAGTAAGGTTTGATTAACTGTAAAGTGTTGTGGATGCTCAGGTGACTGACACCGTGGGCTTGTGAAATAAAAATGGGTGCACTAGTTTCAGGGATACCAATGATTGTCCCATCTTTCCCCTCTTTCGAATAAAACCCCTGAGGGTTTAATTCGAGCTTCTGAGAGACCCAGTATTTGATATCAGTGACAGTGGCAAACTGCTGTAGTGACGATGTGAGCACATCGTCGACCAGAGAGGGTGCCACAAGTATGGGATAAACACTGTCTTGAAATGGAGAGATCTTAGCTGCTTGTTTGGCTACTGTGTCAGCTAATGCATTACCCCTAGCAATAGGATTGTTAAGGTTAGTATGTGCTCGGCAGTGTATGACAGCTATTTCTTTTGGGAGCAGGATGGCTTGTAAGAGTTCTGTGATAAGTGTGGTGTGACTGATGCTTTTACCGTCGGCAGACTTGAAACCTCTTTGTTTCCAAATCATGCCAAAATCATGTACCACTCCAAAGGCATATCTGGAGTCGGTATAGATATTTACAGAGGCATCAGCAAAAAGTTCACAGGCTCGAGTGAGAGCTATTAATTCAGCTGCCTGAGTAGAATTATGCATGACACAGGAAGATTCAATAACAATGTCGGGAAGCTGGACCACTGCATATCCTGCAAGGTACGTGTGGTCATCTGGGCGGCGACATGAGCCATCCACAAAGACGTCAGGGACCCCCGGAATAGGGGTGTCCCGGAGGTCAGGGCGTGGTGTTGTGCTGGAGTGAATGAGTGCAATGCAGTCGTGAAGGGGGAGGTCAGATTGTGGTACGTCAGAGGATAACAAGGCCTTGAGAATAGACGCAGGGCCTGAGTTAGTTGCACAGTACTTAATGGTTAACTCAGAAGTACTGGTAAGCAGTATTTCATAACCACTAAGTCTCTGGGCAGTCATGTGTTGTGTTTGCAGATTGTTAAGGAGGTGCAAAACCTGATGGGAGGTATGTAAAACAAGTGAATGTCCCAGTGTGATAGGTTCGCACATCTCAACGGCCATGGCACACGCTGCGAGGGATCGCAGGCATGAAGGCATACCCTGCACAGGGATGGGCAGCTTTTTAGATAAAAAGGCTACAGGACGGAAAGAGTTACTACCATGCTCTTGGGCACAGACATCCGCCATGGTTTTACAATTTTCCCTTGCGTACAAATGAAAAGGCTTTGTGTAGTCAGGGAGGCCGGGGGCAGGGGAGGTGGTGATGGACCTGGCAAGTTCATTGTATGCATGGGTCAGAGTCTCTGTCCAGTGAATTGTGGGTGGAGAGTCACTGTGGCAAACGGTGCGGAGGATTGAGTCGTAGTGGGAGCAGTCTGGTATCCACTGTCGACAATAGTTTATTATCCCAAGAAAGGTCAGCATTTCTTTGGGAGTGGCAGGCTTTGGCAGTTTAGAGAGGGCTTTTACTCTTTTTGCACTGAGTTCTCGTTTGCCTTTGGACAGGACAAAGCCTAAGTACTGAACTTGTGGCTGACAGATTTGCAGTTTCTGTTTAGACACCTTGAGCCCTTCATGGGCGAGGAACAACAAAAGGTCCACTAGGTCCTTTTCCCCTGCCTCGCATGAAGTACTACACAATAACAGGTCATCAACATATTGCAAAAGGACGGAACCACAGGGGCTGGTCCAGCTCTTGAGCATGGTATTGAGGACTAGGCCGAATGCGGCCGGGCTGTCCGTAAATCCTTGGGGCATTTTTTGCCAGGTCATCTGAAGCCCTCTGTACGTGAAACTGAACAACTGTTGAGTGTCCACATCAACGGGTACAGAGAAGAAAGCATTAGCCAAATCAATGGTAGAAAAAATTTCTGCATTGTGTGGAATGGCCGTAAGTAGTGCGGTCACATCCGGGACTAAGGGAGGGAGAGGTATAATTAATTTATTCACGGCCCTTAGGTCTTGAATAAAACGGTAACCGCCCGCCGGCTTAGGCAAGGGGTTAATGGGTGTGTTATACGGGGAGATGGTATGTTTCAGAATACCTTTCTCCAGAAATACCTTAATCATGGGGCCTATGCCCTCCAGCTTGTCGTCACTAATAGGGTATTGTTTAATGAAAACTGGGGAGCAGTCTTCACGCAACGTTGCCCTATATGGGGTGCAGTCTATGGTCCCAGTATCATATGGTCCTGTTGACCATAAGGTAGGGGGAACGCTGTCAAAGAGAGTGTCAAAATCTGTGGTTGAAGGCAGATTACGGACATGGTCAGTAACCTGATGTATCTGATTGCTTAACATGGCCGTCTCCGACGACAGTGATTCCTCGGGCGATTCGCCTGATTCACTGAGGTCAAAGTCGACCGTCATGCCACCGTTCCGTGATATTGTCATCATTATTCCCAGTTTACCCATCAAGTCTCGACCAAGGAGACTAAAGGGGCAACCCCGGATAATGTGGAACGAGTGGGACAAAGTTTTGGGAGAGTCGGGTATTTGAACTGTGAGGAGTGGAGTGCGGAAGGTAGGAATTGGCACACCTGTGATTCCCACAGAGGGATTAGACTCTCGCAAGGGTCCATCGTATAATTCGCCCGAGATAGTGGAGCAAGTAGCTCCCGTATCTACGAGGAATTGTAATTCGGAGCCCTCTATGTTAAGAGTAACGAAGGGCTCACGATTATAATATGATGTAACCTTGGGTAAGAGTAGGGTGCCTCCCTCCGTGCAGTCCTATGGCCATTGTATTCTGTGTTGTGGTGGTCGGTTGTCATGTCTAGGTGGTGAGTGTGAGTGTGATCGGTGGTTGTCCCTGGGATAAAAGTTATCCCTGCCCTTACGGGGCGGATGGGGACATTCATTTTTCCAGTGTCCTGTTTCCCCACAATTAAAACACATGTTGCGTCTGTGGTCCTGATTAACTCTACCCCCCCTTTGCCTATGGCGTGGAAGTGTGTTATCATTAACCTGAACATATGCACCCTTAACACTTTTATCAAAACATCCTGCAGCATGACGGGACTCAATAGCTGATAATAATTCCTTTGAGGTCATTTTGGGCCAATCAGGTATGAGTTGTTTTAACAAAAGACTGTCTGTTGGTGTCATAAACCCTAACATAGTCTGATTCTTTAATACAGCCATTCCATCCCCGGAGGATAAGCCTCCTTCCTCTGCCCAACATTTAAAAAATCTTTTCGCAAAGTCTAAAATTGCCTCGTCAGGTTTCTGCTTGCATGCTAAAACTGCACTCATAGATTGCTGTGTCTTACTACAGCGTTTTATTTCAGTTTCTAATTCTGTCCACATGATTGCCCTAGTCACTGGGTTTGCTAAACCATATGAAGTGACTGAGGTGCTTGTGTCATTTGTGTGTATTGTAGGAACTTTAGTCCAATCCCATTCATCATTTTCGTGATAATTATACAATTTATCAATTATCATTTTAATGTCAGTTTGTGTATACATGGCTCCCTGTAAATATCGTTTAAGGTGAAGGATACAGGCAGCAGGTTGTCTTAAAGGGTCGGGGCAGTCCCTGGTAATATCACTTAATTCACCTGCCGTGAGGGGTTTGATAATCATTTGGTCCCCAGCAATTAAATATGGCATAGTACTTATGGCACTGGTGCCAGAGATGCAGCGGGGGTCTGCCCAAATATGCATCTTCATGTTTTTGAATAGGTTGTGGTACCCAAGGCATTAATTGTTGTTTGGTCTCATTGCGGACAGAGACGTCCGGAGACTCGGGAGTGTGAATTCCATGGACTGGCAAAGTTACATTCGGACGTGGGCGGTAGTCGGAGTCACTATATCTCCTTGGGCGAGTACTAACACGGCCACTAGATGTAACTACAAAATTTGGTGCTTCTCTTGCAGGCTCAATTCTATGAGGCTCGTGGACACTTAAGTCATCAGGTGCCTCAGCCCCCTGCACATCTCCATGAAGTGGAGGGGGTGGACGTGTTCTGGTTGTATTGTAAGCCACAATTAAATCATCGTCATTATAATTAGTAATACTTGGATATATTCCCGCATATGGTGGTGGCGCAGCCATAGGGGCAGTGGCTATTGTATCTGGGACATTTTTCGCATAGACTATTGGAGGAGGACGTAAAATAATTCTAGAAAGTTTAGATTTATCTATTTTACTGTGTCTATTATTACCACTGGATTTATATCTGTCACAATATTTTAACCAATACTCAGCAGCTTGTCTCATGTATTGCATGTCCCAATCGGGATCTCCTGTATACAAATCAAATGCTTTTTCATTTCCCAAACACAAACCTCTTAACATGTCTTTATGAAATTTACAATTACAACCACTCCTAGGAAATGCATTCCTTGGATCTATATACTCTGTATAGCCACTGACGTCATCTACGAATGGGATGACCATTGCCCACCCTACATCCTCCTGTCTAGCCACAAATTGTTTACATGTTTCTCCCTCAGTTTGGCTTTGTTTACTTTGACCGGTCCCCATGACCCCTGACCAGTAATAGCCTTACACACACACACAATCAAAGGGATTTAGCGTCTAATGGAGGCAAGTTCTGACTAATCCGTCACTAACAACAGCTGTTTCATACACTGTTACATGTAGTCTTCAAAACTGCTAGCCAGGACGGAGTATCTTAGTACTTAAAGTCAGTTGTTGTCTCCACTAACTCATGCAATAGTAGACACAAGATGAACCTTATGTCCTTATAATAAAATAGCAGCAATGAAATATACAATGAAAATACAATAAGAAATGGTGAGCGATAGTGAACACAGGACACGAGTTGTGTCTATGTCCTCATAATAGAATCGCAATATTAAAATACAAACAGTATACAATATGAGTAGTACAGAACATATAAGACAAATAATTTCATGATACATATGACTCAAATAACAGAACAATTACAATATGAAGCAAAAGTGCACATTCTATACAGGTGTCACCGTGCTATCGTTTATCCGTGCATCATTAGGCAGTGACTTTCGACACGGTAAACGGTGCGTCTTACACCTGCGTATATGTACTTATAATAGAGTTGCAATAACAAGACAAAACATAAATAGCAGCAATAAGGTACTGGTCTCAACCAAGACTTCAGAGGGCCAAATTAAACCTTAACCTTAAGCTCCGCGGAGGTCTCCCTAGACACTTTTTACCCACCCGGGTTCTACCAAAGACAAAAAAATTCCAACTAACTGGATATAGACCTTAATGGGCCTCCTACAGGGCACAGAAATCAAGTCACAATATATAGACAAAATTACTTACCCTGTCGAAGGCTCCTGGTCTTATCCCACTTCTGACACCAGACTGTTAGGAATTATCCCGGGGCAATATTGGAAGATGAGTCTTGGAGGAAAACAGTGACCTTCTCAGACGTCTGGGAAACAATTACCAAAATAACACACACAGGCAGGTTATCATTAGCAAATGTTCCGTTTATTGTGGGACCCAAAAGCACAATATATAGACGTGGATACACGTGGGCATTTCTGGTGCGTAGCATCATCTTATTGGCCAAGCATAAGCCACAGTAATATATTTCCTAATGGCCTTATTGGCATGCAGCATAACATATATGAAAAAAAGAACAGACATGAAGAAGAGAAAAAAAAATGTATTTTGCAGCCTACAGGAAATAATGTAGGTGGGTGCTGCTCTGTAACAGTTGTGGTTTTAGCTTACAAAAAGTCCCTAGGTTTGTTTGGCTTTGAAAAAAAGTACCTTATTTCCTGTTGAAATACAAACAGATCAGAACTGAAATTTGCAAGTGTCTCAGAGAAATGATATTACGACTGGAGTGCAGAAAAAATACATCAGTGCATAACATTATAGATAATGTAAAATAAGTACATAGGTAAAGTGTGCAACACAAATAAGTGATGTTCCCTGACAATATGGTAAGCCTATACCCAAATATTACCATACATTTTTCTTGCTATATTGCACTATATTAGTTTTTGTTTACAGGAAGTCACGGAGCACGGCACACACCCACACAGGAATATACTTGGAGCTATTCCATCTTGAATCATCACAGCAAGTTATTTTTGCTTTTTTCCTTTTTTAATATATTGACCTTTTTGCCTTTTTTGTACCACACTTTTATACTTTTACTTTTTACCTTTAATGCTTTTCTTTATTTTTTTCTTATTTTTTATCGAATTTTATCTTTTTTCATATTTTTCCTATTTTCCATTTTTCCTTTTTTTTCCTTTTATTCTTCATTTTTTCCTACAATTTTTCTATAATTGTTTTCCACATTTTTTAGTCTTTTTTCTGTTGGACTTCCTTTTGGGGCTATTTTCTTCACTACATCAGAATATATCGCAGTTCACATTGCTACAAGGATATCACATTACTGAACTAACACAACCTATCTTTCACTTTTGGAGGACTACATTGTAACTACGCATTTCACTTCGGTCTGATTTGCTATCCTAAGCAATTTAGTTGTATATGATCTTAATTGTACTTACATGGATCCATGTTTTTAGGATTGTTTTTAGGATTGTCTTTTTAAATTGTTTTTAACACTGTCAATAAATAACTGTACATTTTCATCATTCTTCCACCCTAGCCTTCTTTTAGCCGCTCTTTATATCACTTTATACTATCTAACCATCAGGACGAGCTAGGCACCATTTGTAAGGAGCTATAGGTGTTTACACTAAGCGCTGAGTTTTATTCCTTAGTTTCAGTAAGATGAGAAGACTAGCAGGGCTGTGTGTAAAGAAGGGATGAGAGAATAAGGAGGAGGCTGTGTGTAAAAGACAGTGGGTGAGGAGGTACTGTGCATGAGGGAGAGTAGAATTAGAGATGGTTAAGCAGACTGAGAAGAGAAGAGATGAAGAAGAAGCTGTGTAAGAGGGTGAGGAGGCTTGCGGATATCAGGGAGGTGGGAAGAAAGGTTAAAGAAGTGGCTATGTTTGAGCAGGGATGTCTAAAAGGATGAATAGAAGCTGGTTTGTGATGGTTAGTTGGATTGAGAGAGTGACCATGGTGTAAGGGAAAGGTTGTTGAGAAGAAAAGTTAGAGGGATTGAGAGGTAAAGGCATGTTGTGTGTGTGGGAAATAGAGTGTGAGAAGGAGATTGTGTGGGAGGTGGGAGGATGAGGAGGTTGTTGCATGTGAGGGAGGGGTAAATGAAAAAGTTTGTTATGTAAGGAAGAGTGAGCTCATATGGTGCAGATTATATTATATATCATAGGTGATAGCAAACTACTGTCAAAATGAAACTATTTTATACAAGTATACATGTTGGGCAATTGTTGACTGCTTTTCCTTCATTGTCCGATCATCCCAAACCAACTCTATTAGGTTTAGTTTAGGTGAAACATGGGGGAGGAGGTGCAATTGTGTCTTGCTGGTGACACCATTGGTGATTTAATTAGAATACAAGGCACACTTAATCTGCACTGCTACCACAGCATTTTGCAGTGACATGCCATACTGTCTAGTTTGTGTTTAGTTGAGCTGTTATTTGTTTTACTAAAGGACACTGACCCAAAACAAAATTCCAAGTGGTGTAAGAGCTATTTGATAAAGAATGAGAGTGGTGGAGTTCTGTCATATAATAATCACACATCCTCTCCCATGTTTCATGATTCTCACAAAGATACAGCAGTAAATTTGAAATTATCAGACCAAATGACAGATTTCCAATGGTCTAATTTTCACCTGTGTTCTTTGGTACAAACAAATCTCTTCTTCTGTGTCTCCTTCTGTAGGGTTTATAATGAATTGTTGGGTAAGTGAACAGGAAGAACACACATAAATGTCAAAATATCAAAAATGTTACAATAATGGTGCATCACATAGTCCACATGGAGCTGTACTAAGGTAATAAAAAAAAACACAAATTTGTTTTCGGATATTCTTATTTTGAATACAAATGCAGATTTATTAAAGGGATACTAACCCCATATTTTTTTTCTTTAATGATTTAGATAGAGCATACAAATTTAAGCAACTTTCTAATTTACTCCTATTATCAAATTTTCTTTGTTCTCTTGCTATCTTTATTTAAAAAGTATGTAAAGCATAGAAGCCGGGCCATTTTTGGTTGAGAACCTGGGTTGTGCTTGCTTATTGGTGGATAAATGTCAGCCACCAATAAGCAAGTGCTATCCATGGTGCTAAACCTAACTTTACATTCCTGCTTTTTTTTAAAAAAAAAAGATAGCAAGAAAATGAAGAAACATTGATAATAGGAGTAAATTAGAAAGTTGCTTGAAATGTCATGCTCTGTCTAAATCATGAAAGAAAAAATGTGGGTTTAGTGTCACAATCATGCTGAGCATTAGTTAAAATACACCTAAAAAAAATCATGGAGGGGATAGTGCGATGTTGTGGGTATTATATTTAAGGGACCACTCTATGCAGTAGAATTGTATAATTAACAAATGCATAATAAAAAGACAAGGCAATAACACCTAAACTGAATTTCAAAATTAATTTTTCATCCATTTTCCTGCCCCCTGCATCATGTGAATGACATCAACCAATCACAAACTAGTATACGTATACCCTGTGAGTGTCTGCACATGCTCATTAGGATCTTGTTCCCAGAAAGTGTGGATATAAAAAGACTGTGCAAAATGTGATAATGGAAGTAAATTGGAAAGTGTCTTAAAACTGCTGCTCTAACTGAATCATAAAAGCTTATTTTGACTTGTGTCCCTTTAACAGATAGCAAATAACATCTGATTGAGACAGTACAAGGCAAAACTTTAGATATAGTAACATAAATAAATCATCTCATGACAAACAGTGACCACTCTAGGACTGCATAGAGTAATAGTCCCCTTGTAAGGTGGTGTAAAGAGGAAGCTAATTAAATTAGGGCCACTTTTGAAACCTTGATATATAACAAAATGAATGCAGCACTTGTAGAGCTATATATAGTAAATAGAAATAGCAAGGGTTCTTAGTAATACTATATATTATAATGATCTCTATATAAAAGACTTTTCAACCTCCAGAAACTAATAAAGGCCACCTTTGAACCTTCTTTTATCACTCTAGCTCAGACTATCAGAAGGTAAGTATGCAGACATAAAACATATTTAAAGAAGAATTAAAGGATTACTTTCTGTTATAATTTTTAAGCTAAACAACTAACATATTAAAGTTAATAAACATTAATTAAAACCTACTGACCTATATTTTCTCCAAAACGAAGTTTCATAACGTTCTAAAAGTTATATCTTTTATTCGCAGATGATGTCACGTTATCCTGCCCACTATTTTCAGCACTGAGTGTTCAAAATACTTAAACCAATAACTTTGTGTTTAAAGCGCCATTTTGAAACCTAGGTATTGTAAACGGATTGGTACAGAGCAAAGGATACCCACGGGGTGGGTTTGGAAAACAATTAAATTTGCAGACAAGATTTCTGATATACGGTAGAGATATGTTAATGAAATGCTATTGATAAAAAGTGTATTTGGGGTAGTTAGTAATAGGCATAGAAAATATTTACTTACAGTGGCCCTTTAAAGGTATAGGTGATATTAAAGATGATTTTATTACTCCCACCTAGTAATAAAAAATGACTCCGGAACAGCTTTGAAGCAGAAATTGGAATATATATCAATAAATGCAGACTATAATAAGTCTGTTTGACAGTTCTTTAAGCTAAAATAAATTATACTTACAGGACAAAGTGGAGTGGAAACAATCCTGCAATATTACAGAATTTAGACTGTACTGAATTTCTATATTTTAAAAAAAATCAAACATGCAACATTATACATAAGCCTCCCCAACAGTAGCATAGAAGGGCTTATAACTGACTTTTTACTAAAAATGGAGGATATAACAATACATAAAAACTATAATGTATATACAGTAGATGGTTAATGCAGCACTGAGTTAGGCTACAGTTTAAAGGCTTAGATTGACCTATAATAAGTACTACTTATAAACAGTAGGCCAAAATAATAAAAATAATATATGGGGGCCGATTTATTAACTGTCGGACGGACATGATCCGCTATAGCAGATCATGTCTGCCCGAAATCGCTAAATGCCGACAGCATACACTGTCGGCGTTTAACATTGCACAAGCATTTCTAGTGAAATGCTTGTGCAATGCCGCCCCCTGCAGATTTGCGGCTGCGAGCAGGGGGTGTCAATCATCCCGATCATATCTGATCGGGATGATTGCTATCCGCCGCATCAGGGGGTACGGACAAGTTAAGGAGCAGCAGTCTTATGGGGTAGATTGCAGCATCCGCTGCATTTTAAATCTACACCTTGACCTAAACATGTAGTTATTTTTCAGTGGTATCCGTTTCTGTATAAGCTTTGACGATTCCGTAATACATTCAAATATTATACATGGGACTTCTAAAGCTGTTTAACGTATTCATACATACAGCTATGTCTTTACATTTTTACAATGTTTTTAATTGCAATGTATAGTATCACATCTCATCATGGCAATATAACTGTGCTGACTTTCTATTGGCGATTATGTAGCCAATCACTGGATGACATGTATTTGCCCAATAATATGCTGCCACGTATTTCATTTCGACAGCGCGCTCTCTTTAAAATGAGATGACCCATTTACTGAAACATTACTTCTTGAGAAAGTCGGGTCGGAATCTGAAGAAACGCGTTTAGAATTTTAGAGTCCTGAGATCCTACCGACACAGGCAGAAACTATTGTAAGTTGTTCCGCAATCCTGGGATAGTAAGGCACTCTGGTCACGCTGTAACCACAGGAAGGATTAAGCAGTGTAAAAGCTGACACTCATTTGCCTTGGATTGGAGGACTCTTGGTGATAATCATTTTGTACATATTTTATTCCATTATCTGGTACGTCTGTTTTTATTTGTTCTACATTCAGTGAAATAAATACTTTTACTCTTAAAGTGGGTTGCGCGCGTTTCCTCTTTTTGTATTTCTAAACTTTTAACTGCCTGACGCTATACATTACGGCTGTTGAGAAGGAAAGGGTGGCATAATGCCAACAAAGTAAAATAGCATACTAAAATTGTACTGAGGATAACTAAATTCCTTTGTTATATTGTAAGTAAAATCCTACAAGTAAATCAGTAATTTAAAAGCCTGAGTATAGGGACCTATGTAGCAATACTAAGACAGGCCATATTGTGTAGACTCATATTAACTAAAGCTAGCAGAGAACACTAGATATCTAGCTAATTAAAAACTAAAAGACTCATTTGGGAAATATGCTCAAGTATGTAGATATTCCTCTACTACATACAAATATGCTAAATAAAATTAAAAAATGTTTGTATTACAACCCTGCAAATAGGTAAAGGTAATGATAACAGGCTTCTAAATAGTAGCTCTGTAGAACAAGATACTGCCTAACTAAACTGAAAGAAATAGTTTTACGAAACACTAAAGCACAACGCCAAGTATTTGACTGAGTATACATTTACCAACTCCTGTCTGAGAATGTCCAGCACGAAAAGTATATTAGGGTGCCCGTGCATAATAAGCTCTTTTACCCAACTCCTGTTTTCCAGCCAGATCTCTCCCTACAGGGAAGTCTCATAGGTAAGACTACTGGTATATGTCCTAACTTGGCAGCCATATTATTCAAGTGAGGGTTGTACATAGAAGTAGCCACAATCTCTTGTAGTGTCCTCTGTGTATAGCTCTTCTTGGCACTGTGAAAAACTTGCATCTTGCTCCCGTGGGCTGGACGCATCCC
Organism: Bombina bombina; assembly: GCF_027579735.1. Taxonomy (NCBI): domain Eukaryota; kingdom Metazoa; phylum Chordata; class Amphibia; order Anura; family Bombinatoridae; genus Bombina; species Bombina bombina. The sequence goes on from NC_069501.1 coordinate 1,098,194,408, forward strand.
CCAAGACTGAGACTGGTGGAAAGTATAGGCACCGCTCACTCTCACGAGGATGCTACGAATGGCAGTTATCTGTTACTGGTGTGGAAAGAAAACCCAAACTCAGCTGCATGACACTCCAGTGAACACTGAGTTCTGCATGCTCTGACATATGGGACTCAGGATCATCTCTCTTCATACTCAGCGGCCCAAAAATTAACAGTAGCTGAACCATTCTGCTAGCCAGATTATGCTCAAAGTCCTCGAAGAGGGCTAGTATAGTCATTGCTCATATCATATAGACTTGACAAAACAGCGCACTCTTGGCATTGCAATATGGCAGAGTCCTGAAGGTACTCTGCTGGGGGGTTGGTGGAAGGCCGCAGCCTCAGATAAAGCTCCGGAATATTGTTGCTGACAAAAACATTTCGTTGTCAAATAGAGAATCCTTAGTAGACTTTGGGTCTGTTAATTTCAACATCAGATGAAAGCTAAATGATGTAATAATATACAGATATATCTTGAAAGCTGGAGTAGCACACAATATTGCAACCAGTCAGACCAGAATTGTCCCTCCCCCGCACCTAATTGTGCAGCACAACTTGTTTCCCACCCAAATATTTCAGATGTGTGGCAGGAAACGCAGCTGCTAGTAAAAATCTAACTGGTGGCAACAAAGGCAGCCCAGGCCCTTACATGCTTCCTTCTCTAAGGCAGATCCTACTGACAGAACGTGCATTTTATTGTCTGTTAAAGGGAGGGGTTGCTATTTAAGTGACAGAACAGATTTAGGAGCACAGGTAGTGTGACATGTAAGACTCTGAGGGGGGTGGCACAGATAGATCCTGTGGGAGGGATGGTAGACTTGTATTGTAAGGATCTGTCACTTTGGAGGGAGCCTGAAATTAGGTAAGCAAGCCAGCCCACTGTTTCATATGTCAGCTAGTTCCACTTCCTTCCAGCATTAATTCCCAAACCCCAGTTTATTGCTGCAGAGACAACAGCACATTTTTATTAAAAGAATCAGTTTCTACAAGTGCCACTAATCAGCCGTTTATGAAATCCAATTTCCATACAAAATATATCCAGACCCTAACCTCATACCACCCCAGTATTCCAGCCAGCAGAAGGTTTGCCAATTTAATATCCATTGACAGTGCACTTTATATTCAGTGTAGTCAGCAGAGCATCCTGATTTGATGCTTCAGAAAGGGATTTCTACAGCTGAGTTAACTCCAATTAGGAAAATAAGTTTGTTATTTACCCATTAGTCTAGCATTGTTTTCTCTGGTATATTAGGGTTTAATATTGTGTATGTGTGTGCTAAGCAGTTGTGGGTAGTGACTTCCATAAGGGTCACTGATGCCTTTCTTTACATCACTAGTAGTTCCAGACATTATAAGTTGAAGGTGCTATAGCAATATAGTTGGAAGATATTTTAAATGTGTTTCTGTGAGTGATTCTGTCTGTGTATGTGTTCCTATATGTGTGCCTCTGTGTGTCTGTGAGTGTGTCTGTCTGTGTCAGTGCTTGCGTGTGTTTTATTTTCTGTGTGTGTTTTTGTGTGTGTGTTTCTCTGTGAGGACTTCTGTGTGTATGTGTTTCTGTATGTGTGTGTGCTTCTGTGTGAGTGCTTTTGTGTGCATCTGTGTGTGCATGTGTGTGTCTGAGTGAGTGCTTGTGCTTTTGTGTGCATCTGTGCTTATGTGTGTGTCTGTGTGTACGTCTCTGTGAGTACTTGTGTGTGTCTGCATGTGCCTCTGTGCCTGTGAGTGTTTCTGTATTATTTTATGTGTGCTAATACCTTTTATAGCAACAGTTTGACTACATTCAAGAATGAAGTCAAAACACATTTAGCCACTTGCCCAAGAATTGTACATGTCAAAGAGGGGGCCTGACCAATGGTTTAGTAAGAGCCCCCAAAAATGTCTAGTGGTGGCGCTGCTCACTATTATTATCATTATGTATGTTTTGTAATGAAATTGCAAGAAACTTAGCACTGATTTTTTTTTTTTTGTTCTACTTGAAACAAATCTATTACAGTTTTTAGTTTATTATCTTTTTTTCAGTGCTACATTTTTTGGGCTGGTCCCTGCTGATCAGCTTAGCTGTTGGAGATAGAAGAAAAAGAAAGCTTATGAACTCTCACAATTTCACTCTGCAGCTGTAAGAAAACAAATTAGACACATTTTACAAAAATAAAAAGCAAGTTAAAGGAACAGTAAATGTTCAGATAAACTGCACTGCATATTTTTTAGTACTCAATAAAAAAATGCTTACATGTTTAAATACTTCTATTTTATGGATGACAGAAGCATTTCCTGTACAGTGGTGCATTTAATAAAATAGCTCAATCTATTCTACATTTCGTTTTCTCACAAAGAAAAAAAAAAGAATCCAATTTCTTATTGAATACATACAAGAATATCATCTGCATTAAGTAAGCTTAGGTTATACACACAGACAGAAATTCTCATACCGGCATATTTTTCTTTAATAAATTATGCATTTGTGTGGAAAGAATATTGTTGTAATCTCATACAATGAAAAGTATACTTTAATAATGTGTAATATAAAATATGTGTCATGTGACATAAAAAGGTGAAAGCTAAAATGATCTGGTATCTATGCTATAATTGCGTTTGTAATGTCCGTCGCCGTTGGCAGTTGCGCACGCATCCTCAATGGAATCTTGGCAGTGCGAGGCCAAAAGAATTCACCTGGTGATTCTTTCACCACCCTGCCATTTTTGGAATCCATCGGGATGCAGAGTATAAGCTGCATCCCGGTGGATGCAGAGAAGACAAACGGAGCATTACAAAAAGCAAAAACTAACCGCCCGCATCAAGTATTAAAAAAAAAACAACTAACCGCCCACATCAAGCATTAAAAAAAACAACTAATTGCTTGCACTGTTTTAATAAAAAGTTTTTTTATTAACCCTTAAACCGCCATCTACCACCAACGTGGTCAACTAATTTAATTATTAACTCCTACACCGCCAACTCTACAAAGCAAATAAAATTATTAACCCCTAAATCTATAAACCCTAACATTGCAAACTACAGACTTAATCGATTAACCCCTAAACCACCAACTACCACTAATGCAGTAATTTAATTTAACTATTAAATTCTATACCGCCAACCCCACAATGCAAATAAATAACTTAAATATTGAACCCTCTAACCTAACAACCCATAAATTAACACCTTATTTACTTAAAATAAAAAACAACTACATTACTTAGAAAAAAATAAATAAATCTAAGTTTACAAAAAAAAAATAACTATGATTAGAAAAAATAAAAAAGGCTAACATTACAGAAAATAAAAAAACAAATTATCAAAGTTTTAAAAATTAAACCTAATCCCTATGAAAATAACCCCCCCCCCAAAAAAACACCCCCTAATTTAAGAATACACTGCCAGTAGCCCTTAAAAAGGCTTTTTGCAGGGCATTGCCCCAAGATAAACAGCTCTTCTGCAGAAGAAAAAATAAAAAAAAAAACATAAAAATTAACAAAAAACTAACACTGAAACCCCAAATAGATACTCACTATGTTTGGGGGGAGTTACTCTCTGCTCCGCGCCACCTTCGCTGTGGATGAAGATGTTGGACCCGCCTGAAAGAAGACCTTCTCCGCCGGACTTCAGGACATCTGGACACACCACTCCGCATCTTCGCTCCGCGCCGCCTTCGCTGTGAATGAAGATAGTGGACCGGCCTGGAAGAAGACCTTATCAGCTGGACTTCAGGACCGGTGAATATCTGTTTGGGGCTTTAGAGTTAGTTTTTTTTTAGAAATTTTCTTGGGGGGGTATTTATTTTTTAAAATAGTTTTTTTTGGGGCACTTTGTAAAAGAGTTAAATGCCCTATTAAGGGCAGTGCAAAAGTGCTAAATGCCCTTTTAAGGGCAATGCCCATACAAATGCCCTTTTCAGGGCAATGGGTAGTTTAGGTTTTTTTAGTGTTAGGTTTTTATATTTTGGGGGGTTTACTGTTAGGGGGACTTAGACTTTTTTATTCTGCAAAAGAGCTGTTTAACTCGGGGTAATGCCCTGCAAAAAGCCCCTTTAAAGGCTACTGGCAGTTTATTCTTAGATTAGGGGGTGTTTTTATTTTCGGGGGGCTTTTTTATTTTCATAGGGATTAGGTTTAATTTTTTAAACTTTAATAATTTGTTTTTTATTTTTTGTAATGTTAGCCTTTTTTTATATTTTGTAATCGTAGCTTTTATTATTTTTTGTAAACTTATAACTTATAATTTTAGAATTTCTTTAGTTTTTTTAAATTTAGATATTTTTTAAAATAAATTTGGTTTTTAATAACTTTAAAATAATAATTTAATAAAGGTTACTTTATGGGGGTGTTAGGTTAGGTAGGATAGTTAAAGGGACAGTCTACACCAAAATTTTTATTGTTTTAAAAGATAGATGATTCCTTTATTACCCATTACCCAGTTTTGCATAACCAACACAGTTATAATAATATACGTTTAACCTCTGTGATTATCTTGTATCTAAGCCTCTGCAAACTGCCCCTTTATTTCAGTTCTTTTGACAGACTTGCAGTCTAGCCAATCAGTGCTTGCTCCCAGATAACTTCACGTGCACGAGCACAGTGTTATCTATATGAAATACGTGAACTAACACCCTGTAGTGGTGAAAAACTGTTAAAATGCATTCTGAAAAGAGGTGGCCTTCAAGGTCTAAGAAATTAGCATATGAACCTCCTAGGTTAAGCTTTCAACTAAGAATACCAAGAGAACAAAGCAAAATTGGTGATAAAAGTAAATTGGAAACATTTTTAAAATTACATGCTCTATCTGAATCATGAAAGTTTATTTTGGCCTAGACTGTCCCTTTAATAGAAAAAATAGTTGTGTTCTGGGTGTGGGTTGGCGGTTTATAGGTTAATTGTTTAAATTAGAATTTTGCTTTGTGGGTTACTTGTAGTTTAATATTTAATATGTTAAATAGTTTATTTACGTTTTATTTAAATGTCGGATTATTAGTTAATTTATACATTTTAAATTGCGATTTGTGTATTTGGCGGTTTAGTGGTTAATTGTGATGTGGGTGGTTCTTGGATTAGGGGTTATTCAATTTAATTCTACTTGTGATTTTTTGGGGATGGCGGACATAGTGGTAAAGAAGTGTTAGGTTTACTATTGGGAGGCGGCTCAGACTACACATTATTTATACAGTCACAATGCATAGTGACTGTATAAATAATGTAGACACCAACACTACAATAATAAGCATTTGTAATATATATATATATATATATATATATATATATATATATATATAATGTACATACTGACACTTCAAATAATTTAGCCGTATGTATCGAAAGGAAGTGTATGTATAAGTGTCAGTTTGTACATTGTTGATATAAATGCTTATTTTTTTAGTATTAGTGTCTACATTATTGATACAGTAACTCTGCATTGTTACGTTATAAATTATGTGTGGGCGGAGTTACGGAAATTGCCGATCGCAACTTCCGAAAATATTTAACGGCTATAGGAATTAACATATACGTCAGTATCAATCAAACACTGTACGTTTGTGGAAAGCCCCGCCTCTCGCTTGCGGCAAATCGCGTGTGTCGCTTGCGACTAACCACGCCTCTTCCTCACACCATTTAGACATTTAAAATATTAAACTTACCCAGAATCCTTTATTGCATTGGAAATAATGTATTCTAGAGGTTTTCTGTGGGAAAAACAAGCCTTCTGGCCTGTCTAGATTTGTTAACCCCTTAACGACCGAGGACATGCAGGGTACGTCCTCAAAAAAAAGGCAGTTAACGCCTGAGGACGTACCCTGCACGTCCTCGGTGTGGAAAGCAGCTGGAAGCGATCCTGCTCGCTTCCAGCTGCTTTCCGGTTATTGCAGTGATGCCTCGATATGGAGGCATCCTGCAATAACGCTAGATGGCCATCTGATGAAGAGAGAGCCACTCCGTGGCCCTCTCTGCACCGGACATCGATGGCCGGTATCGTTGGTGGGTGGGAGCCGACTTGGGAGGCGGGTGGGCGGCCATCGATGGGCCGGGTAATGTAGAGGGGGGCGGGATCGGGGGCAGGGCCGATGGGGGCGCGCACGGGCGCGCGCGCATGCACGGGGGGCGGCGGGCGGGCGCGTGCACGGGGCGGGAGCGGGAGGGAACGCTACACTACAGAAAATCAAAGTTTGAGAAAGGGGTATCTGAATAAAAAAAAATGTAAATCGAATGTATCTAGGAGGGGGTGGGGGGTTGGTCTTTGGTGGGGCAGGGAGCTACACTACAGAAAAGGGGAAAAATTAAAAAATATAAGCAATTTTATTCTAAACTGGGTACTGGCAGACAGCTGCCAGTACCGAAGATGGCGGCCATTAAGACAGAGGGGGAGAGTTAGAGAGCTGTTTGGTGGGGGATCAGTCAGGTTGGGGGCTAAAGGGGGGTCCTACAGAGCAGCATATGTAAATATGCCTTTTCTTTTAAAAAAAAAAGCCCAAATATAGCTTTTATTTTAGTACTGGCAGAGTTTCTGCCAGTACTTAAGATGGCGGGGACAATTGTGGGGTGGGGGAGGGAAGAGAGCTGTTTGGGAGGGATCAGGGGGTCTGATGTTTCAGGTGGGAGGCTAAGCTCTACACTAAAGCTAAAATTAACCCTGCAAGCTCCCTACAAGCTACCTAATTAACCCCTTCACTGCTAGCCATAATACGTGTGATGCGCATTTAGCGGCCTAAGTACCAAAAAGCAACGCCAAAGCCATATGTGTCTGCTATTTCTGAACAAAGGGGATCACAGAGAAAAATTTACAACCATTTATGCCATAATTGCACAAGCTGTTTGTAAATAATTTCAGTGAGAAACAAAAAGTTTGTGAAAAAGGGAACTTTTTTTTTTATTTGATCGCATTTGGCGGTGAAATGGTGGCATGTAATATACCAAAATGGGCCTAGATCAATACTTTGGGTTGTCTGCTACACTAGACTAAAGCTAAAATTAACCCTACAAGCTCCCTACAAGCTCCCTAATTAACCCCTGCACTGCTGGGCATAATACACGTGTGGTGCGCAGCAGCATTTAGCGGCCTTCTAATTACCAAAAAGCAATGCCAAAGCCATATATGTCTGCTATTTTTGAACAAAGGGGATCCCAGAGAAAATTTTACAACCATTTATGCCATAATTGCACAAGCTGTTTGTAAATAATTTCAGTGAGAAACCGAAAGTTTGTGAAAAAGTGAACGATTTTTTGTATTTGATCGCATTTTGCGGTGAAATGGTGGCATGAAATATACCAAAATTGGCCTAGATCAATACTTTGGGATGTCTACTAAAAAAAAAATATATACATGTCAAGGGATATTCAGGGATTCCTGAAAGATATCAGTGTCCCAATGTAACTAGCGCTAATCTTGAATAAAATGGTTTGGAAATAGCAAAGTGCTACTTGTATTTATGGCCCTATAACTTGTAAAAAAAGCAAAGAACATGTAAATATTGGGTATTTCTAAACTCAGGACAAAATTTAGAAAATATTTAGCATGGGTGTTTTTTGGTGGTTGTAGATGTGTAACAGATTTTGGGGGTCAAAGTTAGAAAAAGTGTGTTTTTTCCACTTTTTTCTCATATTTTATAATTTTTTTTATAATAAATTATAAGATATGATGAAAATAATGGTATCTTTGGAAAGTCCATTTAATGGCGAGAAAAACGGTATATAATATGTGTGGGTACAGTAAATGAGCAAGAGGAAAATTACAGCTAAACACAAACACCGCAAAAATGTAAAAATAGCCTTGGTCCCAAACGGACAGAAAATGGAAAAGTGCTCTGGTCACTAAGGGGTTAATGAACTACACAATGAGTTATTTTCTCTATTTTATGTGTAGTGGAGGATTTTAAACTCACCTTTTACCTCCCCTAATTTTAAATGTTGTTATGGTTTGCCTGGAATCAACTTCACCCAGCAGTGATTCAAGCTTTCTCCCAGCTGATGAGTTGCAATAACTACGAAATATTCTGTCCTGGGATGGTTATGAATCACTGCACTAACTCTAGCTAAGCTTATAAACTGTGTGAACAGCAATGCTTTGGCGTTAAGGGAATCTGAAAAGCAGACAAAGTAAAAAGGTGTGTCATTGTGAACCGAATTTGCATATCTTACCCAGAATCCTTTGCTGCATTGGAAATTATGTATTCCAGAGGTTTTCTGTGGGAAAAACAAGCCTTCTGGCCTGTCTAGATTTGTTAATGAACTACACAATGAGTTATTTTCTCTATTTTATGCGTAGTGGAGGATTTTAAACTCACCTTTTACCTCCCCCTAATATATATATATATATATATATATATATATATATATATATATATATATAAACATTTTCAATAAGTTTTGCAAAAAGGGTTTGGCTAAACTGATTTTTAAAAAAAGGCTGTCACTACACCTGTAGAAATATTTAAAAATAGAGTAAAGCCGTTTTCATAATAAATTTTTGCTACTTTGGTAGCTTTATTATATATCCTGAAGCTTTATTACAAATAACACATTTTTAATATATTTAGGACAGTAGTCCATTCAAATAAGGGTGTTGATACACCTGTAGATGAATATATATATATATATATATATATATATATATATATATATATATATATATATAGTAGATGAAAGCAGCATAACTAATAAAAGTGTTGCTATATCAATATCATTGTAAAAAAAAATGTATTATTGCAACATCAGTAGCTTTATTATCTATACTATATTTGGAATATATTTAGGACAACAGTCCATTCAGATAAGGTTGTTACTATACCTGTTGGTTATATATACATACATTTTCAATAAGTTTGGCAAATAGACAGCTAGATTACGAGTTTTGCGTTGTAGTGAAAAAGCAGCGTTATCAGGTTATAACGCTGCTTTTTCACTACCGCTGCTATTACGAGTCTTGCAGGTTTAGGGCACTAGTAACGTAGCATGGGGGGGGCTACAGGGGCGGTTGCCCCGGGCACATAATTCTTAAGGGCGCAAAATGCCTGGTGCGGCTAGTGCCACATCAGGGAATATTTTTTTAATGCCGTTGCCTGCCTTTGGTAGTGGTGCGAACACAGCTCCTAGCTGCAACTTTAAATTTAGTTATATGAGAGGGTGTGGGCTTTGCTTAAGTTGTCCTCAGCCTATGTGTGCAGGAATAGTGTGACAGTGTATGTGTAGACGAAGCCTGCTGCCTGAGCGGGATATCTGGAGGTAGATGCCGTGGTCGTGTGACTTAATGAATAGAGGAAAATGAACTACGCGCGCCCACCGTCCCAGACTGCAGCAAATAAATACAGGGATCCCTGAACTATGTGCAAGGCACAGTGATTGGGAAATTACCAGCACAGCAAATGTACTAATTATTTGCTTCCGTATACAGATGGAGTATGAGCTGCATGTAGGAATAACAGGAATGTTAATGTTAGAATTAGAAGACGACTAAAGAGTCCTACGACTTGCCTGTACCTCAACAAAACCTAGGAATGTGGTTCTCTCCCTGATAATCTGTGACGTATCCTGAAGATTTTATTAATAATAGATTGCATTGACTCCCAAACTCTATATTGTGCAGACTCCCAAACTCTATATTGTACAGACTACTAAAATCTATATTGTGCAGACTTCCAACTTTTATATTGTGCAGACTCCTAAATTCTATATTGTGCAGACTTCCAAACTCTATATTGTACAAACTCCAAAACTCTATATTGTGCAGACTCCTATACTTTATATTGTGCAGATTCCCATACTCTATATTGTGCAGACTCATATACTCTATATTGTGCAGACTCCTATACTTTATATTGTGCAGACTCCCATACTCTATATTGTGCAGACTCCCAAACTTTATATTGTGCAGACTCTCAAACTCTATATTGTGGGGGGGAGGAGCCAACTACTGAGGGAGACAGACGCTCTTGAGTGCAGCTCCTGGCTTTAACTAACTTTAAACTATCCATTTGCCTTTAAAATAATAATTTTTTATCCCACAAAGGGTTTTTCTGCTCCCTCTGTCACCGCAGACCCAAGTGGTGTGTCAATGGATGCCTCTGACTACGAGCACCTCTTTAAAGATTTGAGCAAGATGAAGGCCCTCAAAGCCTGGGAACTAGCCGTGACGCATCTCCTACATGAACATTTTGCGAAGATGGAAGCGACTCTAGTGGAGTGCTATTCTGGGACAGGCTCGTTTGCACTTATCACTCCTAACTTGGTGGCCGATCATAATACCCTGGACCAAGGTGACCATGCGGAGTCGCCTACCCCTAGGCCTCTGTGTTCCCCGCCTGCACTTCCCCAATATGGCGACCTTACTACTGGCTGCTGCAGTGATCGAGCTGACTATGAGGCAGGCATAATTATGGAGGTTGAGTCGGTAGATTGCCCTGATCAGCCTGCAAAGCTACACATCGATACAGATCGCACCTCAATTCCGAACTCACCGACAGCTGCGGGACACACAGGGATTGCAGCCGGCGGCCATGCGGAGAGAATACCCCTTGCGCTCAACACTGCAGGTGAGGAACTTAGCATGACTGTACTCACCAAGTTAACTACAGGCCATCCTTGGTGCTCAAACGGCAAGCGGCTGCCGCCAGCAAGCTATACATGGGGGACTCTCTCTGACAGTACTGAGGCCATGAACATGGGAGTACTGGGCCCCTTGCCTACTGGGAAGCTACTCTTTCACAGGTGGGGTTCGATTGATCAGACAGGCATTGGTTAGTTTGATCATTGCTTCAGAATCCACACCAGGCATTTTTGGGGCTCCAGAAACTATTAGAAGACCCGCACTGCACGGGAATCCAGCCCTAGCTCTATGACAGATCACCTTACACCTACGTGGACTTAATGCATTATGAAGATACTGACTATCTTGTTTTTCACCAGTTTGTTTTCTGGTTAGGTTTGACACAGCTTGCAGAGCTTTTCTGCAAATATAGTCTCTTCACTTAAATAAGTTCTAAGTGGACCTCACTTTTGATATCTATTAACTTTAGAGCCATTTCATCTTTGATATTTACGCTGTAGAGAAGAACAGCGCTGCAGAGAAGAATATTACAGTCTCACAAGTCCGGTGTTGGTTAGAGCATGCTCTTCTAACTAAGCCCCTGCAGAGAGACATTTTTACACCTTGCCAGTTTCTTGTTTAGTTATGCTTGTTTGCCAAAACCCATATATATGTAGTTCATTTGCAGCTTGGTTGCCTTAAACCAGGAAGCAAGGTGGTTTATTTTATATTCTTTAGAAATGTACAATCCTTTGATAATTATACACCCATATATATAATTGTTTTGCCTGCTGTTTAGACATAGGGCCCATGTTTGGACGGCAGGGTATAACACTTCAAAGTTTGTGAATAAACCATACTCCCTACTTTTACTGTAATGTCTAACTAATAGCTGCACTTCTCATAGTGGAGTTGTTTTTTATTTCTCTCTTACCAGGAAGGCATTTTAGCCTGATAGTAAAGGATTTAGTTGCTATTGACATATACATATAGCTTTGTCAAATCAGGGATTCCTTATTCACTGAGTTGGTCACCTTTACATATTAACATTGGCTTATCTTAGGCTGTGGCTTGTAACTGTATGATGCAGAATTATTATTTGAAGATCTATTCTTTATAAAGCTTTCACTCAGCATATATTGTAGGCCTGGCAACATAGTATTAAATGATAGATATATTTCCATAGATCCAATACCTGTTTAGTAGTGTTGACTTTCGATGTGAGTTGTAATTTTGATATACATCCAGTAGTCTATATGTTTCTATGAATGTATACATGTCTATGCTGCCCTGCAATACTGAAGCCAGTCTACTCAGTACACTAAGCACCTGTTATCTATTATATATACTCGCCTACCCTCCTTTTTATTCGCAACAAATCTCTAAGCCCTTAAGTCTCTTATTTCATTTAGCTTACTATCATTATCACCTCCTCCCCCCCCCCCATCCCCCCCCCCCCCACCACCATACACAGGAGAACTAACTACGCGGCTTCTCTTTTCTATGCCGCATCTCTATCATAGTTCTTTCCCAATAGCACCATATGTCTTTACTTCACAACAACCCTTATTGTTCCGCGCCCTAAATATCTTCTTTAAATCAGTTGACAATGTTATTCTGATTAGACATATGTCCAAAAGAGACTATTCTTATCACCCTACTCCCTCTAGACATCATTATAGGCGACAAGAGCCCAAAAGTGGCTCCTTATATTAAGAGAGGGAAATACTAAAAAGTAGAAAATGAGGTTTCAGTTTTGCCAGTTACATAGGAATATAGCGATATCATGTTGGGTTCTCTCATGAATATTCTTTACCTATATGTGCTTATTGTACAGTCTTGAACTCCTAAATATTGTCATGGTTTAAAAGAATGTTTCTGAATGCTTATGTAACATGTTTACTTGATGTTGTTTTTTCAATAATCTCAATAAAAAACCTATTAAACCCCCCCCCCCCAAAAAAAAAAAAAAAACCTCTATATTGTGCAGACTACCATACTCTATATTGTGCAGATTCCCATACTTTATATTGTGCAGACTCCCATACTCTATATGGGCAGATTCCCATACTCTATATTGTGCACACTCTCAAACTCTATATTGTGCAGACTCCCATACTTTATATTGTGCAGACTCGCATACTCTATATTGTGCAGACTCCCATACTCTATATGGGCAGATTCTCATACTCTATATTGTGCAGACTCCCATACTCTATATTGTGCAGACTCCCATACTTTATAGCTTTAAGATGGTAATATATATTTATACATGCAAGGTTCATCTTGTCTTCTTTATTTATATGTGTATTTTTTTTCTCACATACTTTTTGTGATAACATTTTCAACTATTTCATAATCAGAGCACTGAGGAATTCTGAATTGGGGGGGCTCGGGGGTACAATAGTGAGGTGGTATAGTGAGGTACAATACAGAGGTGATACAGTGAGGAACTATAGTGAGTTGGTACAGTGAGGTTCTATAGTCAATCCCTACTGTACTGGTGGAAGAGACTCAGTCAGTGCTAATGGGTTAGGGGGTGCAATACTTGTCTTGCCCTGGGCACTGATAACCCACGCTACGCCACTGAGGGGCACTGCACACTTTTTTGGCCTTACCGCAAATCAACTTACACAATTTGCGTAAAGTCTTTTTTCAATGGGACTTCCATAGCGCCAATATTACAAGCTTTTCCTGGGAGGCCAAAAAGTGAGTGGTACACCCTATCCTGTCAAGATTTGTAACGCAATCTAAAGTCAGTAGTTATGAGTTTTACACTACAAAGCTGTAGCATAAAACTCATAACTAAAGTGCTAAAAAGTGCACTAACACCCATAAACTATCTATTAACCCCTAAACCAAGGCCCTCCCGCATCGCAAACACTAAAATAAAATTATTAACCCCTAATCTGCTGCTCCGGACATCACCGCCACTATAATAAACATATTAACCCCTAATCCGCCGTACTCCCGCATCGCAAACATTAGTTAAATAGTATTAACCCCTAATCTGCCGCCCCTAACATCGCCGTCACTATACTAAAGTTATTTACCCCTAACCCTAAGTCTAACCCTAACCCTAACACCCCCTAACTTAAATATAATTAAATTAAATCTAAATCAAACCTACTATTAATTATTAACTAAATAATACCTATTTAAAAATAAATACTTACCTATAAAATAAACCCTAGGCTAATAGTTAGATTGTATCTATCTTAGGCCTAGATTTAGAGTTCGGCGGTAAAAGGGCTGTTAACGCTCCGCGGGTTTTTTTCTGGCCGCACCATAAATTTAACTCTGGTATCGAGAGTTCAAACAAATGCTGCGTTAGGCTCCAAAAAAGGAGCGTAGAGCATTTATACCGCAAATGCAACTCTCGATACCAGAGTTGCTTACGGACGCGGCCGGCATCAAAAACGTGCTCGTGCACGATTCTCCCATAGGAAACAATGGGGCTGTTTGAGCTGAAAAAAAACCTAACACCTGCAAAAAAGCAGCGTTCAGCTCCTAACGCAGCCCCATTGTTTCCTATGGGGAAACACCTCCTAAGTCTGCACCTAACACCCTAACATGTACCCCGAGTCTAAACACCCCTAACCTTACACTTATTAACTCCTAATCTGCCGCCCCCGCTATCGCTGACCCCTGCATTACACTTTTAACCCCTAATCTGCCGCTTCGTAAACCGCCGCCACCTACGTTATCCCTATGTACCCCTAATCTGCTGCCCTAACATCGCCGACCCCTATGTTATATTTATTAACCCCTAATCTGCCCCCCACATCGTCGCCGACACCTGCCTACACTTATTAACCCCTAATCTGCCGAGCGGACCGCACCGCTACTATAATAAAGTTATTAACCCCTAATCCGCCTCACTAACCCTATCATAAATAGTATTAACCCCTAATCTGCCCTCCCTAACATCGCCGACACCTACCTTCAATTATTAACCCCTAATCTGCCGACCGGAGCTCACCGCTATTCTAATAAATGGATTAACCCCTAAAGCTAAGTCTAACCCTAACACTAACACCCCCCTAAGTTAAATATAATTTTTATCTAACAAAATAAATTAACTCTTATTAAATAAATGATTCCTATTTAAAGCTAAATACTTACCTGTAAAATAAATCCTAATATAGCTACAATATAAATTATAATTATATTATAGCTATTTTAGGATTAATATTTATTTTACAGGCAACTTTGTAATTATTTTAACCAGGTACAATAGCTATTAAATAGTTAAGAACTATTTAATAGTTACCTAGTTAAAATAATAACAAATTTACCTGTAAAATAAATCATAACCTAAGATATAATTAAACCTAACACTACCCTATCAATAAAATAATTAAATAAACTACCTACAATTACCTACAATTAACCTAACACTACACTATCAATAAATTAATTAAACACAATTGCTACAAATAAATAAAATTAAATAAACTATCTAAAGTACAAAAAATAAAAAAGAACTAAGTTACAGAAAATAATAAAATATTTACAAACATAATAAAAATATTACAACAATTTTAAACTAATTACACCTACTCTAAGCCCCCTAATAAAATAACAAAGCCCCCCAAAATAAAAAATTCCCTACCCTATTCTAAAATACAAATATTACAAGCTCTTTTACCTTACCAGCCCTGAACAGGGCCCTTTGCGGGGCATGCCCCAAGAATTTCAGCTCTTTTGCCTGTAAAAAAAAACATACAATACCCCCCCCCAACATTACAACCCACCACCCACATACCCCTAATCTAACCCAAACCCCCCTTAAATAAACCTAACACTACCCCCCTGATGATCTTCCTACCTTGTCTTCACCATGCCAGGTTCACCGATCCGTCCTGGCTCCAAGATCTTCATCCAACCCAAGCGTGGGCTAGACATCCACTGAAGAAGTCCAGAAGAGGGTCCAAAGTCTTCCTCCTATCCGGCAAGAAGAGGACATCCGGACCGGCAAACATCTTCTCCAAGCGGCATCTTCTATCTTCTTCCATCCGATGACGACCGGCTCCATCTTGAAGACCTCCAGCGCGGATCCATCCTCTTCTTCCGACGACTAGACGACGAATGACGGTTCCTTTAAGGGACGTCATCCAAGATGGCGTCCCTCGAATTCCGATTGGCTGATAGGATTCTATCAGCCAATCGGAATTAAGGTAGGAATGTTCTGATTGGCTGATGGAATCAGCCAATCAGAATATAGTTCAATCCGATTGGCTGATCCAATCAGCCAATCAGATTGAGCTCGCATTCTATTGGCTGATCGGAACAGCCAATAGAATGCGAGCTCAATCTGATTGGCTGATTGGATCAGCCAATCGGATTGAACTATATTCTGATTGGCTGATTCCATCAGCCAATCAGAAAATTCCTACCTTAATTCCGATTGGCTGATAGAATCCTATCAGCCAATCGGAATTCGAGGGACGCCATCTTGGATGACGTCCCTTAAAGGAACCGTCATTCGTCGTCTAGTCGTCGGAAGAAGAGGATGGATCCGCGCTGGAGGTCTTCAAGATGGAGCCGGTCGTCATCGGATGGAAGAAGATAGAAGATGCCGCTTGGAGAAGATGTTTGCCGGTCCGGATGTCCTCTTCTTGCCGGATAGGAGGAAGACTTTGGACCCTCTTCTGGACTTCTTCAGTGGATGTCTAGCCCACGCTTGGGTTGGATGAAGATCTTGGAGCCAGGACGGATCGGTGAACCTGGCATGGTGAAGACAAGGTAGGAAGATCATCAGGGGGGTAGTGTTAGGTTTATTTAAGGGGGGTTTGGGTTAGATTAGGGGTATGTGGGTGGTGGGTTGTAATGTTGGGGGGGGGTATTGTATGTTTTTTTTTACAGGCAAAAGAGCTGAAATTCTTGGGGCATGCCCCGCAAAGGGCCCTGTTCAGGGCTGGTAAGGTAAAAGAGCTTGTAATATTTGTATTTTAGAATAGGGTAGGGAATTTTTTATTTTGGGGGGCTTTGTTATTTTATTAGGGGGCTTAGAGTAGGTGTAATTAGTTTAAAATTGTTGTAATATTTTTATTATGTTTGTAAATATTTTATTATTTTCTGTAACTTAGTTCTTTTTTATTTTTTGTACTTTAGATAGTTTATTTAATTTTATTTATTTGTAGCAATTGTGTTTAATTAATTTATTGATAGTGTAGTGTTAGGTTAATTGTAGGTAATTGTAGGTAGTTTATTTAATTATTTTATTGATAGGGTAGTGTTAGGTTTAATTATATCTTAGGTTATGATTTATTTTACAGGTAAATTTGTTATTATTTTAACTAGGTAACTATTAAATAGTTCTTAACTATTTAATAGCTATTGTACCTGGTTAAAATAATTACAAAGTTGCCTGTAAAATAAATATTAATCCTAAAATAGCTATAATATAATTATAATTTATATTGTAGCTATATTAGGATTTATTTTACAGGTAAGTATTTAGCTTTAAATAGGAATCATTTATTTAATAAGAGTTAATTTATTTCGTTAGATAAAAATTATATTTAACTTAGGGGGGTGTTAGTGTTAGGGTTAGACTTAGCTTTAGGGGTTAATCCATTTATTAGAATAGCGGTGAGCTCCGGTCGGCAGATTAGGGGTTAATAAGTGTAGGTAGGTGTCGGCGACGTTGTGGGGGGCAGATTAGGGGTTAATAAATATAACATAGGGGTCGGCGATGTTAGGGGTAGCAGATTAGGGGTACATAGGGATAACGTAGGTGGCGGCGATTTGCGGTCGGAAGATTAGGGGTTAATTATTTTAAGTAGCTTGCGGCGACGTTGTGGGGGGCAAGTTAGGGGTTAATAGATATAATACAGGGGTCGGCGGTGTTAGGGGCAGCAGATTAGGGGTACATAAGTATAACGTAGGTGGCGGTCGGCAGATTAGGGGTTAAAAATTTTAATCGAGTGGCGGCGATGTGGGGGGAGCTCGGTTTAGGGGTACATAGGTAGTTTATGGGTGTTAGTGTACTTTAGGGTACAGTAGTTAAGAGCTTTATAAACCGGCGTTAGCCAGAAAGCTCTTAACTCCTGCTATTTTCAGGCGGCTGGAATCTTGTCGTTAGAGCTCTAACGCTCACTGCAGAAACGACTCTAAATACCGGCGTTAGGAAGATCCCATTGAAAAGATAGGCTACGCAAATGGCGTAGGGGGATCTGCGGTATGGAAAAGTCGCGGCTGTAAAGTGAGCGTTAGACCCTTTAATCACTGACTCCAAATACCAGCGGGCGCCCAAAACCAGCGTTAGGAGCCTCTAACGCTGGTTTTGACGGCTACCGCCGAACTCTAAATCTAGGCCTTAGGTTTTATTTTTATTTTACAGGCAAGTTTGTATTTATTTTAACTAAGTAGAATAGTTACTAAATAGTTATTAACTATTTAATAACTACCTAGCTAAAATAAGTACACATTTGCTTGTAAAATAAAACCTAACCTGCCTTACACTAAAACCTAACAATCAGCCAATAGGATTGAGCTCGCATTCTATTGGCTGATTGGAACAATATACAATAGGAGTTTTTCAACCTTAATTCTGATTGGCTGATAGAATTCAGCCAATCGGAATCTAAGGACGCCATCTTGGCTGATGTCACTTAAAGGAACCTTCATTCGTCGGGAGTCGTCGGAAGAAGAGGATGCTTTCTTTCGTGATTCAGATAGAGCACGCAATTTTAAGCAACTTTCTAATTTACTCCTATTATCAATTTTCTTCATTCTCTTGCTATCTTTATTTGAAAAAGAAGGCATCTAAGCTTTTTTCTTGGTTCAGAAATCTGGACAGCACTTTTTTATTGGTGGATGAATTTATTCACCAATGAGCAAGGACAACCCAGGTTGTTCACCAAAAATGGGCCGGCATCTAAACTTCCATTCTTGCATTTCAAATAAAGATACCAAGAGAATAAAGACAATTTGATAATAGGAGTAAATTAGAAAGTTGCTTAAAATTTCATGCTCTATCTGAATCACAAAAGTTTGTGCTGAAATACCTGACATTGAAGTCAATCTACGGTTACATGCAATTGTTACCAAACACTTGATACATGGGCCCTCAAGGGAACATAATCTAAGATCTCCATGCATGGTTGGTCGGGTTTGCTCTAAGCAATTTCCATATAGATAGAGGAGGGGAGAGAGAGAGGAGAGGGGAGAGAGATAGAGAGGAGGGGAGAGAGAGAGGAAGGGAGAGAGAGAGAGGAGGGGAGAGAGGAGAAGAGGGGGAGAGAGAGAGAGCACAAAAGAGAGGGGGAGAGAGAAGCAAAGCAAAAGAGGGGGGGAGAGAGAGAGAGAGAGAGAGGAGGGGAGAGAGAGAGGAGGGGGGGAGAGAGAGAGGAGGGGGGAGAGAGAGAGAGGAGGGGGGAGAGAGAAAGGATGGGGGGAGAGAGAGAGGAAGGGGGGAGAGAGGAGTGGGGGAGAGAGGAGGAGGGGGAGAGAGGAGGGGGGGAGAGAGAGAGGGGAGGGAGAGAGAGAGGAGGGGGGTGGAGAGAGAGGCGGGAGAGAGAGAGGGGGAGAGAGAGAGCTCAAAAGAGAGGGGGAGAGAGAGCGCAAAAGAGATGGGGGAGAGAGAAATCAAAAGAGAGGGGGAGAGAGAGCGCAAAAGAGATGGTGGAGATAGAGAGAGAAAAAGAGAGGGGGGAGAGAGAGAGCAAAAGAGGGGGAGAGAGAGCACAAAAGAGAGGGGGGAGAGAGAGAGAGAGCAAAAGAGAGGGGGGAGAGAGAGAGAGAGCAAAAGAGGGGGAGAGAGAGCCCAAAAGAGAGGGGGGAGAGAGAGAGCAAAAGAGAGGGGGGAGAGAGAGCAAAAGGGAGGGGGAGAGAGAGAGCAAAAGAGAGGGGGAGAGAGAGAGAGCAAAAGAGGGGGAGAGAGAGAGCAAAAGAGAGGGGGAGAAAGCGCAAAAGAGTGGGAGAGAGAGAGCGAAAAAGAGGGGGGAGAGAGAGAGAGCAAAAGAGGGGGGAGAGAGAGCACAAAAGAGAGGGGGGAGAGAGAGCAAAATAGAGGGGGGAGAGAGAGAGAGAGCAAAAGAGGGGGAGAGAGAGCACAAAAGAGAAGGGGAGAGAGAGAGAGAGAGAGAGAGGAGGGGAGAGAGAGAGAGGAGGGGAGAGAGAGAGGAGAGGGGGGAGAGAGAGCTCAAAAGAGAGGGGGAGAGGGAGCGCAAAAGAGATGGGGGAGAGAGCTCAAAAGAGAGGGGGAGAGAGAGCGCAAAAGAGATGGGGGAGAGAGAGCGCAAAAGAGATGGGGGAGAGAGAGAGCAAAAGAGAGGGGGAGAGAGAGCGCAAAAGAGATGGGGGAGAGAGAGAGCAAAAGAGAGGGGAAGAGAGAGCGCAAAAGAGAGGGGGGAGAGAGCGCAAAAGAGAGGGGGGAGAGAGCGCAAAAGAGGGGGGAGAGAGAGCGTGCAAAAGAGAGGGGGAGAGAGAGCGTGCAAAAGAGAGGGGGGGAAAGAGAGCATGCAAAAGAGAGGGGGGAGAGAGAGAGAGCAAAAGAGAGGGGGAGAGAGATAGCAAAAGAGAGGGGGGAGAGAGAGAGCAAAAGAGGGGGGAGAGAGAGCGCAAAAGAGAGGGGGGAAAGAGAGTGCAAAAGAAAGGGGGCAGAGAGCTCAAAAGAGAGGGGGAGAGAGAGCGCAAAAGAGATGGTGGAGATAGAGAGAGCAAAAGAGAGGGGGAGAGAGAGAGCAAAAGAGGGGGAGAGAGAGCATAAAAGAGAGGGGGGAGAGAGAGAGAGCAAAAGAGAGCAAAACTATTTAATAACTACCTAGCTAAAATAAGTACACATTTGCTTGTAAAATAAAACCTAACCTGCCTTACACTAAAACCTAACAATCAGCCAATAGGATTGAGCTCGCATTCTATTGGCTGATTGGAACAATATACAATAGGAGTTTTTCAACCTTAATTCTGATTGGCTGATAGAATTCAGCCAATCGGAATCTAAGGACGCCATCTTGGCTGATGTCACTTAAAGGAACCTTCATTCGTCGGGAGTCGTCGGAAGAAGAGGATGCTTTCTTTCGTGATTCAGATAGAGCACGCAATTTTAAGCAACTTTCTAATTTACTCCTATTATCAATTTTCTTCATTCTCTTGCTATCTTTATTTGAAAAAGAAGGCATCTAAGCTTTTTTCTTGGTTCAGAAATCTGGACAGCACTTTTTTATTGGTGGATGAATTTATTCACCAATGAGCAAGGACAACCCAGGTTGTTCACCAAAAATGGGCCGGCATCTAAACTTCCATTCTTGCATTTCAAATAAAGATACCAAGAGAATAAAGACAATTTGATAATAGGAGTAAATTAGAAAGTTGCTTAAAATTTCATGCTCTATCTGAATCACAAAAGAAAAAAATTGGGTTCAGTGTCCCTTTAAGGGTTCTTATGGACCATCTTCAAAATGTAGCTGCAGAGCAGGGCTTACTTCCAGGCAAAGCAGTTATACTTCCATCTACATTCCAAGGTAGTCCCAGAAACGTGATACAGAATTATCAAAATGCCATGGCTATTGTAAGAAAGTATGGGAAGCCTGATTTTTTTATAACTATGACATGTAACCCAAAATGGTCTGAAATTGCTTTAAGTCTGAAAGAAGGTCAAGCAGTGGAATTTTGACCTGATTTAGTGGCAAGAGTTTTCCATTTTAAACTTCAAGAACTTCTTGATGATATCACAAAGAAACATGTTTTGGGTAAACCAGCTGCCAAAGTTCATGTAATTGAATTTCAAAAACATGGATTACCTCATGCACATATTTTGCTTATATTATGTGCACAAGATACGCCTAAAAATGCACAAGTAATTAATAGCTTTATTTGTGCTGAAATACCTGACATTGAAGTCAATCTACGGTTACATGCAATTGTTACCAAACACTTGATACATGGGCCCTCAAGGGAACATAATCTAAGATCTCCATGCATGGTTGGTCGGGTTTGCTCTAAGCAATTTCCGTATAGATAGAGGAGGGGAGAGAGAGAGGAGAGGGGAGAGAGATAGAGAGGAGGGGAGAGAGAGAGGAAGGGAGAGAGAGAGAGGAGGGGAGAGAGGAGAAGAGGGGGAGAGAGAGAGAGCACAAAAGAGAGGGGGAGAGAGAAGCAAAGCAAAAGAGGGGGGGAGAGAGAGAGAGAGAGAGAGAGGAGGGGAGAGAGAGAGGAGGGGGGGAGAGAGAGAGGAGGGGGGAGAGAGAGAGAGGAGGGGGGGGAGAGAGAAAGGATGGGGGGAGAGAGAGAGGAAGGGGGGAGAGAGGAGTGGGGGAGAGAGGAGGAGGGGGAGAGAGGAGGGGGGGAGAGAGAGAGGGGAGGGAGAGAGAGAGGAGGGGGGTGGAGAGAGAGGCGGGAGAGAGAGAGGGGGAGAGAGCTCAAAAGAGAGGGGGAGAGAGAGCGCAAAAGAGATGGGGGGGAGAGAAATCAAAAGAGAGGGGGAGAGAGAGCGCAAAAGAGATGGTGGAGATAGAGAGAGAAAAAGAGAGGGGGGAGAGAGAGAGCAAAAGAGGGGGAGAGAGAGCACAAAAGAGAGGGGGGGAGAGAGAGAGAGAGCAAAAGAGAGGGGGGAGAGAGAGAGAGAGCAAAAGAGGGGGAGAGAGAGCCCAAAAGAGAGTCGGGAGAGAGAGAGCAAAAGAGAGGGGGGAGAGAGAGCAAAAGAGAGGGGGAGAGAGAGAGCAAAAGAGAGGGGGAGAGAGAGAGAGCAAAAGAGGGGGAGAGAGAGAGCAAAAGAGAGGGGGAGAGAGCGCGAAGAGAGGGGGGAGAGAGCGCAAAAGTGAGGGGGAGAAAGCGCAAAAGAGTGGGAGAGAGAGAGCGAAAAAGAGGGGGGGAGAGAGAGAGAGCAAAAGAGGGGGGAGAGAGAGCACAAAAGAGAGGGGGGAGAGAGAGCAAAATAGAGGGGGGAGAGAGAGAGAGAGAGAGAGAGAGAGCAAAAGAGGGGGAGAGAGAGCACAAAAGAGAAGGGGAGAGAGAGAGAGAGCGAGAGAGGAGGGGAGAGAGAGAGAGGAGGGGAGAGAGAGAGGAGAGGGGGGAGAGAGAGCTCAAAAGAGAGGGGGAGAGGGAGCGCAAAAGAGATGGGGGAGAGAGCTCAAAAGAGAGGGGGAGAGAGAGCGCAAAAGAGATGGGGGAGAGAGAGCGCAAAAGAGATGGGGGAGAGAGAGAGCAAAAGAGAGGGGGAGAGAGAGCGCAAAAGAGATGGGGGAGAGAGAGAGCAAAAGAGAGGGGAAGAGAGAGCGCAAAAGAGAGGGGGGAGAGAGCGCAAAAGAGAGGGGGGAGAGAGCGCAAAAGAGGGGGGAGAGAGAGCGTGCAAAAGAGAGGGGGAGAGAGAGCGTGCAAAAGAGAGGGGGGGGAAAGAGAGCATGCAAAAGAGAGCGGGGAGAGAGAGAGAGCAAAAGAGAGGGGGAGAGAGATAGCAAAAGAGAGGGGGGAGAGAGAGAGCAAAAGAGGGGGGAGAGAGAGCGCAAAAGAGAGGGGGGAAAGAGAGTGCAAAAGAAAGGGGGCAGAGAGCTCAAAAGAGAGGGGGAGAGAGAGCGCAAAAGAGATGGTGGAGATAGAGAGAGCAAAAGAGAGGGGGAGAGAGAGAGCAAAAGAGGGGGAGAGAGAGCATAAAAGAGAGGGGGGAGAGAGAGAGAGCAAAAGAGAGGGGAGAGAGAGAGCAAAAGAGGGGGAGAGAGAGCACAAAAGAGAGGGGGGAGAGAGAGAGATCAAAAGAGAGGGGGGAGAGAGAGCAAAAGAGAGGGGGGAGAGAGAGAGAGCAAAAGAGAGGGGGGAGTGAGAGAGCAAAAGAGGGGGAGAGAGAGAGCAAAAGAGAGGGGGAGAGAGCGCAAAGAGAGGGGGGAGAGAGCTCAAAATTGAGGGGGAGAGAGCGCAAAAGAGTGGTAGAGAGAGAGCGCAAAAGAGGGAGAGAGAGAGAGAGAACAAGAGGGGGAGAGAGAGCACAAAAGAGAAGGGGGGAGAGAGAGAGAGAGAGAGAGGAGGGGAGAGAGAGGAGGGGAGAGAGAGAGGAGAGGGGGGAGAGAGAGCTCAAAAGAGAGGGGGAGAGGGAGCGCAAAAGAGATGGGGGAGAGAGCTCAAAAGAGAGGGGGAGAGAGAGCGCAAAAGAGATGGGGGAGAGAGCTCAAAAGAGAGGGGGAGAGAGAGCGCAAAAGAGATGGGGGAGAGAGAGAGCAAAAGAGAGGGGGAGAGAGCGCAAAAGAGAGGGGGGAGAGAGCGCAAAAGAGGGGGGAGAGAGAGAGCGCAAAAGAGAGGGGGGAGAGAGAGCGTGCAAAAGAGAGGGGGGAGAGAGAGCATGCAAAAGAGAGGGGGGAGAGAGAGCGCAAAAGAGAGGGGGGAGGGAGCGCAAAAGAGGGGGAGAGAGAGAGCGCAAAAGAGAGGGGGAGAGAGAGCACGCAAAAGAGAGGGGGAGAGAGAGAGAGAGAGAGAGAGCAAAAGAGAGGGGGGAGAGAGAGAGAGCAAAAGAGAGGGGGAGAGAGATAGCAAAAGAGAGGGGGGAGAGAGAGAGCAAAAGAGGGGGGAGAGAGAGCGCAAAAGAGAGGGGGGAAAGAGAGTGCAAAAGAAAGGGGGCAGAGAGCTCAAAAGAGAGGGGGAGAGAGAGCGCAAAAGAGATGGTGGAGATAGAGAGAGCAAAAGAGAGGGGGAGAGAGAGAGCAAAAGAGGGGGAGAGAGAGCATAAAAGAGAGGGGGGAGAGAGAGAGAGCAAAAGAGAAGGGAGAGAGAGAGCAAAAGAGGGGGAGAGAGAGCACAAAAGAGAGGGGGGAGAGAGAGAGATCAAAAGAGAGGGGGGAGAGAGAGCAAAAGAGAGGGGGGAGAGAGAGAGAGCAAAAGAGAGGGGGGAGTGAGAGAGCAAAAGAGGGGGAGAGAGAGAGCAAAAGAGAGGGGGAGAGAGCGCAAAGAGAGGGGGGAGAGAGCTCAAAATTGAGGGGGAGAGAGCGCAAAAGAGTGGTAGAGAGAGAGCGCAAAAGAGGGAGAGAGAGAGAGAGAACAAGAGGGGGAGAGAGAGCACAAAAGAGAAGGGGGGAGAGAGAGAGAGAGAGAGAGGAGGGGAGAGAGAGGAGGGGAGAGAGAGAGGAGAGGGGGGAGAGAGAGCTCAAAAGAGAGGGGGAGAGGGAGCGCAAAAGAGATGGGGGAGAGAGCTCAAAAGAGAGGGGGAGAGAGAGCGCAAAAGAGATGGGGGAGAGAGCTCAAAAGAGAGGGGGAGAGAGAGCGCAAAAGAGATGGGGGAGAGAGAGAGCAAAAGAGAGGGGGAGAGAGCGCAAAAGAGAGGGGGGAGAGAGCGCAAAAGAGGGGGGAGAGAGAGAGCGCAAAAGAGAGGGGGAGAGAGAGCGTGCAAAAGAGAGGGGGGAGAGAGAGCATGCAAAAGAGAGGGGGGAGAGAGAGCGCAAAAGAGAGGGGGGAGGGAGCGCAAAAGAGGGGGGAGAGAGAGAGCGCAAAAGAGAGGGGGAGAGAGAGCGCGCAAAAGAGAGGGGGAGAGAGAGAGAGAGAGCAAAAGAGAGGGGGGAGAGAGAGAGAGCAAAAGAGAGGGGGAGAGAGATAGCAAAAGAGAGGGGGAGAGAGAGAGCAAAAGAGGGGGGAGAGAGAGAGCGCAAAAGAGAGCGGGGAGAGTGAGTGCAAAAGAAAGGGGGGAGAGAGAGCTCAAAAGAGAGGGGGGAGAGAGTGCGCAAAAGAGGGGGGAGAGAGAGAGCGCAAAAGATGGGGGAGAGAGCTCCAAAAAGAGGGGGGGAGAGAGAGAGTGCAAAAGAGAGGGGGAGAGAGAGCGCAAAAGAGATGGGGGAGAGAGAGAGCGCAAAAATAGATGGGGGAGAGAGAGAGCACAAAAGAGAGGGGGAGAGAGAGAGTGCAAAAGAGAGGGGGAGAGAGAGAGCGCAAAAGAGAGGTGGAGAGAGCGCAAAAGAGAGGGGGGGAGAGAGAGCTCAAAAGAGAGGGGGGAGAGAGAGCTCACAAGAGAGGGGGAGAGAGAGAGCAAAAGAGAGGGGGGAGAGAGAGAGAGCAAAGAGATGGGGAGGGAGAGAGCACAAGGGGTGGGACCACTGTACTGCAAAAAATGTCCCGTGTGAACGGGCTTTAGGACTAGTATATTTATAAAGGGCATGACGGTGCAAATATTTCAATTAAAGAACATGAAACACTTCTTCATGATAAGATAAGTTCATTTATGGATTCAAGATATATTAGTGCTCCAGAAGCAGCATGGCGGCTTTTTGGCTTTCATATGCACTATCAATCGCATACGATTGTGCGATTATAAGTTCACCTTCCTGGAGAACAGTCAGTATATTTTACTGAAGACAATATTGAAACTGCAGTATAAAGAACACATTATAGAGACACAACTTTGATTGCTTGATTTAAATTAAACAAAGAAGATTTGTCAGCTCATGCATATCTTTACACTGATATTTTTTCCATCAAAAGACAACAACATGGAAAAAAGAGTACAAGATCGAGCAAATAACACTATTGGTCGTATGTACTCTGTAAGTTTAATTTTAGATTTTGAGAGATTTTGTTTACGCTTGCTTTTACTTCATGTTAAAGGAGCAACTTCTTTTGAAGATATTTGAAGAGCAATTGATGGTGTTCAATTTCACACATTTAAAGAAGCAGCTCAAAAACGTTGTCTTTTTGAAGATGATCAATCTTGGGATTTAACTCTTCATGAAGTTGCAAGTGAAATGATGCCTCGGCTGCTTAGAGAGCTTTTTGCTCATATTTGTGCTTTAGCATCTCCACCAAATGCTAAAGAGCTTTTTGAAAAGTAAAAAGAAAAAAATGTTGAAGACTTTTCAAGACATCCAGGTCACACACCAGAGCGTCAAAATTGTTTAAATTATGCACTTAGAGATATTCAGGATATTTTAATTGTTCATGGAACAAATTGTCAAGATTTTGGTTTACCAAATCCTCCAAATCCTTTTACCTGAAAATCCCAGAGATCTCTATGATGCTTCTTTTAAAAGTTATACTGGAGTGCAAATGAAGGCATCTTTTAATGACCTTCAAAGAGAAAGTTTTGAAGAAATCATTGCTGAATCGGAAAATGACAGTTTACCATAAAGGTGTTATTTCCCTTATGGTCCAGGTGGTGGTAGTAAAACCTACCTAGGACATTTAGAGGGAATAGTGAGTTAGCATTACCAGTTGCTTCAACAGGTATTGCGGGAAATTTGCTGGAAGGTGGATGAACATACCACTCACAGTTTAAGTTGCCAGTTCCTTTGTTGGATACTTCAACCTCTTCCATGAGGCAAACCTCTATTGATGCACAAACGATCCATATTGCAAAGATTATTATTTGGTATGAATCAACAATGTCTTCCAGTGATGCACTCAGATGTGTCGACAAAGTCCTTCAAGAGTTGATGAATAACAACAAACCTTTTGGAGGCAAAATTATTTTGCTCTGAGGTTATTTTAGACAAACTCTTCCTGTTGTTGGACATGGAAGTAGATCAGCTATATTTGAAGCCAGCATAACATTTAATCCACTCTGGCATAAGTTTAATTTAAACTTTTGAAGCTGACTAATAATGTAAGATCTGTTGATCCAGAGTTTAGCTCTTGGCTTTTAAAGCTTGGATATAAACTACTGACAAACGAGTATGGCTTTCATGAAGACATCTTTGAAACTCCATCCCAAATGATCTGCAAAGACTCCATTGTAAAGGAGATTATATAACATTATATTAGCCTTATCTGTATAAAACGTAATATTCCCTATTAATTTAAAAAAAACACGGCTGTTTTAGAGACCCGCTCTCTGCTCTCTGCTGAGCGAGTCTGTTTTATTCACACAGCGCATCGGGCCAGCTGTATAGTCACAGCCCGGCCCGACCGCGCCATTATACACAGTGCAGCTCGCTCCTGCTGTCAGACAGAGCAGGAGCGAGCTGCACTTTGTGTTATGGCGTGGTTGGGCCGGGCTGTGACTATAAAGCTGGTCCGATGCGCTGTGTGAATAAAACAGACCCGCTCAGCAGAGAGCAGAGAGCGGGTCTCTAAAACAGCCGGGGTTTTTTAAAATTAAAAGGGAATATTACGTTTTATACAGATAAGGCTAATATAATGTTATATAATTCTGCACTATGTGCAGAATTATATAACATTATTTTTGAGGTTTACTGTCCCTTTAAGTACAGATTCCATTGATGATGAATCACAGGATGATAGGGATAATTACCCAGTTGAGTTTTTAAATGAATTGGCTCTTTCTGGAATTTCAGTTCATAAACTCAATCTTAAAATAGGTAGTATTATTATGCTTTTGCGTAATCTTAACACCAAAAGAGGTGTTTGTAATGGTACCAGATCGGTTGTGAAAGCATTGCGTGAAAATTTAATTATTGCACAAGTATTAACAGGTACAGCTGAAGGGCAAAATGTTTTCATTCCCCGAATAGACTTAGCCCCAAGTAATACTGAACTACCTTTTGTATTACGAAGAAGACAATTTCCAGTTAAATTAGCATTCACTATGGCCATTAACAAAGCTCATGGACAAAATTTAGAAAGAGTTGGCATCGATTTGCCAGAGCCAGTTTTTAGCCATGGAGTTATATGTAGCTTTTTCACGGGTAAAAAGCTCTGCAGATGTAAAAGTTAAGGTCATAGACGGACAAGAACAAGGGAGATTAATAACTGGAAGTGAGGCCTGTTTTACTAAAAATGTTGTATATAAAGAAATATACTTAAAGTAGACATAATTTAAAGGGAAGAAATTGTGTATTTATTTAGGACAGTAGTTTGTCCAAATAGAGTGTGGCTATATCTGTAGTTTATTATATCGAAAATATTTTTTATATATTTAAGACAGTAGTCCATTAAAATTATAGAATTGCTACACCTGTAGCTTAATTATTTATTTAAAAGAAGAGTTACAAAATAGGTTGTTTCTACAACTGTAGCTTAAAAAATAATTAGACTGCCCTCTGCGCAGGCTTATAGTCTAGTCAGAAGTAAAACAGCTTCTATTGGAAAACATACATTTTATAATATAACTCGTCGGGTTAGCGTGCGACCAATGTGTCTATGGGAAGAAGAAGGTAGCAAGGTCGCGAAGTTCTGAAGTTAAAACGCACAAAGATTTTACTTTTTGTAAAGTACTTGTAATATGCACACTAACCTGCGGGTGTTAGAAGTTTATGGGCAAATTACAAGTGGAGCTCTCAATATCAGTTGCGAGCAAGTGATATTAGTGCTCCACTTTGTAATACCAGCACACAATAATGTGCGCTGGCATTACAAATAAATTGCAATGAGAATGCAAGCTCACATTTGCATTGCTAGGAAGCATTGCGCTCACGAGAGAGCGCTTCCATAGGCTTCTATGGGGAGCCTTGGTCTAATGCTGTCACAGACAGCATCAGAAACTCGTGCAGCGAAGGGGGTAAGTAGCGCAGCGATGGGCAACATTTTAAAATATATATATGTATATGATTATATACATATATATTTATGTGTTAATATGTGTATCTACACATATTAACACATAAATATATATGTATGTAATCATATACATATATATTTACATTGCGGTCTATAGGAACAGCCAGTTAAGTTGTAGTAAAAACTTTTAGAAAATTAACCAGAGATCTAATCTCTGGTTAATTTTCGGAGTGCTAATGCTACTGGGAGGTCTCGGTAGCAATAACCAGCCACTTGTAATGTTTCTGGTGATGTTTTTGTGTTAGTGAAAGCGCTGAATAGCTCGCCACTTGTAATCTGGTCCATATTTTTTTACTTTTTAATTTACATGACCATATTTACCGACATTTTCTGAAGGGTTTCCTGGAATGGGAGGTAAGGGGGACTTTGGGGCAGTAACCCACTGGTGCTTCATGGGTAGAGCCATAACATGAAGAGCAGGACCCCAGATGCACCATGGGGGAAGTAAGACATGTCATTGGCGGGCTAGTGAAATTCCTGGAAACTTTGACATTTTTCCTGACGGGATAAGCTGCAGAAAGGATTGCTGACAGACTTCCCAACCTGTGACAATCCCCAGGACAGTTGGGAGCTATGCATTACTTATATCAATTATGGCCATGAAAATGTTTTACAAAATGTACTGGAAGTGTTGAAAGCCTGCTTCTGAGTCATACATAATGATACATGATGAATACAGAATGAATTTCCTGCATCTAAAATAGAGAATTTTTAAATGTGTTACAACTTTTATAAAAAATATTCCTGCCCTGAATTAAAAGCATGTTTTGTTTTTTATGCGTGATCGGAAGTGTATCTATCGATCAAGAGTTGTGATTATCAGCCAATGGGAAATTAATCCACAAATATAAATTGTGAATAAACATACATTTCCATGGTGTTTCAATATTTATTAAAGAACCTTATATTAGTATTTTCTTTTTGCAAAAATAAATACATTCTAAAACGTATTACCTGCACCTTTACTTCATGTGAGTTTGCCTTCAGTTCACTGTTTTAAGGAGTGTTAAGGAGAGATACATACATTACAATATACAAATGAAAAATACATTTTTATGTGATCTTTCAATGCCAGTGAGTTTGTGAAAACTGGACCCTTGATCTCTTTTTACCCTTAGGTTAATCATTCTACATACTACTGCTAAGAACATTGATAAATCAAAAAACAAAAGATAATAAGCTCCTACAGTAAATCCATTGAATTCATTCCTGTAGCATTTCTCATTTACTTTTAGCTGCTATACTTGATCCTCCTGGTATCTATAGCAACACATTTCATTTTCTACTCTGTTGATATCCTGTATATTGCAGTGTCAATACATATTTACTTATTTGTTCTGGTTCTTAAACCTGTGTAATTATAGAATATTGCCTACTCCTTTTCCTAATCAAATCTCAGTGCTATTGAGGATATTCATTCAAAGGGGCCCATTTATGAAAGGTCTTGCGGACCTGATCCGACAGTGCAGATCAGGTCCGCAAGACATCGCTGAATGCGGAGAGCAATACGCTCTCCGTATTCAGCATTGCACCAGCAGCTCACAAGAGCTGCTGTTGCAACGCCGCCCCCTGCAGACTCGCAGCCAATCGGCCGCCAGCAGGGGGTGTCAATCAACCCGATCGTATTCGATCAGGTTGAATTGCGGCGATTCCTGTCCGCTTCATCAGAGCAGCTGGACAGGGTTATGGAGCCTTCAAGCTCCATACGGAGCTTGATAAATGGGCCTCAAAATATCAAACTGGCCACAATCATTCTCACCAAATGTTGCATAAAACAGTATATGAATGTGAATATTTAATATTTCAATTCTAATATTCATTCTATAGAAACATGTGTATGGCAGAACAAATGTCAAGGGAAACATTTGTAAAATTTGAATGTCAAAATAGTGGTGAAATATATGGAAAATAAATTATAATTGGATTAATAAATAAAATAAAATCCTAGTATCCTTAAAACCATCATGTACAGAACACATTGATCCTTAATCACACAGTCATCTCTTCATCTAATTTAACGATCCCCAAAAAGTTTAAAAGGACAAGGAAGTCAAAAGTAATCTTTCATGATTCAGAGAGGGGGCAGAATTTAAACATTTTTATATTTAGAAAAAGAAGTTTTATATTTACAATATTTCTGTTATGAAGTTTACCTATTTCTCTTGGGATATTTTTTTAAAACGTTAATCCTTTCCATGATGATCTATCAGTAATGTGCATGTATCTTGAGCGCTATATGCATGCATGGTACAAACATTGGGCTAGATGACAAGTGAAGCACAACAGATAGGATAAGGTGTGTTATCCTTAGCGTGACCCTGTGCTAAGAATAGCGCACAATTTGGTATTATAAGTGGATGGTAAGAAAGGTTTACCAGAGAATCTTGATGCAGCCAACCATTTTTTTATTGCATCCTATAGTGCTATTAGTGCTCATATTACAAGTCATGAGTTATATGTTGTGCTTGAGATCAACACAAAATAGAGCAAAGAAATTAGCACATTTAAGGGGGACTTCTGGGCGGCAGCCATGTTAGGTTGTGATTCTGTAAGCTGGGAACAACTTGAGGCCTATTTACTACATAACTTCAGATATCTCTCTCATCCATGTTAAATGTAGTTAGAGATTGCTTCACTTGGAGGATCTGTTTCCTGTACTTTTCTTTTGCCCCAGCATCAGGATTCTGGTGCATTTTTGAGGTTTAGGAGTGTAGTGAAGCGATCTTACACCAATCCCCCGAGAGTTATCACTTTCGATCCGCTGTTGCTAGCAGGTGCTATCTTGCTCGTCTCTGCCATTCGGAAGCACTAATATATTTTGAAAGCAAATATCTACTTCATATTAAGTTGATGGATCTTCAGTTTATTCTAGTGAAGTTTGCCTTATATATTTAAGAGTAGCTGGAAGGGCCTAGCTGTATTTCAGGGGTGTGCTCTATACACAATGCACCTATTCTATCTCTCTCATCTAAGGTCATCTGTGACCTGGTGACAGACCTACCAGGAAATCACTGCTCACCTGTGGTAGAGGTTATGAAGAGAGCGCCTTTGGTTGGGAGCCAGAAACAGCTTTTTCATTAATCTTTAGTGCTTGTGGGGGTAAGGGCAGGGAGTGGCGCAATGAAGCAGTGGGCCTCATGTTGGAAGTGCGGTGTCATGGGACATGAAGCATGGGACTCATGTTGCAGACAGTCCAGCTACCACTCTGATACATAATGAAGTTGTGAGAGAATCCATTGATGCAGCAAGTGCTATGCCAATTTTACAAACATTTGATCTATTTGTGAGTGAAACGGACTATGGGGGATATTTATCAAAGTCTCAACTTTGTTGCATTCGCCGGCACCAATACGCTCGCCTAACATCGCCTAACATTGCAGCCATGTATCTCAATACGATCTCCTTATTTATAAAAAAAGCTGGCAAAAAGAGGCGCACCAAGTACGGGGCGATGAGCATCGGACTGTTGTTAACTATCAGTAATCGATCTCACGTCTATTCAGTTTTTTCCCAACTTTATTTATACCCTGTCACTAAATGCCGCCACTATACTAAAACGTTTAACCCCTATCCTGCTGCTCCCCGACACCACTGCAACCTAAATAAAGATAGTAACCCCTATCCCGCTGCTCCCCGACACCGCTGCAACCTAAATAAAGTTATTAACCCTTATCCCGCTGCTCCCTGACACCGCTACAACCTAAATAAAGTTATTAACCCCTACCCTACCGCTCCCCGACACCGCCGCAACCTAAATTAACTTATTAACCCCTATCCCGCCGCTCCCCGAAACTACCGCAACCTAAATAAAGTAATTGACCCCTATGCCACCGCTCCCCGACACTGTACTAAAATGTTTTACCCCTATCCCGCTGCTCCTCATCACCGCCGCAACCTAAATAAAGTTATTAACCCCTATCCTGCCGCTCCTTGACACCGCCGCAACCTAAATAAAGTTATTAACCCCTATCCCACCGCTCCCTGACACCGCCACAACCTAAATAAAGTTATTAACCCTTATCCCGTCACTCCCCGACACCGCCACAACCTAAATAAAGTTATTAACCCTATGCTGCCGCTCTCTGACACCACCGCAACCTAAATAAAATTATTAACCCCTATCCCGCCACTCCCCGACACCCTGCCACTAAATAAACGTATTAACCCCTAAACCTCTGGCCTCCCACATCACTACCACTA
The DNA here is from genome assembly GCF_027579735.1 of Bombina bombina. Taxonomy (NCBI): domain Eukaryota; kingdom Metazoa; phylum Chordata; class Amphibia; order Anura; family Bombinatoridae; genus Bombina; species Bombina bombina. Next base: position 1,098,227,572 of record NC_069501.1, read on the forward strand.
ACTAAACCTATTAAACCCTAAACCATCAGCCCCCCACATCGCCAAAAACTAAATAAGCTATTAACCCCAAAACCTTATAACCTGCTAACTTTAAATTAAAATTACAACATCCCTATCTTCAAATAATTTAAAACTTACCTGTAGAATTAAAATAAACTAATTTAAACTATTAATCAAACTACCCTAACTATTATCCTACAATTAAATTAAACTACCAATTAAATAAACTAAATTACATATTAAAGAAACCTAACCCTACTAAAATTATTTAAAAATACTATTAAACATTATTAAAAGTACTAAATTACAGAAAAAAACAAACACTAAGTTATAAAAACAAACAAACACTAAATTACAAAAAAACTAATGATCAAAAATAAAAAAGAATTACACCTAATCTAATAGCCCTACCAAAATAAAAAGCCACCCCAAAATAAAAACAAAAAACCTAGCCTACAATAAATTACCAATGGCCCTTTAAAGGACCTTTTGTGGGCCATTGCCCCAAAGATATCAGCTCTTTTACCTTTAAAAAATATACAAACACCCCCCAACAGTAAAATCCATCACCCAACCAACTGTCATGGTTTTTTTCCATGCTTTGTTTGCCATGTGCTGCTCGCAGCCATTTTGCTCACCTCTCTTGCTGACTCTGGTGCATAGTGTGTGATGCTGCTCATTTCCTGCATGCCGTTTTATGGCCTGACTGGTGTACATCATCCATGTAAGACAGATTGCAGTCTCAGAATTGTGATGTCATCACTTATTATTTAAAGGGCCTCTGTTTAGTATGCTTTGCCCCTGCATTGTCTCAGACCTGTTTGTGAGAGTTCCTGTTCCTGTGTAATACCTGGCTGTCTGACGTCTCTCCTGTTTCCTGATCCCTGGCTTGTTCCTGACTCTGCTGTTTTCCTTGTTCCAGATTCCGGCTCGTCTGACTACTCGCTTTGGCTCCTGACTTGGCTCATCTGACTATTCGCTTTGGCTCCTGACTCGGCTCGTCTGACTACCTGGCTTGTTATTTGACTTGTGGACTTTTTATTATTTTTGATATTAATAAAGGTTATTTTTGCACTTCTCATCTCAGTCTGATTCCTGGCACCCTGACACCAACCCCCCCCCCCCAATAAAAACCTATCTAAAATAACCTAAGCTCCTCATTGCCCTGAAAAGGGCATTTGTATGGGCATTGCCCTTAAAAGGGCATTTAGCTCTTTTACATGCCTAGACCCTAATCTAAACTAAAGTCCACCCAAAAAACCCTTAAAAAACCTAACACTAACCCCCAACAATCCACTTACAGTTCTTGAAGTCCCGCTTGAAGGATCCATCCGGAGCCAGAGAAGTCATCATCCAGGCGGCAAGAAGTCTTCATCCGGTCGGCCTCTTCCATCTTCATCCAGCCGGAGAAGTCCTCATCTAGTCGGCAAGAAGTCTTCATCCAGACGGCATCTTCTATCTTCAACCATCCGGCGCCGAGCAGGTCCATCCTGAAGACATCCGGCGTGGAGCATTCTCTTCATACAGTCACCGCAGTAAACTGGAACTTCAATGCAAGTGACGTCATCCAAGATGGCGTCCCTTAAATTCCTATTGGCTGAAAGATTTAAATAAGCCAATAGGATTAGAGCTGCTAAAATCCTATTGGCTGTTCCAATCAGCCAATAGGATGAGAGCTCAATCCTATTGGCTTATTGGAACAGCCAATAGGATTTTAGCAGCTCTAATCCTTTTAAGGGCCATTGGTAGTTTATTGTAGGCTAGGGTTTTTTTATTTTGGGGGGCTATTTTATTTTGATAGGGCTATTAGATTAGGTGTAATTCCTTTTATTTTTGAGAATGTGGTTTTTTATTTTTCGTAATTTAGTGTTTGTTTTTTTTGTCACTAAGTGTTTTTTTTTTTTCTGTAATTTAGTAATTTGTAATAATGTTTAATAGTATATTTAAATAATTTTAGTAGGGTTAGGTTTCTTTAATATGTAATTTAGTTTATTTAATTGGTAGTTTAATTTAATTGTAGGATAATAGTTAGTGTAGTTTAATTAATAGTTTAAAATAGTTTATTTGAATTCTACAGGTAAGTTTAAATTTATTTTAAGATAGGGATGTTGTAATTTAAATTTAAAGTTAGGGGGTTGTTAGGTTTAGGGGTTAATAGGTTTAGTTAGTGGTAGTGATGTGGGAGGCCAGAGGTTTAGAGGTTAATATGTTTATTTAGTGGCGGCGGTGTCGGGGAGCGGCGGGATAGGGGTTAATATCTTTTAGTTGCAGCGGTGTCGGGAAGCAGCGGAATAGGGGTTAATACATTTTATTTAGGTTGCGGCAATGTCGTGGGCGGCAGATTAGGGGTGTTTAGACTCGGGATTTATGTTAGGGTGTTAGGTGTAAACGTAGCTTGTTTTCAACCATATAAATCAATGGGATATCTGGCAGCATCGAACATAAGCTTTTGCTGCTTTCAGACTCCCATTGATTTCTATGGCATAAGCGGCCTCCAGGGTGGTGGATTGAAAACCAGGTACGCTGGGCCGGAATAGCCGCGAACGTACCTGTTAAAAATTTGATAACTGGAAAAAGGTGTCAAATAGAGCCGACTGTGTATTCGGAACATCTGTAATGACATAAACATCAATCTGCGTCGGATTGAGACCAGCGGATCATATGTTACGTCACAAATTTCAACATTTGCCGGTCTGTAGGCTTTGATAACTAGGTTGGTTCGATTTCGCGACAATTACGCTGCGGAATTCCGGTGTATTTGCAGTTGAGGCTTTCATAAATATCCGCCTATCACTTTAAATCTACAAACTCCTTTTACCGCATCCATCCTTCTAAATTACCCCCCATGCTGTGGCATTTGAGCTTTAAGTTTGCTGCAGCAATACAGAGAACAGATATTGGATAAGGAATACTATACTTTTGTCCACGCTAAATTTATTGGTTGGGACATGGTCTGTTTAGTGAGAACATTACATCTCTGCCCATGCTGGATTTATTAGCTGTGACTTGATCTATTTACCGTATCACATGATGGCAAGATGCTAGATTTAGCTTAATGGTTTTGCTCAGGTTTGTTTTAACTTATACCTGATATTCTGCATTAAATAGTTTGTTCTGTGTTCCACATGGACTTAAAGGGACAGTCTAGTCAAAATTGAACTTTCATGATTCAGATAGGGAATGCAATTTTAAACAACTTTCCAATTCACTTTTATCATCAAATTTGCTTTGTTCTTTTGGTATTCTTTGTTGAAAGCTAAACCTAGGCATGTTCATTTGCTAATTTATAAAAACTTGAAGGTCACCCCTTATTTCAATGCATTTGGAAGTTTTTCACAACTAATTTCATGTGTTTCATATAAATAACACTATGACCACGCCCTGGATTTACAAGTGAGAGTGCACTGATTGGCTAAATACATGTCTGTCAAAAGAACTGAAATAAGGGGGCAGTCTGCAAAGGCAAGGAAATCACAGAGGTAAAAAGTGTATTTGTTATGCAAAACAGCGGAATGGGTAATAAAGGGATTATCTATCTTTTTAAACAATAACATTTCTGGTGTAGACTGTCCCTTTAAATGCATAAAAGCTCTGTAAGGAGCATATGTTCTGTATTAATTTTAATGATAACCTTAAAGGGATATAAAACAAGTTGGGATAGAGACAAAATATAATAATATGTACTTGAATTACTTTACCTGCAAATTTATACTGCAGTGCCTCGCCATTAACCCTTTCTTTTTAGTTTCTGAATTGCAAAGCTCTAACTCCCGCCACACAATTCCTTTAATGGCTGTATCTATATCTATTGTTATTTTGGTAGAATGCAAAAGTGCATAGGGATTATCTGCTGGAGCATGCCTAGAAGCTATGAACTCAGTGGAAATACAATGCCTGTGTCTAAACACTGATAGGTGGGTGGAAATTGCTGCTCCAGGCAGCTTAGCTATGTAATTAATTTTGCTTATTTTTGAAAAATTTGAAACAATTTTTTTATGCAAATAATTTTTATTTATTTAGCCTAGCCCTTTTAGCATATGCACAGATCTCAACCTGTTTTATGTCCTTTTAAGGTTTGGTGAATAATGGATCTTATAAGATCATAACAGAGACTGTTCAGTAGCAATTTTTTGGGCATATCTGCAGAAAAAAGATGATGTATAGTAAAAAGGATTTATGCCTAGCCCTCTTAGCTGTAACAGAGGGCCAGATTACACTTGGAGTGCAAATTAACACTTTCACTTGAGCGTTAATTGCGCTAGAAATAAAAAATTTACGCTTGTATCATTGAGTTGAAAGTTAATTGTTTTTGCTCTCATGCTAACCCAAGTGCAAAAAGCCAGTTAGAATATCACGTGTGCACTTTCACGTATTCCCCATAGAAATCAATGGAGAAAAAAAGTGGAAAAAAAAACACTGACTCTCACACAAACCCGGTAGCATATTCTCATTTGCGCTAACCCAAAATGAAAATATGAATATTTCACATAAATATATCTGATGGTATTTTGGTACAATATATACCCATATATATATATATATATATATATATATATACATATGTGTATGTGTATATATATATATATATATATATATCACTCACTGGGCTTCAGTCATCTGTGACAAAAAACTTTATTCTGTGACGTTTCGGGACAACAAACAGTCCCATCTTCTGACAAACAACAAGCAAAAATGGCAGCCTTATAAAGGCTAGTGAAACCCTCCCCCAATTGGTGAACCAATGAGTCAAATGAATGTGTGAGGACAGAAGAAACAAGTCTTCTGATAGGTCTGTGATGCTGTTAAAACCCGCCTGATAGGCTAAGGACATAAGTGTTTGTAGTGATTAAAACAATGTGACTAAGTGTAACTATAATGTGCATACAAATAAAATCAACATTCTGGGTCCACCCAGTGTCAATAGGTAGTATATAGAACTAAACCAAAATAGAAGTACCAACACAGAACATAAACTTATATATATGGAAAACCTCATTGACCAATCAGATCCGTGTATACAGAATCCATTATGAAGTCACCAATCAAAAAAAGCCAACCTAAGACCGGTTACTAGTCCAGCCCCCTTTGAATAGCAGCTGCCTATAGCACTTCACTGCCCATGTCATAAAATAAGATTATCGGCCCATATCACAAAATAAAATAACATATCAAGATCGTGGACAGTTTGTACTTATGAGGTATACCAAGTAATGACATATAACGTGATCACACCGAATACGTATATATGTAAACAAAACTAAGCCTAATGTAAAAGCGGCATTCACGGCCAATGGGAGATCGCTATAGTGACACACCCCCTCAGGGACCAATCATGGTGTATGCTGGGAGAACCCGCCCATGTATCAGATAGGCAGGATGTCAAAGCCCTCCAACCAATAGGAGCATCGCTAAACCGGCCGGTTATCTCGTCCAATCAAATGGTAATGTGGAGCCACATACCATCAATTCACCAATCGCGTGTCACCCTCCGTGCAAAAAGAAAACAACCAAAGTGAGCTGTTGTACACCACTCTGGCTATAGATATAAGCACCCGAACACATCCGCATATAGCTGAACCCGCCCTGTCAAAAATAAAAATAAATATAAACCAATCAGAACTCTGCATCACCCGATGACAGGTTGCATTCAACACCGTGATAGTACCATCAAACCATATCTCCGCAAACAACGGTACCTAAATAGCAGTATTAATCCACCCATATAGGTGTACACAGGCACTATCTCTTAGAAGTGCACCCATATCGTAGAGCATGTACAAACACCTACTCAAATCAACCACACCACAATAAGTACACAGTCACAATTATAAAATTATAACACAGCGCTTCCATACAATACAGCGCTACTAAAAAGCAAATAACCTGTCAAATGAATAAAACAACGCTTACAAACAGCAAACAAGTAACCTGTCAAGTGAATAAATCGCATCTGCAAGAGCAACCTGTCAAAAAAACACTCAAAGACAGGAACATCACACATAGCGGAGACAACTAAAAACCTCCGAATATAAACCCTCAAATATAAATATGTTGAAATCTAAACTGTATAGCGGGCATGACAAATATCATCTCTCTATAGCACACTGTTAGGCCATATATGTTATCTAAACCTACCCTATTGAGAAAGAAATACCCCTCTCGAGTCACACTGGGTGTCAAAGTGTATCAAAGCAATACTAATATCTAGACCTTTAACATAGAGTACAAAGCTTCAAACAAAGGGTGAGCCACCAATAATGGATAGGGAACTCCAAAAAAGGGAAGGAAAAGATCTCTCGATCATATTGATCACAAAACATGTCCAACTCTTAATGACAGATAATACAGCTATCAGATATTTACCCAAATTGACAGTGGACCCAAAAATGTGAAAATCTTAAAATAAACTTAAAAACATTCATGTATTTGTAATTATGTAGTCTATGGGAACAAGATTGACTATACAAGGAAAGACAAATGAAATAGAATAAAGAGTAATAGTACATCAGAATAACAAAAATGAAAATCATCCTAATAAAAATATAACAAAAAATATCAAAAAAAATATCAAAACAGTTGTTGTTTCAAAAAATTCACAGCTAAAAGGTATCAAAAAATTCACAAAAATTATCAAAAATTACCAAAAAATTACCAAAAATTACCAAAAAATTAGTACCAAAAACTAGTACTAAAAAACCGATAGGACATCTCTCAGCAACTAAATCATGGACTCTCATTGCAAATTAACTCAGCTGGATTCTCTCATAAATTAACTCAGGTGGATTCTCTGGTTGGCAATGCTATCTTTAATTTAATTTATGAGAGAATCCAGCTGAGTTAATTTAGAATGAGAGTCCATGATTTAGTTGCTTTGGTTGGCTCTGTTCTTTGGGAATTAGGCAGCAAGTTGTCCCTGAATTTCCTCCCACTTATATACAAGAAGTGACTGTTTCTACCATACAGGAGGACTCTATTTTAAATACAGAGACTGGTGTGTTTTTTCCATTTCTTTGGGATTGTTCTTTCCATAGCGCTGATATCAACTCTGTGTGTACTATATATCCATCTTTAGACATGTTAATGTATGTATCTCTATATTAAAGTGCGTTGGCTGCGTTTTTTTTTTCTAACACCTGAGATCTCATATCTTTGAGCCTTTATAACTTTTGTGTTGCAATATTTCTCATTTGAATTATTTTAATAGATAGGGTGATATTTATCAAAGCCTCGACTATGCTGCATTTACCGGCACCAATACGCTCGCCTAACATCGCTTAACATCGTGGCCGCGGACCTGAATATGATCTCCATATTTATAAAAAAGCTGGCAAAAAGACGCGCACCAAGTACGGGGTGATGAGCATCAGACTGTTGTTAACTAGCAGTCATGGATCTCGCATCTATTTGCCTTTTTACCAACTTTATTTATACCCTGTCACTAAACGCCGCCACTATACTAAAATGTTTAACCCCTATCCCGCCGTTCCCCGACCCTGCCACAACTAAATAAAGTTACTAACCCCTATTCTGCCACTCCTGGACCCCACCACAACTAAATAAAGTTATTAACCCCTATTCCGCCGCTCCCGGACCCCGCCGCAACTAAATAAAGTTATTAACCCCTATTCCGCCGCTCCCGGACCCTGCCGCCATTAAATAAATGTATTAACTCCTAAACCTCTGGCCTCCCATATCACTACCACTAACTAAACCTATTAACCCCTAAACCGCCAGTCCCCCACATCGCTATAAACTAAATTAAACTATTAACCCCTAAACCTAACAACTTGCTAACTTTACATTAAAATTACAACATCCCTATCTTATCATAAATTAAAACTTACCTGTAGAATTAAAAGAAACTATTTTTAAACTATTAATTAACCTACCCTAATTATTATCTTACAATTAAATTAAACTAGCAATTAAATTAACTAAATTACAAATTAAAAACCCCTAACCCTACTCAAATTATTTAAATCTTCTATTAAACCTTATGAAAAATTACTAAATTACCAAAAAAAATAAACGCTAAGTTACAAAAAATAAAAAACACTAAATTATGGGGGGAAAAAACACAGTATCAAAAATACAACTAATCTAATAGCCCTATCAAAATAAAAAAAAAAACTAGCCTACAATAAACTACCAATGGCATTGCCCCAAACAAATCAGCTGTAAAAAATATACAAACATCCCCCAACAGTAAAACCCACCCACCACCCAACCAACCAACCCCCCAAATAAAAGCCTATCTAAAAAAACCTAATCTCCCCATTGCCTTGAAAAGGGCATTTTTATGGACATTGCCCTTAAAAGGGCATTTAGCTCTTTTACCTGCCCAGACCCTACTCTAAAAATAAAACCCTCCTAAAAAGCCCTTAAATAAACCTAACCCTAACCCCCGACGATCCACTTACAGTTTTTGAAGTTCCTCTTGAAGGATCCAGCCGGCAAGAAGTCTTCATCCGGGCGGAAAGAAGTCTTCATCTGGGCGGCCTCTTCCATCATCATCCATCCGGCAAAGCCTTCATCCATGTGGCCTCTTCTATCATCATCTATCCGGCACAGAGCGGGTCCATCCTGAAGACATCTGGCACGGAGCTCCTCTTCAATACGGTCGCTGCCGTAAGCTGCAACTTTAATGCAAATTATCTCATCCAAGATGGCGTCCCTTGCATTACTATTGGCTGAAAGGTTCCAATCAGCCAATAGGATTAGAGCTGCTAAAATCCTATTGGCTGTTCCAATCAGCCAATAGGATGAGAGCCCAATCCTATTGGCTTTTCCAATCAGCCAATAGGATGAGAGCTCAATCCTTTTGGCTGATTGGAACAGCCAATATGATTGAGCTCTCATCCTATTGGCTGATTGGAACCTTTCAGCTAATAGGAATGCAAGGGACGCCATCTTGGATGACGTCACTTGCATTCAAGTTCCAGTTTACGGCAGCAACCATATTGAGGAGGAGCTCCGCGCTGGATGTCTTCAGGATGGATCTGCTCTGCACTGAATGGATGAAGATAGAAGAGGCCGCATGGGTGAAGAGTTCGCCGGATGGATGAAAATGGAAGACGCCGCCTGGATGAAGACTTCTTGCCGCCCGGATGAAGACGTCTTGCCGGCTGGATGGATCCTTCAAGCGAAACTTCAAAAATTGTAAGTGGATCGTCGGGGGTTAGTGTTTATTTAAGGTTTTTTTTAGGTGGGTTTTATTTATAGAGTAGGGTCTGGGCAGGCTAAATGCCCTTTTAAGGGCAATGCCCATACAAATGCACTTTTCAGGGCAATGGGTAGCTTAGGTTTTTAGATAGGCATTTTATTTTGGGGGTTTGGTTGGTTGGGTGGTGGGTTTTACTGTTGCGGTGTGTTTTGTTTTTTTACAGGTAAAAGAGCTGATTTCTTTGGGGCAATGCCCCGCAAAAGGCCCTTTTAAGGGCCATTGGTAGTTTATTGTAGGCTAGGGGTTTTTTTTTTTTGGGGGGGGGGCTTTTTAATTTTGATAGGGCTATTAGATTAGGGTAGGTTAATTAATAGTTTAGAATTAGTTTCTTTTAATTCTACTGGTAAGTTTAAATTTATTTGAAGATAGGGATGTTGTAATTTTAATGTAAAGTTAGCGGGTTAGGTTTAGGGGTTAATAGCTTGATTTACTTTATGGCAATGTGGGGGCTGGTGGTTTAGGGGTTAATAGGTTTAGTTAATGGAAGTGATGTGGGAGGCCAGAGGTTTAGCGGTTAATACCGGGAGTGGCGGGATAGGGGTTAATACATTTATTTAGTTGCAGCGGTGATTGGGAGTGGAGGAATAGGGGTTAATAACATTATGGAGGTGGCGGCGATGTCGGGGCGGCAGATTAGGGGTGTTTAGACTCGGGGCTTATGTTAGGGTGTTAGGTGTAAACGTTACTGGTTTTCTACCATATAAATCAATGGGATATCTAGTAGCATCAAACATAAGCTTTTGCTGCTTTTGCTGCTTTCAGACTCCCCTTTGATTCCAGGGTGGCGGATTGAAAACCAGGTACACTGGGCCAGAATAGCCCCGAGCATACCTGTTAAAAATGTGATAGCTTGCAAAAGGTGTCGGATAGAGCCAAATTTGTATTTGGAATATCTGTAATGATGTAAGCATCGATCTGCGTCGGATTGAGACCGGTGGATTGTATTTTATGTCACAAATTTCAAGATTTGCCGGTCTGTAGGGTTTTATAACTAGGTCGGATCAAGCTTGCAACAATTACGCTGTGGAATTCCAGCGTATTTGAGGTTGACGGCTTGATAAATATCCTCCATAGTGCTATTATGAGTGTATTTATACATTGTAATGTATTTTTTATGTGTCTTGTTCAACTGTTTTGTTTTGCGAAACAGTTAACCACAGCTCTGAAGTCGCTGTAATCATTCTAGCATAAATCACGATTGCATTCAAGCAATCACGGGGTCGATCCGATAAAAATCGTCGCCCGCAAAAGTCGGCGACGCCAATATTTGCGCGGGTTTGGTATCCTATATACGGCGTAACCTAGAAGTTACGCGCGTATATTTCTGCCGTCGCCCGTAGTTTTTTGGGCCATAGGCAGGTATACCAAACCCGCGCAGTTTGGTATCCAATATACAGCGTAAGGACTTACGTGGGAAAATGGAGAAATCTTACTCCATTTTCACCTCGCCACAAAAAGCAGCCGTAAGAAGCCTTACGCTGACTATTGGAGCCCCGTAACTCCCTAAACTGGCTGCTAAAATAAACCTAACACCTAACGCATGCGCAATGTCTATCTCCCTGTCAACCACGATCTGCTAAAATAAACCTAACGCATGCGCAATGTCTATCTCCCTGTCAACCGCGATCTGCTAAAATAAACCTAACACCTAACGCATGAGGAATGTCTATCTCCCTGTCAACCGCGATCCCCCGCCGCAATCCATAATAAAGTATTTAACCCCTAAACCGTCGCCATCTACATAAACTAACCCCCTACTGTGAGCCCCTAAAACCGCCACCATCTAACTGATCTATCCCCTAATGTGAACCCCTTACACCGCCGCCATCTATATTAAAATTATTAACCCCTAATTTAATCTACCTACCATGCCGCCAGCTATATTATCTATATTAACCCTAAGTATATTATAGTTAATATAGTTATTACATTATATATATTAACTATATTAACCCTAATTATATTAGGGTTAATATAGTTAATATAGTTACTATAGTATTTATATAAACTATATTAACTCTATCTAACCCTAACACCCCTAACTAAATTCTTATTAAATAAATCTAATTCATATTATAAACTAAAATATTCCTATTTAAATCTAAATACTTACCTATAAAATAAACCCTAAGATAGCTACAATGTAATTAATAATTACATTATAGCTATGTTAGGGTTTATATTTATTTTACAGGTAAATTGTTAATTATTTTAACTAGGTATAATAGCTATTAAATAGTTATTACCTATTTAATAGCTACCTAGTTAAAATAATTACCCAATTACCTGTAAAATAAATCCTAACCTAAGTTACAAATACACCTACACTATCAATAAATTAAATAAACTACAAATATCTATCTTAAAAATACAATTAAATAAACTAAACTAAATTACAAAAAACAAACAAACACTAAATTACAAAAAATAAAAAAAAGATTACAAGATTTTTAAGCTAATTACACCTATTCTAAGCCCCCTAATAAAATAATAAACCCCCAAAATAAAAAAAATTCCCTACCCTATTCTAAATTAAAAAAAAGTTCAAAGCTCTTTTACCTTACCAGCCCTTAAAAGGGCCTTTTGTGGGGGCATGCCCCAAAGAAAACTGCTCTTTTGCCTGCAAAAAAACCCACAATACCACCCCCAACATTACAACCCACCACCCACATACCCCTAATCTAACCCAAACCCCCCTTAAATAAACCTAACACTACCCCCCCTGAAGATCTCCCTACCTTGTATTCACCCCGCCGGGCAGAACTCCTCATCCGATCCGGGCGATGTCTTCCAGCAAGCGGCAGTTAAGTCTTCTTCCATCCGGGCGATGTCTTGAAGCAAGCGGCAGAGAGTCTTCTTCCATCGGCGATGTTTTCAAGCAAATCGGCATCTTCAATCTTCTTTGTTCGCTCCTCCGCCGTGGAGCATCCATCCGGCACGACGACTTCCCGACGAATGAGGTTCCTTTAAATGACGTCATCCAAGATGGCGTCCACCGAATTCCGATTGGCTGATAGGATTCAAGGTAGGGAGATCTTCAGGGGGGGTAGTGTTAGGTTTATTTAAGGGGGGTTTGGGTTAGATTAGGGGTATGTGGGTGGTGGGTTGTAATGTTGGGGGGTGGTATTGTGTTTTTTTTTGCAGGCAAAAGAGCAGGACAAAAGGCCCTTTTAAGGGCTGGTAAGGTAAAAGAGCTTTGAACTTTTTTTTAATTTAGAATAGGGTAGGGAATTTTTTTTATTTTGGGGGTATATTATTTTATTAGGGGGCTTAGAATAGGTGTAATTAGCTTAAAAATCTTGTAATCTTTTTTTTATTTTTTGTAATTTAGTGTTTGTTTTTTTTGTAATTTAGTTTAGTTTATTTAATTGTATTTTTAGATAGATATTTGTAGTTTATTTAATTTATTGATAGTGTAGGTGTATTTGTAACTTAAGTTAGGATTTATTTTATAGGTAATTGGGTAATTATTTTAACTAGGTAGCTATTAAATAGGTAATAACTATTTAATAGCTATTATACCTAGTTAAAATAATTAACAATTTACCTGTAAAATAAATATAAACCCTAACATAGCTATAATGTAATTATTAATTACATTGTAGCTATCTTAGGGTTTATTTTATAGGTAAGTATTTAGATTTAAATAGGAATATTTTAATTAATAATATTAATATTAGATTTATTTTAATAAGAGTTTAGTTAGGATGTTAGAGTTAGATAGGGTTATTATACTTAATATATATAATATAATAACGATATTAACTATATGAACCCTAATATAATTAGGGTTAATATAGTTAATATATATAATATAATAACTATATCAACTATATTAACCCTAATATAATTAGGGTTAATATAGTTAATATAGCTGGCGGCGGTGTAGGGAGATTAGATTAGGGGTTAATACATTTATTATAGGTGGCCGCGGTGTAGGGGGATGTAGATTGTAGGCAAAAGAGCAGTTTACTTTGTGACAAAGCCCCGCCAAAAGCCCTTTTAAGGGCTGGCAAAAGAGCTGTTACTTTGGGGCATGCCCCGCAAAAAGCCCTTTTAAGGGCTGGCAAAAGAGCTGTTACTTTGGGGCAATGCCACGCAAAAAGCCCTTTTCAGGGCTATTTGTAGGGTTAGACTTAAGTTTAGTGGTAGGGATAGTTTAGTATTTTAGGGGTTAAATAATTTAATATAGATGGCGGCGGGGTAGGAGGATTAGATTAGGGGTTAATAATTTTAAAATAGATAGCGGCGGTGTTAGGGGCTCACTTTAGGGGGTTATAGATTTAATATAGCTGGCGGCGGTTTAGGGGTTAATAACTTTATTAGGTTGCGGCGGGCTCCGGGAGCGGCGGTTTAGGGGTTAATACATATTTTATTGTTAGGCTAGTGAGGGGGGATAGCGGATAGAGGGTTAGACATGTCGGGCTATGTTAGGGAGGCGTGTTAGACAGTGCGGGTGATTTAGACTTTAGTCAGGTTTTGTAGGCGCCGGCAGTTTCTAACGTGCCGCAAGTCACTGGCGACGCCAGAAATTTGTACTTGCGCAGATTTCTGGACATCGCTGGTTTATCAGACTTACGGCACGTTAGCAACTGACGGCGACATATATGGGATAGCTCGAGTTGCGAGCTGAAACTGCGGGCGACGCGGGTTCCCTCGCTTGCGCCGCAAACTACGATCTATATCGGATCGCGCCCCACATTTACTTTCAACTCGTAATATTAGCGCAAACCCTCGCAATAAACCTCTTATCACTCTGGCTCAAACGTTTACGCTCCATTCAGAATCGAGCCCATAGTGTTTTATGTATGTCCTATCATACCGTATTTTAAGTTTATACTCTCAGTCCCTTATTATAGAATAAAGATCTTTACTTGTTGCTCCAGGTCATATTTTCAGACTACAGAGTTAAATTGAGCTCTCTATGAGGCCCATTTATCAATCTCCGAATGGAGCTTGTGGGTCCGTGTTTCTGGCGAGTCTTCAGACTCACCAGAAACAGCAGTTATGAAGCAGCGGTCTAAAGACCGCTGCTCCATAACCCTGTGCACCTGCTCTGATGAGGCGGACAGAGATCAGCACAATTCAACCTGATCGAGTACGATCGGGTTGATTGACACCCCCCTGCTGGTTGCTGATTGGCCGCGAGTCTGAAGGGAGCGGCATTGCACCAGCAGCTCACAAGAGTTGCTGGTGCAATGATGAATATGGAGAGCGTATTCAGGTCCGACAGACATTTGATTAATAGGCCTTCATATGTTTTTATGCTTTTCAGTGTTGCAAGTGCCATTGCATCATCCTATTATTCACTACTGTGTATTAATTGTACCTTTTATTTTGCCAATTACCCAATGTCTCATAACCTGACTGTAGTATTCTGGGTAAAGCTTAGTCTAATTATTTTTGGCTCAGTATGAGTTTGAGGAGTTCAGAGTTATATGAGACAGCAATCAGTTATTATTTCTTATTTTAGTCCATTTTGAGATACCTACCATTGGCTTATATTTAGAACATATATATGGTCCCGTAATGCAAGATTAATCCCACTTTCATGTTAAATTGTTTAATAACATATTAGTGGTGTATGATATAAATGGCTAGACCATTTAAACTCTTGTTAGCTCTTAGAGATATAACAGCATATGTTACTATAATTTTGCCTTTCCCCCTACTGGTTTTATGTGTCATATTATATACCTTCTTTATTATGCATTATCTTTAGACTAGCAAATCTCCTCACAGTAATACAGTTCAGTGCTACTATTAGTTAAACTCCTCTAGGCTATTTCTCCCCATGAAAGATTATATATAGTGTCAGCATATATCACTATTTATAAACGTTTTCATTATACTAAACATATTAGTTTCACTAGGCGGATTGTATATTGATTTAGAGAATATGTGTTTTATTATACTTTTTTGATCTGGAATCCAAAAATGCTCGCCTATTTTACATGTGCCTTCTGTAGCTTTGTTTTCGTGAGCTAAGTTTGGCTCCAAGAGTGGCCCCTTTATTAGTAAGAAGACTCCAATGTGGAGTACATAGTTTATAAAAATTAGGTTTATTAATCAAAATGACACTAAAAATCACAGGCTTTATAATAGCTCTTCGAGGACGATTTATGATGCTGTGAATGCAGCTGTTTCCGCGCGAGCCTTCAGGCTCTCCGGAAACATAAGTTAAGAAGCAGCAGTCTTAAGAACACTGCTACTTAACTCGTCCACCACCTCTGAGGTGGCGGATAGCAATCATCCTGATTGGATACGATCAGATGATTGACACTCCCTGCTAGCGGCCGATTGGCCGCGAATGTGCAGGGGACAGTGATGCACAAGCATTTTACTAGAAATGCTTGTACAATGATAAATGCTAACAGCGTATGCTGTCGGCATTTATCGATGTCGGGCGGACATGATAAATCGACCCCTTAGAATGATCCTGTTTTCTGTCTGAAATATGTATGGGTACTTTATCTTTATATTAGTGTTAAATGGTTGACTATGAAATGATTGTACCATCTTATATATGCTTGTAACTATATACTTGTGTACTAAGAACACATGTAGGTCTAGATTACAGGTGAGGCTCAAAAGGTTTTGTGCAAGCGATATAATTTTTTCGCGAGCCTTTTTCATTCCGCTGATATTACAAGTTGAGAGAAATCATGCAAACGTGATTTACGCTTTAATCCTTACTGTGCCCTCAGAGCTGTGGTTAACTGTTTTTTGAAGCAAAAAAGTTGCACAAAACACTTCAAAAATACGTTACAGAGTTCAGTTACACTCATATTAACACTATCTAATAAAAAATATTAAAAAAATATTGCACAAAAAAGTTATAAGGGATTAAAGATATGAGATCTCGGGTGTTAGGAAAAAAAAAGGCAGGCAAAGGGCTTTAATATTGAGACACATACATATACTGTACATTGCTAAAGATGTACAGTATTTGTATGTGTATATATATATATATATATATATATATATACAGTATATGTCTAAATATGTATACATATATTAATGTATTTATATGTGTATATATGTATTTACAGTCATATATACAGATATAAAAACATTAATATATATGTACACACATATAGACATATATATATATATATATATATATATATATATATATATATATATATATATATATATATATATATATATGTGTGTGCATTAGAACCCTTTGCCATTAAGTAAATGAAAACATGATAAAATATATTTATGCAATATACATATTTAATAGAGATTTTAACTATGAATTTACGGTAAATATTTTACATTTGCTAATGTGAATATGCTATGTTGTTTGCGCAATAGGTGTTTTTTTACCACTTTTTTTTTCTCCATTGAAAAAAAAACGAAACGTAATCTAGGTTTTTCAGGCTATTTTGGTAACAACTTGCACATAACACATTTTTTGCCTTGTAATATGAATGCAACACCACTAGTGCAAAAAGCTTAACTCTGAGTTATTGCAATAACGAAAAAAAAGTGCCACTTGTAATCAAGCACGGAATGTTTTAAACTGTAAACCTCAAATAGAAAGGAAAAAAAAATAGTGCTTTTGCAGACCTCAATTTAATTTTGACTAGACTGTCCCTTTAAATAGATATGACAAGGTGCTGGACTTGGAAGGTGTATATGTACCGCGGCTGTGTCCTGTGCTTTGACAGTGATGCTCGCACTGAAGATGGCTCCGCTCCGGATGGATGAAGATTGAAGACGCCGCCTGGCTGATGACTTTTTTTTTACAAGCAAAAGAGCTAAATTCTTTAGGGCATGCCCTGCAGAAGGCCCTTTTAAGGGCTGGTAAGGTAATAGAACTGTTAACTATTTAATGTAGAATAGGGTAGGGCACTTTTTTATTTTGGGGGCCTTTGTTATTTTATTAGGGGGCTTAGATTAGGTGTAAGTAGCTTAAAATTGTTGTAATATTTTTGAAATGTTTGTAACTTTTATTTTTTATTTTTTGTAACTTAGTTTTTTTTTATTTTTTTGTACTTTAGTTAGTTTATTTAATTGTATTTAATTGTAGTTATTTGTAGGTAATTTATTTAATTAATTTAATGATAGTGTAGTGTTAGGTTTAATTGTAACTTAGGTTAGGATTTATTTTACAGGTAATTTTGTATTTCTTTTAGCTAGGTAGTTATTAAATAATTAATAACTATTTAATAACTATTCTAACTAGCTAAAATAAATACAAAGTTACCTGTAAAATAAATAAAAATCCTAAAATAGCTACAATGTAATTATTAATTACATTGTAGCTATCTTAGGGTTTATTTTACAGGTAAGTATTTAGTTTTAAATAGGAATAATTAATTTAATGATAGTGTAGTGTTAGGTGTAATTATAACTTAGGTTAGTTTTTATTTTACAGGTAAATGTCTCTTTATTTTAACTAGGTAGCTATTAAATAGTTAAGAACTATTTAAAAGCTATTGTACCTAGTTAAAATAAATTTAAATTTGCCTGTAAAATAAAAATAAATCCTAAAATAGCTACAATATAATTATTATTTATATTGTAGCTATATTAGGGTTTATTTTAAAGGTATTTAGTTTTAAATAGGATTAATTTAGTTAATAAGAATAATATTTATTTAGATGTATTCAATTAATATTTAAGTTAGGGGGATGTTAGGGTTAGGGTTAGACTTAGGTTTAGGGGTTAATAATTTTATTATAGTGGCGGCGGTATAGGGGGGGCAGGATAGGGGTTAATACGTTTATTATAGGTGGCGGCGGGGTCCAGGAGCGGCGGTTTAGGGGTTAATAAGTTTATTAGAGTGGTGGTGGTCTCCGGGAGCGGCGGTTTAGGGGTTAATAAGTTTATTAGAGTGGCGGTGGGCTCCGGGAGTGGCGGTTTAGGGATTAATAAGTTTATTAGAGTGGCGGTGGGCTCCAGGAGCTGCGGTTTAGGGGGTAATAACTTTATTTAGTTGCGGCAGTGTAGGGGGGCAGATTAGGGGTGTTTAGACTCGGGGTACATGTTAGGGTGTCAGGTGCAGACATTTCCCATAGGAATCAATGGGATGTCGGGCAGCAGCGAACATGAACTTTCGCTATGGTCAGACTCCCATTGATTCCTATGGGATCCGCCGCCTCCAGGGCGGCGGATTGAAAACCAGGTACTCTGGGCCAGAAAAGTGCCAAACGTACCTGCTAGTTTTTTGATAACTAGCAAAAGTAGTCAGATTGTACCGAACTTGTGTGCGGAACATCTGGAGTGACGTAAGAATCGATCTGTGTCAGACTGAGTCCGGCGGATCGAAGCTTACGTCACTAAATTCTACTTTTGCCGGTGTGTAGGGCTTGATAACTAAGGCGAATCAGCCTCGCCACAAATACGCTGCGGAATTCCAGCGTATTTGAGGTTGACGGCTTGATAACTAGGGGCCTATGCGTAGCAAATGATAGTGTTAAACAAATAATTCTATCTTTGTAGTATTTGTCCTATATTTGCTATAAATTACTTGGAATCCTAAACATATTGGGTATTCCTAAAATCAGGACAACATGCTGAATTTATTTGGAGGTCTTTTTTGATAGCTACAATAGATTTGTAAAAATGGGAAAACTGCATGTTCGCCCCATTTTTCAGTATGAAATGACTATTTATGGTTATTTTATGTGCCCATGTAGGGCATCTCAAGAAATAACTGTTTGTCTGTTAAGAAACATTGTATAATATTTAGAGATGGACTTAACAAGAGAGTGGATAATTAAAGGGACAGTCTAGTCCAAAATAAACTTTTATGATTCAGATAGGGCATGTAATTTTAAACAATTTTCCAATTTAGTTTTATCACCAATTTTGCTTTGTTTTCTTGGTATTCTTAGTTGAAAGCTTAACCTAGGAGGTTCATATGCTAATTTCTTAGACCTTGAAGGCCACTTCTTTTCAGAATGTATTTTAACAGTTTTTCACCACTAGAGGGTGTTAGTTCATGTGTTTCATATAGATAACACTGTGCTCGTGCACATGAAGTAATCTGGGAGCAGGCACTGATTGGCTAAACTGCAAGCCTGTCAAAAGAACTGAAATAAAGGGGCAGTTTGCAGAGGCTTATATACAAGATAATCACAGAGGTTAAAAGTATATTAATATAACTGTGTTGGTTATGCAAAACTGAGGAATGGGTAATAAAAGGATTATCTATATTTTAAAACAATAACAATTCTGGTGTAGACTGTCCCTTTAAGGTGAAACCAATAGTGAGCAAAAATACCAAAATTGCCTGTTTTTTTTTTTTTTTTTGTTTTTTTATATTTATGGATGGACTTAACAAGAGAGTAGATAATTAGGGTGAAACCAATAGTGAGCAAAAATACCAAAATTGCCTGGATTTTTTAAGAACAGAAACTTGGAGAAACCCATGTTTCTATATTTAAAAAGAAAATCATAGTTTAAAAGTTAGTGAATAATGCCATTATTTTACCTACAGCTTGGCGCACCTTTGGTTTAGTGTTTGAGCGATAGCCGTCATGTGTTTTTCAATGCTCTCATGGAACGAAGCTAAGTTTGAACAAAGAAGTTATTAAATCATGCTGATCAGATCTGATCGGGATGATTGACAAGCCCTGCTCTCAAACAATTGGCTGCACAAAAGCAGGGGCACGGCTGCAAAAACAATTGCAATTGGAGACCCAGCAGACAAGGAGGTGAACCTTGTCCATCCAGGCTTTAATAAATGGGGCCCACTGTCTCAATCATAAATCTCCATGTTGAAAAGGAAGATGGTGAGCTATGATTGAACACAGCAAAGTTAACTCAATCTAATGATGTAAAAAAAAATATGAATCTGCAACAAGGGATGAACATTTTTGCCAGTAAACAAGTACACTTATAATCAATCAAATGGGACAATATTGATATTCTTCATTGATAAGACTGCGTGCAAACAAATTTACTTTATTACTATATCCATGAAAGTTAGGCAATTACTTTAAGAATCACTTTTTGTGTAACCTTTTTTTTTTTTTTTTTTTTATATTTATTGAAGAAAGATTACATACAATAAATGTTAAACAAACACCAAAAGTTATCTAGTTTCATCTTATACAAAGGGTAATTGGTGTCATAATACACAGGTTAAAGTTACTTTCTTGTCTTTTGTGTGTATTTCTTTTCAACACAAACTTATACAAACAATTAAACTTATAAAAATAAACAACTTTGTTCACTTTACAAAGTACCTATTGAAGCTACGTCCCAGCAGAAAGAAGTCCATTTCTCTTCATGGGGTACAAAGATCTATATCACATTTCCCCTTTTGTGTAACCTTTTAATGAATTGTATTCTTACAATTAAATACATTTCTTGGTGAATATCTTTTTTTAATTTCCAATTAGGCTGACATTTATCAATCTCTGTTTGTAATTTGGTGACTGGAAATAAAGGAAGGAATAATGCATATTGTATTTATATATTACACTTTTATGCCCTTGTATTTTTTTTTAATAAAACACATTCTATTTATATACAGTGTGAGTTATGGCAGCAATTTAATTTGATAGCTAGAACGGGCACAGAAACAGTAATTTGGCCATGCTGGAAAAGAGAGCTGCAACATAAATCCAAAATAGATGTTTCATTTATTATGTATTTCAGTTCTGCATTACTCTTACATTTTTTTCAGGGATGTTGTCTTACATTCAAATAAACTAATGTGATCTCCAATTAAGATTTAATTATTTACATGCCTCACACCTCTGCACATTATTTTATAAAACAGAGAGCAGTAATGTATTTCTTTTTAGCATAAACTATGTTATTCCTTAATGCATCCCCATAATGCAGACTTTGATTGTTTTTTTATAAAAAGCATGAATGGTTACTAGGTAAATACAGTATATTTACTGTTAGTAACACGGGAATTGTAATATGCATAATACATTCTGACATCATTCTTGTATTTGCAATCTATAATAATAAGATGTAATTGATGACAGGAAAACATAGAGACGTCCACGACCAGTAAGAAAATTATGTACAGAGCGATTTCTCAGATAAATTAAAATAAACAAATTGTTTTATAAATGTATTTAAAGTGATAGATATGTACATTTTACGACTAAGGTCTGATTGACTAAGCTCTTTATTTAGAATGAATTTATTAATTAAAAACAGGAGGATGATAAAATCCTAACCATCTGTTAGATTTTTTTTTATTTGGGACTCAAATTTTATGATTCTAGGACTGGCACCAAACAGGCTACATTTTCTTCTTTTCTTCATTTTTAAAAAAATCGTGCAAGTGACATTTTAATGCATTATGGGTTGGTGTATTTTGCTAGTCACTTAGTGACCATATGTAGTGGTAAATGGATGATATTAGTACTTTTAACTTCCAATATGACTGCAATGTGTGTCACATGTATATTGCACTTGTCACTAGGCGGCATATTTATCAAGCTCAATCTAAAGACCGCTGCTCCATAACCTGTCTGCCTGCTCTGAGGCGACGGACAGAAATCGACAGAAATCAACCCGATCGAATACGATCGGGTTGATTGACACCCCCTTCCAGCGGCCAATCTGCAGGAGGCAGTATTGCACCGGCAGTTCACCAGAACTGCTGGTGTAATGATAAATGCCGAGAGCGTATGCTGTCCGCATTTATCGATGTGCAGTGGACATGATCTGCAATATCGGATCATGTCCGCTCGCACAATAATAAATAGGCCCCTAGGTGTCAATTACTACTAACAAACAGCCGACCCTCCCAGAATTTACAAGGCAATTGTCATTCTTTTTTATTTTAATAAATTGTGAGCCTGCTTCTTGCCACCCTCCCTCAGGCCTTTACAATCAACATGTGTATCAGTGAGTATTTAACATTGCTAGGGCTATGAAGTAATAAAGGGCAGCGTGAAACTGCTCCTCTCAAGACTGAATGCAAACCTGCACGATCAAACTCATGTAATAGAATGTATTGATTAAGCTAGAAACTATGCATGTGGCTATCAGATTCCAAAGTTCAAGAGTAGTACACACAAGGCAAGAAAAAGAAGAGAATATACTAGGGTCTCAACAGGCACAGAAAAAACAGGATACAGTGATAGGAATAAACAGTATAAAAATATATATTAGATAGACCAAGATAGAAGCACAACAGGCACATAATTTCTGCTTGTTATACATACAATACATATAAATACATTTTATATGGCTAATTCCTGTCTATTATTATTATTATTAGGTATTTGTAGAGCACCGACAGATTCCGCAGCGCTATAAAAATAGGCGGTATACAATATAACATTTATAGGGATCAAATGGGTAGAGGGCCTTGCCGAGAGTTGCACTGTTGTAGTCAGCTCTTATGAAGGTGATCTACAAACAGCTGGGTTCATAGGCTTACATTCTAAGGGGTTCAAGGTAAAAGCAATGGAGTTAGGAAATGTTAGTGTAGGTTGTATGCATCCCTGAATAGTAGAGTCTTTAGGGAGCGCTTGAAGCTGTTAAAACTAGGGAAGAGTCTTGTGGAGCGAGGCAGGGAGTTCCACAAGATGGGAGACAGTCTGGAGAAGTCCTGTAAATGGGAATGTGAGGAATGTGAGGAAGAGAGGAGAAGAGGAGGAGATTGTGAGTAGAGCGAAAGGAGATGGGAGGGAGAGTATCTGGAGACAAGGTCTAAATGTAGGGGGGAGCAGTGCAGTTTAGGGCTTTGTATGTCAGAGTGAGGATTTTGTGTTTAATCCTGGTGGCAAGAGGAAGCCAGTGAAGGGATTGACAGAGAGGTGTAGCAGATAAAGAGTGAAGTGTAAGGAAGATGAGCCTAGCAGAGACATTCATCATAGATTTTAAAGGAGCTAAGTGGCAGCTAGGGAGACCAGAGAGGATGGAGTTGCAGTAGTCAAGGCGGGAAAGGATGAGAGAGTGGATTCAAATCTTAGTTGTGTCTTGTGTAAGTAAATGTCTAATTGTAGAGATGTTTTTAAGGTGGAAGTGGCAGGTTGTAGCCAAGGACTGAATGTGAGGAGTGAAAGAAAGGTCTGAGTAAAGTGTGACTCCAAGACATCGGTCATGCGGGGTAGGGGTAATGATGAAGTTGTCAACAGTTATAGAGAAATGGGGGGGGGGGGAGATTTTGGAAGAAGGAGGAAAACTAAGGAGCTCGGTTTTTGAGAGATTTCGCTTAAGGTAATGCCTAGCAGCCATTTTGCAAAAATTGGCCCTTGTGTGAGAGGTAGCATGATAAATCATAAAGGCAATATGACCCTTGATAGGATGTTTTTTCAATTTTTTTTGGGGTAGGTTCAAGTAATATAATTTAACTTATTTTAAAACATACAAAACCTTAGAGTATGTATAAAGTCACTAAAGTATTTCTTGAGTTAAGGGACATACAACTTAAAAAATTAAACTTTTGTGATTTCGATAGAAAATACAATTTGGAAAAAAAATATGTTCCAATTAATGTCTATTATCACATTTGCTTTGTTCTCTTGTTATCCTCTTTTGAAGAGCCTATCTAGTTAGACGCAGAAGTTTGCACATGTCACTACTTTCTAATGTTCAACCATGTATAACATTGCTGAAAACAGTGTTACAAACACTGCTTACATATAGTGTTCAGGGCAGGGGCATGCTCATGAGCCTCGCTATCTATGCACTTCAATAAATGATACCAAGAGAATTAAGTAAATTTTATATTCAAAGTAAATTTTCAAAATGTTTGCTCTGTCTGAATCAATGAACTTTATTGTTGAGTTTTATGTCCTTTTGTAACTCTTTAAAAGTAATTAAAAGCTGTAACAATAACCATAATCCATTTAATAATTTAATATATTCAGATATTAATAACTACTCAAGATTTTTGATAATATTCTGTATCATTAACGAGAAAGTAAACTACAATATTTTAAGCATCTATAAAAGACAAATGTTTGTAGTGCTTCTCATTCTATGATTAAACAATGTTAGGGATATAAAACAAATCAGAATCTTTTGGTTTCGCCCCACGTCTTTTTCTTTTGATCAATAAAGTGTGGAATTTCATATTAAATTCTTGCTGTGTTCAGTCATTTCCCTTTGTACTTGTAATTCCACTATTTTGTATCCTGCATTTAAAAGACCAGCATTAAAACCTTCCAAAATTTCATATATGCATAAAACATAAGGGATCTTAACCCTAAACGTGTATGTCACAGCACAAGTATTTCTTTACAGATATTGTTTGAGATTGCTTTATTTATGTCTACTATAAAATGTAATCAGCAAAACAGCATGCAATATAAAAACTTAATGTTAGTTTTTATAGCTTGTTTATTTTTCTTGTATGTGTTTGTACATGTACAGTATATTAGTATTTGGCTAGAATATATTAAATATTTTTTATGTTTTTGTTTTGTATATGCTTGTTTTTGCCACACTGATATCATTCTTTGCTGACATATATCTTTGTAGATAAAACCTTTTTAATTGTTTAGGAATTAAAATTAAAGCATGAAAGCAAATAAATATGAAACGCTAGAGTTGGAGTGGATAGGTTCAGGATATCTGACTTAGCATAGTTAATGGTAAAGTTCAATCACTGACTATAGCCTTCTAAAATACGCATTAAATAAGTAACAGATGACAGGGCAGAGGACAGAGTCAACAGGGTATCATCCTCAAATCAGGAGCAAAAATTTTCAGAATGAAGCAACCACCTTGTCAAAGGATTTTAAAGGTTGACTGAGATAAATAGAATTGGCTAGGAGTGGAACTTGAGGCATGAATCAACTGAATAGTTTTAGTAGTTCTTTCTCATAATTTTCATCCAGGGACAAAATCTGATAAGCATGAACAAGTAATGGTAGAAACTTGTTAATTCTAGTGACTTGTTTCAGTTAGTAAGTGGTGCAGCTAAAATAGCCTTATATTGGGAATAATAATAGATTTTAATCCATCTGGGCCTGGTTTTTTACCTGTTGGGAAGCTCAGACCCTGATATTTTTAGGTTTTTTTATAGATGGAGAAAGGATTAAAGGTGATTAGATCAGAGCAGGATGTAATTGCTCTGAAAGGGGATTTAAAATAACATGGAAGAATTGGGCTGGTAAATGGCAAATTAGATCTATCACTGGTAAATGTAAGTATAATATGCATTTCAGGGGGGGGCAGTTTTTAATTTTATTATTAAAAGGACATTGCAGAATTAGATTTTTTTTAAAAAAGGGCCAGTAAATTAATAAGGGGGGGGGGGGGGGTTAAAACATAAAAAGCGGTTAGCCATTAAGAATTTATACATTCAAAAAAAATCTTTCCAAAACCCCCAATCCTGGCATACAGACAACTACCTAACCTAAAACAGAAACTGATCCACAGGAAGCTACCCCTTGAGAAAAAGAATGGAACGAAGTGCTGCTATTAAGTTCTCTGCAAACTATGTCAACACATTTGTGAAAGCATCACAATAATAAATCCTATAACATTAAAGGGGCATATTCATGTAATTCTGCAAATGTGGTATAAATGATACATTGCACTGCATGAAGTGGGATGCTATATTGGAGAAACAAGCCAAAAACGGCACCTTCGGATGAACTTACAGAGACACAAAATCAAAATCACTGTGAAACAAAATACTGTACCCCTGTTGGTCACCATTTCACCCAACCTGATCTCTCCATCAAAAACCTCAAAATCAAGATTCTCAGAACCAACTTCAAAAATACCATGTAAAGAAAAACCTTTCAAATGAAAATGATAATGCACTTCAACTTGCTAAATTCTGGACCAAATGCGGACTCTGGGTTCTTAACACAATTATCAAATTTTTATTTAATGTACTTTCATATAGTCTATTACATCGTATATTCCCCACTCTTTATACATAGGTACACAGGTAAGCCTATGTCCATACTTTTGCCATTATTATTATTCCTCTTTTTTTTTATTCCCTCTGTATACATAATTTCACATCTTTAAACATATTGATTCCATGTTGATTTATAACTTTATGTCAGTATATGCTCAAGGTAAAGCTATATATTTCCCCTGTTCTCCTTCACTGGACACTGTCTGCCTCTGTCAGCTAAGCCCCCCTCATGATTTTTATGACACTCCCTCCTCCCCCTGCACACAGACCTCTGTAACACTTTATGTCTTTTTAGCCATCCTGTGTTTTAATACATAATCTGTAAATTCCATTAAATTGGGCAGTATTGCTTCAGACTTGAGAAAGGAAAATATTCTTCTGAAAGCTTGTCAACTTATAAATGTATAGTTAGACCAATAAAAAAGTATCATTGCTCTCTGGATTAACATGGCTACTCCAATCAACGTATATATATATATATATATATATATATATATTTATATATGTCAAATGAGCACAGAGAGAGTATGGGGGATATGAGGCAAGGGCTAAAAAATATTTTTTGTTACAAATTGTTAAAAAATTTGTAGAAAAACATTTTTTAAATTTTTTTGAGCCTATTTACATCATTTTGTTCCATATGATTAAAAAAAAATATATATATTGTCAGGTTTTTTTCCCTCTTTTTTATAGCCTTCTAAAATATGTCTTAACTAAGAGTGAACTTAATTTTATATGCACTTTTAATATGTGTTTAACAACAAGTAACACATATACCGACATGGGAATGAATGAGTTAAAATTCTATTTGAATGTATTGACATCTCAATAGACCGACACTCAGATCCCCTGCTGACACGTAGCTGTGGAATCACGTCAGTTTTTTTGACATTTCAGTTGGGAGCCCAATGAGTGTCGTAGACCGATTAGTGGGCGTGTCGGCGTCCTCTCAAAAAAGTTTTATCTTGCGGTTAGTAGCTTTACACAATCAATAGTATAGCCTCTGATGAAGAAGGTAGAAAGGATTTTCTGTAATAACCTTCGAAACGCGTCAGACATTATATTACTATTTAATTGACATACCGCAGACCGCCTTATAGCAACATTTGTTTGTACTGCAACCCACATACAATAAGATATTCTCTATTTGGGATGTAAAAAAGTTTATGTGACTTCGGGATTTCTACAGAGGTTTTATATATGAGCCTATAAGTTACCTCATATCATTGGGGGCTTAAATTATGAGTGAAAGTTTTTACTATCTTTTGTGCAAAGTGTTTAGAGCTGAATAAACTGTGTTAAACGTTATTGCACTTGTATTGCACTCTTTTTTTCTTCCATACCGCCCGCACTGCTCGAGATTGACAAGGGACACAGATTGAAAAGAACCCACAAGGGATTGTGTACACAGAAGTTCCACAGAGGATACACACTCTCCCCTTACCTCATATCGATTGAGGGTGGTATTGTGAGTATTTTTTCAAAAGGGCTTGTATGAATCTTCCTCACCTATTGGAGTATTTCTGAACTCATGGGACTCTCATTTGATATCATATACTTTTATGTGTGTACCCTAGTGGCTTGAACTGTGCTTTTCATTTTTTGGGACGTATTAACACTATTGTATTCTCTTATTTTATAACTTATATTATATCTTGTTTGTTCTTTCTCTCTCTATCTGATATTTATTAGCTGCATTTCTTATTTATGCATATGGCCTTATTGGATGAAGACATACTATGGGCTCTATTTATCATTCATTTTAGAATTACGACTTTCAATTCTCCTATGAGCTCGCCGCATCTCGCCCTTGCAAAGGCGCACATGTGCGCCAATATTTATCATTAAACCGGTAGTATTTTAACGCTGATTTCCATTGTCGAGATGCGGCGGATTAATGATAAATCTCGCCGCAATTTTTTAGAATGCGCCTTATTTATCATTAAAACAGCTTTCAATGTCGAGTATTTCGATCCAATAATGTTTATACCAAAATCTATTTTTTTTTTATCCTTTGTTTTTTAATAACTAATATATTAATCGTTTTCTAAATTATTTAATCCATTTGAATCTAATCTGCCTTGCATTACATCCTCAATATTTAATTGACATATATTCATTTTGTTTTTAAAATATTGATTTGTAATATATATATATATATATATATATATATATATATGCATCTATCTGTTTTTATCTCATAGCTGACATGATGCAAGCCCCCTTGGCATGCCCCACATGACACATGACTATTGCAAAACTGTTTCTAGGGACAGTCTAGAATTAATAAAACTTAAATTATTGAGATTGGACCTTTATTAATATGAATACAATTTTAAATTTACTTTTCTCGTGAAATGTCTTTTTTTCTAAATAATCTTATTTTAAACTAAACATAGTTTGGTTCATATGCTAATTTCAGGGCTGCCTCTTATCACAGACTTTTGAAATATCTTTTCAAAAGAGTTTGAAATTACACGTTGGCCATATAGATAACACTGTGTTCAGGCACCGGGGGTTATTTAAGATTTACTACAAAAACAATGCTAATGCAAGAGAATAGATAAGAATCAGTCACAGTCATGTCATCAGGGGGCTGGAAGAAGGCCAAGGTAACCACAGAGTTAAAAAGTGTATTAATATAACTGTGTTGGTTATGCTAAACAGTGAATTGGCTAATAAAGTGAATATCTATCTTTTGAAAACAATAGCAATTCTATGGTAGACTGTCCCTTAATAATAAATATATGTATTCAATATCTTACATTGTTATATTGATGTCAGTTATGTTTATAATAATTTATTGGGACACCAATACACTTTTAAACATAAATATTTATTTTTTCTCCAAAAAAAATAATGTTTTTTTTGTCACATTATTAAAAATAAAATTGTTTTTTTACATTTTTTCAATTTTAAGGCGCATTTCATGTAAACTTGAATAGTTTTCTTTAAGTCCTTTTTCTGCTTTCTTTAATACCTCCAATAACTGTTTCTTGTTAATTAAGATGTTTTGATCTTCAGGTACTGTAACAAATAAAGAATAAGGTTATTCTTCTGTATTTTAAAATCCATATATACAACACATGTCTGATATACTCACCTCAGTCATAATTTATGGTATCAGAGGAATCATTAGATCTATTTTCCTCATAGACCTCTCTGTCCACCTCTTCTTCTTGCATCACTGTGTAAAATGAAATTTTATATTTTACTCCCTTGTGTATCTTAAAAATAATTCAGTATCCTTGAGATTTTTTTTATTTTTTTTTATCTCTCTCTCTCCCTCTCTATCTATATATATATATAAATATATATATATATATATATATATATATATATATATATATATATATATATATATATATAGAGAGAGAGAGAGATAGAAATATAAAACTGTAATATTTATATATATATATATATATATATATTTATATATTAATAATCCAAATCATGAACTATTTATAATCTTTAAGTACAATATTCGGTTTTTAATAGTATTAGTTTTCTATATTATTACTTACTATCTTCTAAATCTTCTTCCTGCACAAACACTTGTCCTATTTCATAATCTTGTGCCACTTCTTCTCTCTCCTCATTACTAATATTTCCCCCTCCATCTTGATGGTAATTCTCCACCTGAATTTCTGCTTCATCTTAAATGTATACCAAAAAAAGGGTTACTGTTAATTTTAATTATATTTTGATTATAAATGCAATACCAAGTAATCAAATTATGTTAACCTTCCAAATTTGGAATCTGAAGTTCTTCTTCCTCATTGGAATCATTTTCAATGATAGGCCTAGCCCTACGTTGTTGCCTTCTTATTACTTAAACACAAAAAAAGGTTAATTTTAGTTTAAACATTGTAGCTATCTATATATAATTCAATTCTTAAAATTTAAAAATACCTGTGTTATCATTCCCCTCCCTGTCCATAAACACTCTTGGCAAGGGGCAGACTCTCCACCAGAACTAGAGGATTTTTCGTCAATTGGACAGAGATATCTCGGTGCTCTACGGTTTTTTAACTATTTCAAAAAGTAAACAAATAAGTTGCACTTTTTAGATTTTATAATGTAAAATCATATGTAATACACAACTTTATAGAATTTTTTTTTTATTATTGTGTACATATGTTTTTTAAACAGACCATATTTCCAATACTAGAAATAGATTAGATAATCTTTAAAAAAAATGTTTTTTTATTTATAATCTCCTTCAAATATTTAGATTATAGGATGTGCACAACATACTTTCACACACATAATTCTTTGTTTTTACAAACATCAAAACAGAGTTGGCTTATAATTCAGTATAAATAGATAAAAGAAAGAATCAGACATATTTAAAAACCTTGTCATTCTTCAAGGGAGACAGTGTCTACTGTTGAATGCAAACAATTACATCACTATCTCTTTTTAAACTTGTAAAGTTGATAAACAAAACAATGTACGTTAATTAACTTTAGAAACAACACTCAAGATAACTGTGAAAGGAAAATTCTATTAAAATGTGTTAGCCAATCACAATAGACCTATGTGCAGCAATCAATCAGCAGACTCTGAGCATATCTAGAAATGCTTTTCTGTAAGTGATTTCAAGAGATACAATACAATTATATAACACAAGTAAATTTGATAGTTTTAGAAAATAAATGTTTTTGCCATGCACATGTTATGAAATTGTTACAACTACAAATGTAATACATAATTCAGGAATATGTCAAAGTCTTACATTTGCGCAGGTAACACCGGATAAGTGTCCTCAATTTAGATTGTCTCCGGTACAAATCATTGTAGCGTTTGAGGCATTGCTTTCTCGTTCTCCTCTGTCCAGAAATACTCCTCACTCTTCTGACCATTTCACAGAGAATATTATTTCTCCTATCCTGGTCCAAGGTGTAAATTCTTTTTTTAGGAAAATATTTTTCCATTGTATATGAAATTATCAAAAGTTCACCAATCGAGAATTTTCTAGATCTTGCCATCTTGCTGTGCTGCTTTCTATTTCTAGGGTGTACCCAAGTAACGGAACTAATTTCTATATAAAAATGCGCAATTACGCGTAATAAAATAATGCAATATTTTCAATTAATATTGATATAGATTTATATTTTTAGATGTTTCAATGTATGTTTCAATATGTATTATAAACTAATTGTAACTTGTATTTACACCCTAAGCTTTATAATCTTTATTGTATCAATTGTCTCTACTAGTGTCTATGCAAACAGTAACTTTTTATGCTATTGCAACAAATGTATTCTTTTATGCTAGTATTCAGCATATATAACAATTGTTACTTTTAGATACAAAAATAACATGTAATAAAATTTATATAAATATTTATTCAAATTACAATATTTATACATAACCGAACACATGACCGGAAATCATTCTAAAAAATCTTTATTTTGAGATACTAATGCGACATAGGGATCTTTCCAGAAAAATAAAGTTCACGCCCTTTTTTCTCAACCTTACAGATAAAATTCTTTAAATGCGCTTGTAACGTTAAGTTAACTTTTGTTACATTGTGGTTTCCATTTTGCGCACTTTAACTACTAAATTTTAAGATGGCATCAGTGCAAGCCGGAAAGACAAAAAGTGGGAGAAGTGTCATGTTCACCCATCAGCAAAATTGTATTTTGGTAGAACAAGTGGTGGAACATTATGAAGAGATCATTGGATACCAGGCAAGAACTGTTAACCCACAGCGAAAGCGGGCAATATGGACCCAAATTAGCACATCTGTGTCTTCCGAAGGTAGCTTTCCTAAGGATGTAAGGGCATGTCGGAAGAGAGTTAATGACATCAGAAAGAACATAAAGAAAAAGGTATGCCAAGCAAAACAATCTGCTAAAGCAACTGGTGGAGGACCAGGATACAGGGCGGAATTGACTGATTTCGAGCAAATACTCTATGCCAGGATGGGTGATGCAGTTGTGGTCGGCCTGGATGTTCCTTCAGACATAATGGACTTTAGAGGTAAATAAATTATTTTTTTTGGTGGGGGGGGTCTTACATTTGTACGTATATTGTGAATTGATAACTTTTTATTTAAATATATAGAACAACATGAGGATGTCTGTGTGAAAGAGGAGGTCAATGCACAGGAGGACCAACCTTTTGTTCATGAAAGCACATCTCAGGAACAACAACCTTCAACTTCACAAGCAAATAGAGATAGAGAAGAAAGCGCATGTAAGCAATATAAAAATAAATTCAGTGTATATCGTATCATGAGTTTGTCAGAGGCTGTCAAGCGCTGTAGAGATAGCAAGATGGATAACACAGGAGGGAAGAGAGATAGATCGGAGGGGATAGAGATAGAAGGGGGTGAGAGAGATAGAGAGCACAAAAGAGAGGGGTGGGAGATTGAGAGAAAAAGAGAATGGTAGATAGAGAGAGAAAAGAGACTTTGAAGATAGAAAGAGAGACAAGTGTTTGGAGATGGAGATTGCAAAACATAGGGTTAGAGGGAGAGTAAAATAGAGGGTTGACAGAGACAGAGCCAAAGAGAGTGGCAGAGCGATATTGCAAAAAAGAGGGGGAGAGACAGAAAGAGAGAGCAAAAAAAAGAGTGGGGAAATATAGAGAGAGAGAAATAGAGATGGAGAAAGAAAAAAAGAAAAATAGCGGGTAGAAACAGAGAGGAAAAGGGGGGGGGGGTGTTGTAGAGAGCAATGTGTGTGACTACTGTAATACCAGAAATTGCCAGTTTGAACGGGCATAATGACTAGCAATATTAAGCCAAAAATAATAAAATAAAAATATATATTATTAATAATATCATATAAATATAATGAACATTGTAACGGAATTTAGTTTGTAATCTATCAAACTATGTTTGTATGGGTATTGAAAATCTTCGATGTTTGTATGGGTATTGAAAAACTTCGATGTTTGTATGGGTATTGAAAATATTCTATTTTGATATACATAGTTTTATTAACAAAGATAATTGAGTGTACTTTGAGAAATGAATTTAATGATTTCTTTGTTTACCAATATATGATGATTTAAAAATAGATAAGATTATAGATCAAAGTAATTAAGGCTGCTGAGAATCTTAATTTCAGCAATTTTTCAACATTTATGGTTAATACCTATGGCTCACTACAAATTTGTTGTTCAATGATTGCTAACCTTTTCAAACAACTGTTAAGTTATGTAAATTTAGAGTATAAACAACAATGTTTTGATACAAACAAATTAAATTTTATTTGTCAATCAACCCAAAAATAATTTAAAATAGTTTGACCTCAACGATAAGTTACATTTTGTCAGTGCTATAGCATTTTAACGTAACAAACACAATAAATTTTGTAATAAATTTTAATTATCAATTTGTGAAAAGTGTTATTGATTTAATGTTTTTGGATTCTATCATTCCTATCCAATTACATGGAGATTGATGCATAAATACCCTAAAATTGTTATCAATAACAATATTTTTTTAATGAACGATTGTGTACAGAGAAATTTCAAAAATTTAAAATATAATACAATAATAGTATTTTTGTTAACCCTTTTTTTCTCAACAGGTGTTAGAGCATTGCTCCAAACTATGCAAGATAGTTCAATTGCATTATATGATGGTATGTATGAAAATTTTTAATTGTAACGGTTAGATATGTTTTGTTTTGTTTTTTGTTAATTTTTATTTTTGTTTTTGAAGAAAAACAGGTCGAATTGACATTGGAACCACTAGTCGAGGACACCATCAATCAAGAGGATGATGATGAGACCCAAATACATGATCACACACAGGAGGGACCATCACCACCTGATTTAAATACACCTGCTGCGAGTCCAATGGTCAACGAATCTGACATTGAGGAAACAGCAGAAGAAGTCAGACAACCTCAAATTACAGAGAGAACCAATGACATACAGGCACTGACAGATATGGCATCATCATTTAGAAATGAACAAAGTGTTTTTTTTAAGGAACTACTTGAATTACAGAAAGAAAGGAATAATATTCAGAAACGTGATTCAGAAATAAAAAGTGATTACTATAAAAAAAAATTAGAAATTCTGAATCGTAGATCTCAGAATTGATACACATAATCCAAACAATTACGTGTATATATTTTTTTGTTTTTCAGTTTGTTGTCCTTTACTTTATTTAAGCTTTGTATGTTTGAAAGTTTGTATTATTTAATATTTATATATAGTTTGGTTCGGTTATATTTTCAATAAAGATATTTATCCCTTAATAAAACAAAACATTTTTGATAAATAAACAAAAATTTTATTTTTTCAAATGGGTGGAGTTAACTTTAACCCCTTAGTGACCAGAGCACTTTTCCATTTTCTGTCCGTTTGGGACCAAGGCTATTTTTACATTTTTGCGGTGTTTGTGTTTAGCTGTAATTTTCTTCTTACTCATTTACTGTACCCACACATATTATATACCGTTTTTCTCGCCATTAAATGGACTTTCTAAAGATACCATTATTTTCATCATATCTTATAATTTACTATAAAAAAAATGATAAAATATGAGGAAAAATGGAAAAAAACACACTTTTTCTAACTTTGACCCCCAAAATCTGTTACATATCTAAAACCACCAAAAAACACCCATGCTAAATAGTTTCTAAATTTTGTCCTGAGTTTAGAAATACCCAATGTTTACATGTTCTTTGCTTTTTTTGCAAGTTATAGGGCCATAAATATAAGTAGCACTTTGCTATTTCCAAACCATTTTTTTCCAAAATTAGCGCTAGTTACATTAGAACACTGATATCTTTCAGGAATCCCTGAATATCCCTTGACATGTATATATTTTTTTTTTGTAGACATCCCAAAGTATTGATCTAGGCCAATTTTGGTATATTTCATACCACCATTTCACCGCCAAATGCGATCAAATACAAAAAATTGTTCACTTTTTCACAAATTTTTTCACAAACTTTAGGTTTCTCACTGAAATCATTTACAAACAGCTTGTGCAATTATGGCATAAATGGTTGTAAATTCTTCTCTGGGATCCCCTTTGTTCAGAAATAGCACACATATATGGCTTTGGCGTTGCTTTTTGGTAATTAGAAGGCCGCTAAATGCCACTGCGCACCACAAGTGTATCATGCCCAGCAGTTAAGGGGTTAATTAGGGAGCTTTTAGGGAGCTTGTAGGGTTAATTTTAGCTTTAGTGTAGTGTAGTAGACAACCCCAAGTATTGATCTAGGCACATTTTGGTATATTTCATGCCACCATTTCACCGCCAAATGCGATCAAATTAAAAAAAACGTAACATTTTTCACAATTTTAGGTTTCTCACTGAAATCATTTACAAACAGCTTGTGCAATTATGGCACAAATGGTTGTAAATGCTTGTCTGGGATCCCCTTTGTTCAGAAATAGCAGACATATATGACTTTGGCGTTGCTTTCTGGTAATTAGAAGGCCACTAATTCCTGTTGCGCCTCACACGTGTATTATGGCTAGCAGTGAAAGGGTTAATTAGGGAGTTTGTAGTGAGCTTGCAGGGTTAATTTTAGCTTTAGTGTAGAGATCAGCCTCCCATCTGACACATCCCACCCCCTGATCCCTCCCAAACAGCTCCCTTCCCTCCCCCACCCCACAATTGTCCCCGCCATCTTAAGTACTGGCAGAAAGTCTGCCAGTACTAAAATAAAAGGGTTTTTAAAAAAAAATGATTTTTTTTTAGCATATTTACATATGCTACTGTGTAGGATCCCCCCCTTAGCCCCCAACCTCCCTGATCCCCCCCAAAACCGCTCTCTAACCCTCCCCTCTGCCTTATTGGGGGCCATCTTGGGTACTGGCAGCTGTCTGCCAGTACCCAGTTTACAATAAAAAATGCTTTTTTTTTTTGTTTTTTTTGTTTTTTTTTCTGTAGTGTAGCTTCCCCCACCCCCCACAGACTAACCCCCACCACCTTGCTTATTGTTTAAAATTTTATTTTTGATATATTTTTTATTTCCCATTTTCTGTAGTGTAGCGGTTCCCACCCGCTCCCTCCCCGTGCACGCGCCCGCCCCCACCCTCCCGCCCCCCTTCACATCCACATGGCCATCGATGGCCGCCACCCGCCTCCCGGTCCGGCTCCCACCCACCAACGCAGGTAGCCACCGATCTCCGGTGCAGAGAGGGCCACAGAGTGGCTCTCTCTGCACCGGATGACTTAAAAACGTTATTGCAGGATGCCTCCATATCGAGGCATCACTGCAATAACCGGAAAGCAGCTGGAAGCGAGCAGGATCGCTTCCAGCTGCTTTCCACACTGAGGACGTGCAGGGTACATTCTCAGGCATTAACTGCCTTTTTTCTGAGGACGTACCCTGCACGTCCTCAGTCGTTAAGGGGTTAATATCACTACACATAAAAAATAATTAAAGGCTAATGTACAGTTCTTATAAAAGAATTCAAACCCAGTGTGATGACATGTATTCTGAAAAAAAAAAGAAAAAAAAAATATTAGTAATTCAAATACAGAAAATTGAATAAAATAACACACAATGCTAAATACTTTGCAATAATACTTACAGGAAAAATATCTTTCAATTATTTTCAAACGATTTTGTACATCTGCCCTAGTAGTGTGTCTGCCTATAATGTCTTGAGGGATATAAGTATCGTCTGTGCGATCATTGGGACACTCCTCCTCTAAGTTGCCTTGGGAAATTGCAATGTTGTGCAACATGCATGCAACTAGAATTATGTCAATACATTTTTCAGGAGAATATTGAAGTGCTCCTCCAGACCTATCCAAGACTCTGAAACGCATTTTTAAAACCCCAAAAGTTCTTTCTATAGCACTTCTTGTGCTACGGTGGGATTCATTAAATTTAATTTCTCCTCGGGTATGAGGCATTGGGACTGGGGTCAACAGCCAAGTTCGGCACAGATAACCACTATCACCTATTTTTGAAAATGAAAAATTGATTAGAGATTATAAATAATTTAAACATTACAATTTAATCATAATTCTTATATTTATTTATGACATGTGATATGTACAATTCATGTATAAAGTACAAATAAAAAAAAATAAAATAAAACATTACATATAACTGATTGCATTATAATTAAATTATATTAAAATATGTTCATATTTACCTAATAGCCAACCGTGTGGCATGTGGCCCTGTTTAAAAGCAGAAAATAATGCAGATTGTTTCAGGATGTGGAAATCATGACATGATCCAGGAAATCCAGATCGAACAGCCCAAATTCTAAGGTTTGCATCACACACAGCCTGTATGTTTAGGGAATGAAAGCTTTTCCTGTTCCTATATTGCTCCTCCCTTAGGGATGGTGGTCTAAGAGCAATATGGGTGCAATCTATAGCACCAAGAACATTGGGCATACCGGCTACTTGGTAAAAGGTGGACTTTACTGTATGCCATTCATGCACATTCCTAGGAACATAAATACATTTTGAAAGATGCTTTAGAATTGCTTTTAAAACAATAGTTAAATGGCGGCAAAATGAAGGCTGACTCATGCCCACAACATCACTGGATACAGCCTGAAAAGATCCGGTTGCCAAAAAATGCAAAACTGCAAGTAATTTCAAAAGTCCAGGTATTGCCCTTGTTCTTCTGGTTCAGGGATCAATGTCATTTTTGATCAAAGAATACAGGTTCAGTATGCTTTCTCGGTTTATCCTAAATTTGCGCTTAATTTCGCGATCGGATAATGCCTCAAGTCCACAACGGGGCAAAAACAATCTAGGAACTCTTTGGCGTCTCCGTAACATATTTCGATCATTTTCACAATTTTCCTGGGACTGAGCAAGAGAAATAGCGGCCAAAATAAAAAAAAGCTCCATCTTCTATGAAGAAAATAACGGAGTAAATTCAAAGTTCTCCTACATGGTTATGGAGTATTTTCAGGGTCGGATTTATAGGAGAATTATAAGTTCTCCTTTGGCGCAAAATAATGATAAATATGATTTTCGGCGATTCGTTGGGAGTATTTCTAAAAATATGACCGAAATACATTATTTTTTGGCTGTATTTGGCGCACCTGTGCGCCTTGGCGAGAGCGAATAACTGGTCGCATTTTTAGGTCATATTACAGTATTTTTGGGGCGTAAAATGTGTTGATAAATCGGAGAATAAATCCGACAGAGTAATTATAGGCGCAAAAGTAGGAGAATTATGATGATAAATAGAGCCCTATATGGGATTTAGATACATATATCCTTTAAATATTAATAGGAGTGCAAGTACACACACATTTTCTGTGCACTTCTTTTTATATATATATATATATATATATATATATATATATATTTTTTTTTTTTTATTTTTTTTGGATCTTTATTTATATGCTTTAATTTTTTGTCCCCTTTTTTTGCCTCATATCCCCTATACCCTCTCTGTGCTCATTTGATATTTAAATAGAAATATTTGGAAAAATATATTTCGCTATTGGGGGATATTGTGTCTAGCAGCTTTCTCAGGAGACATAAAATTGTGGCTTTTGACTAAATTAAATTAAATTTAGTCTATTAAATTAAACAATTGTACTTATAGTATAAAATTAGTGTTATCAATCTGAATCTTTATGAAATTGCCCACTGACCTGTTTGTAATATTGGTATTGTTATATTAGCAATTCATTCAGTAGAGATACTTGTATTTATATATTTATTCTGTTTGTTTTCCCTACCGTCAGTATTTATTTATTTATTTATTTATTTATATATACATACAACACACAGAGACAACCCAGCACTCACTTACAAGCTCTCAGCTAAGATTTAAAAGCAAAAATGGAAAGGTTACCCAGGGCTGAGCATGTTGCAGGGTCATGGGATGTGTACCCGGTCCGGTATGAGAGTGCAGTTCCCTTCCGTGTTTTGTATATATATATATATATATATATATATATATATATATATATATATATATATATTTATACATTTTTTATCATATTTATTACTTTGTATCCAGTTGTGTGATTCCTTGTGTTTGCGCTCGGTAGGCTCCAAAGCTTATATCACTACCTGTTAGTGGTATATTCTATTTGTACATATATATATATATATATATATATATATATATATATATTTGAACACACATATATACATGTATATATGGGTGTATGCAGAAAACAGCCTCAAACCTAGGGAGTTGGGGGGGGGGGGTAGCAGAATTTTAAGTGCCTAGGGCAGTAGTAGTATAAGCATACACAAGTATCACAGCAGAGGTCTTTGGTCTCAGCAGTAGTATAAGCATACACAAGTATCACAGCAGAGGTCTTTGGTCTCAGCAGTAGTATAAGCATATCCAGGTATCACAGCAGAGGTCTTTGGTCTCAGCAGTAGTATTAGCATACACAAGTATCACAGCAGAGGTCTTTGGTCTCAGCGGTAGGATAAGCATACACAAGTATCACAGCAGAGGTATTTGGTCTCAGCTGTAGTAAAAGCATTAACAAGTATCACAGCAGAGGTCTTTGGTCTCAGTAGTATTATAAGCATACATAAGTATCACAGCAGAGATCTTTGGTCTCAGCAGTAGTATAAGCACACACAAGTATCACGGCAGAGGTCTTTGGTCTCAGCAGTAGTATAAGCATGCACAAGTATCACAGGAGAGGTCTTTGGTCTCAGCAGTATTATAAGCATACACAAGTATCACAGCAGAGGTTGTTGATCTCAACAGTAGTATAAGCATACCCAAGAATCACAGCAAAGTTCTTTGGTCTTGGCAGCAGGATAAGCATACACAAGTATCACAGCAGAGGACTTTGGTCTCGGCAGCAGGATAAGCATACACAAATATCACAGCAGAGGTCTTTGGTCTTAGCAGCAGGATAGGCATACCCAAGTATCACAGCAGAGGTCTTTGGTCTTAGCGGTAGTATTAGCAGACACAAGTATCACAGCAGAGGTCTTTGTTCTCAACAGTAGTATAAGCATACACAAGTATCACAGCAGAGGTCGTTGATCTCAACAGTAGTATAAGCATACCCAAGAATCACAGCAAAGGTCTTTGGTCTCGGCAGCAGGATAAGCATACACAAGTATCACAGCAGAGGTCTTTGGTCTCAGCAGCAGGATAAGCATACACAAGTATCACAGCAGAGGTCTTTGGTCTCAGCAGCAAAATAGGCATACACAAGTATCACAGCAGAGGAGCAGGAAACAAGACCTTCCTATTCAATAACTCAGTACAGAGTGAGGTACTGAGTAGTCTTTTATATGGACTCCCACACCTGCGCCTTCCAAGTGGGAGTTCCTGTAATTGGTGACCAGTCCTTTAAATCTAGGCAGCATGCAGCTGCGCGTGCCTATAGAGTTGCAGCCACAGCTGCTGGCAAACTGGTCTCGGCGTCTCTCCATGTGAGATGCCGAGACAGATCGCTAGGGGCCCTGAATTTACCACAACGGCAGC
Organism: Bombina bombina; assembly: GCF_027579735.1. Taxonomy (NCBI): domain Eukaryota; kingdom Metazoa; phylum Chordata; class Amphibia; order Anura; family Bombinatoridae; genus Bombina; species Bombina bombina. Next base: position 1,098,268,001 of record NC_069501.1, read on the forward strand.
TTGGAGATTGGGCAACCTGGGGGCCCTGCAGTCGCTGCAACAGCGGCTAGACAAGAAACCTTACATAGAGAAATCTATTTGTGGAACTCCTTGCCCAAGGAGTGATCAATACCTTAGATACATTTAAATAAAGGCTTAGATACATTTGTGGCTAAAACCAAAATAAAAATAATATCTCACTACCTTAAGCATGTCCTTCATATCTATTAGATTATACCTTATTTTGTTTTTTCAGGATAAAGTTTGGTATTAATACTACTGAAAAAAACCAGAAAGAACAAAAATTTTACCCCCATCATAATAAATATTAATACTCATTCCTAAAAATGAGCTTCTACACATAATATGACAAAAACAAAATATTTACTTATTTATTTAGGCCTAGATTTGGAGTTCGGCGGTAGCCGTCAAAACCAGCGTTAGAGGCTCCTAACGCTGGTTTTGGCCGCCCGCTGGTATTTGGAGTCAGTGATTAAAGGGTCTAACGCTCACTTTTCAGCCGCGACTTTTCCATACCGCAGATCCCCCTACGCCATTTGCGTAGCCTATATTTTCAATGGGATCTTTCTAACGCCGGTATTTAGAGTCGTTTCTGAAGTGAGCGTTAGAGCTCTAACGACAAAATTCCAGCCGCCTGAAAATAGCAGGAGTTAAGAGCTTTCTGGCTAACGCCGGTTTATAAAGCTCTTAACTACTGTACCCTAAAGTACACTAACACCTATAAACTACCTATGTACCCCTAAACCGAGGTCCCCCCACACCGCCGCCACTCGATTAAAATTTTTAACCCCTAATCTGCCGACCGCCACCTACGTTATACTTATGTACCCCTAATCTGCTGCCCCTAACCCCGCCGACCCCTGTATTACATTTATTAACCCCTAACCTGCCCCCCACAACGTCGCCGCCAGCTACTTAAAATAATTAACCCCTAATCTTCCGACCGCAAATCGCCGCCACCTACGTTATCCCTATGTACCCCTAATCTGCTGCCCTAACATCGCCGACCCCTATATTATATTTATTAACCCCTAATCTGCCCCCCTCAACGTCGCCGACATCTGCCTACACTTATTAACCCCTAATCTGCCGAGCGGACCTGAGCGCTACTATAATAAATGTATTAACCCCTAATCCGCCTCACTAACCCTATCATAAATAGTATTAACCCCTAATCTGCCCTCCCTAACATCGCCGACACCTAACTTCAATTATTAACCCCTAATCTGCCGACCGGAGCTCACCGCTATTCTAATAAATGTATTAACCCCTAAAGCTAAGTCTAACCCTAACACTAACACCCCCCTAAGTTAAATATAATTTTTATCTAACGAAATAAATTAACTCTTATTAAATAACTTATTCCTATTTAAAGCTAAATACTTACCTGTAAAATAAATCCTAATATAGCTACAATATAAATTATAATTATATTATAGCTATTTTAGGATTAATATTTATTTTACAGGCAACTTTGTTATTATTTTAACCAGGTAAAATAGCTATTAAATAGTTAAGAACTATTTAATAGTTACCTAGTTAAAATAATAACAAATTTACCTGTAAAATAAATCCTAACCTAAGATATAATTAAACCTAACACTACCCTATCAATAAAATAATTAAATAAACTACCTACAATTACCTACAATTAACCTAACACTACACTATCAATAAATTAATTAAACACAATTCCTACAAATAAATACAATTAAATAAACTAGCTAAAGTACAAAAAATAAAAAAGAACTAAGTTACAGAAAATAAAAAAATATTTACAAACATAAGAAAAATATTACAACAATTTTAAACTAATTACACCTACTCTAAGCCCCCTAATAAAATAACAAAGCCCCCCAAAATAAAAAATTCCCTACCCTATTCTAAATTAAAAAAGTTACAAGCTCTTTTACCTTACCAGCCCTGAACAGGGCCCTTTGCGGGGCATGCCCCAAGAAGTTCAGCTCTTTTGCCTGTAAAAAAAAAAATACAATACCCCCCCCCCAACATTACAACCCACCACCCACATACCCCTAATCTAACCCAAACCCCCCTTAAATAAACCTAACACTAAGCCCCTGAAGATCTTCCTACCTTGTCTTCACCATCCAGGTATCACCGATCCGTCCTGGCTCCAAGATCTTCATCCAACCCAAGCGGGGGTTGGCGATCCATAATCCGGTCCAGAAGAGGCTCCAAAGTCTTCCTCCTATCCGGCAAGAAGAGGACATCCGGACCGGCAAACATCTTCTCCAAGCGGCATCTTCGATCTTCTTCCATCCGGAGCGAAGCGGCAGGATCCTGAAGACCTCCAGCGCGGAACATCCATCCGGACCGACGACTGAACGACGAATGACTGTTCCTTTAAGGGACGTCATCCAAGATGGCGTCCCTCGAATTCCGATTGGCTGATAGGATTCTATCAGCCAATCGGAATTAAGGTAGGAATTTTCTGATTGGCTGATGGAATCAGCCAATCAGAATCTAGTTCAATCCGATTGGCCGATCCAATCAGCCAATCAGATTGAGCTCGCATTCTATTGGCTGATCGGAACAGCCAATAGAATGCGAGCTCAATCTGATTGGCTGATTGGATCAGCCAATCGGATTGAACTTGATTCTGATTGGCTGATTCCATCAGCCAATCAGAAAATTCCTACCTTAATTCCGATTGGATGATAGAATCCTATCAGCCAATCGGAATTCGAGGGACGCCATCTTGGATGACGTCCCTTAAAGGAACAGTCATTCGTCGTTCAGTCGTCGGTCCGGATGGATGTTCCGCGCTGGAGGTCTTCAGGATCCTGCCGCTTCGCTCCGGATGGAAGAAGATCGAAGATGCCGCTTGGAGAAGATGTTTGCCGGTCCGGATGTCCTCTTCTTGCCGGATAGGAGGAAGACTTTGGAGCCTCTTCTGGACCGGATTATGGATCGCCAACCCCCGCTTGGGTTGGATGAAGATCTTGGAGCCAGGACGGATCGGTGATACCTGGATGGTGAAGACAAGGTAGGAAGATCTTCAGGGGCTTAGTGTTAGGTTTATTTAAGGGGGGTTTGGGTTAGATTAGGGGTATGTGGGTGGTGGGTTGTAATGTTGGGGGGGGGGGTATTGTATGTTTTTTTTTACAGGCAAAAGAGCTGAACTTCTTGGGGCATGCCCCGCAAAGGGCCCTGTTCAGGGCTGGTAAGGTAAAAGAGCTTGTAACTTTTTTAATTTAGAATAGGGTAGGGAATTTTTTATTTTGGGGGGCTTTGTTATTTTATTAGGGGGCTTAGAGTAGGTGTAATTAGTTTAAAATTGTTGTAATATTTTTCTTATGTTTGTAAATATTTTTTTATTTTCTGTAACTTAGTTCTTTTTTATTTTTTGTACTTTAGCTAGTTTATTTAATTGTATTTATTTGTAGGAATTGTGTTTAATTAATTTATTGATAGTGTAGTGTTAGGTTAATTGTAGGTAATTGTAGGTAGTTTATTTAATTATTTTATTGATAGGGTAGTGTTAGGTTTAATTATATCTTAGGTTAGGATTTATTTTACAGGTAAATTTGTTATTATTTTAACTAGGTAACTATTAAATAGTTCTTAACTATTTAATAGCTATTTTACCTGGTTAAAATAATAACAAAGTTGCCTGTAAAATAAATATTAATCCTAAAATAGCTATAATATAATTATAATTTATATTGTAGCTATATTAGGATTTATTTTACAGGTAAGTATTTAGCTTTAAATAGGAATAAGTTATTTAATAAGAGTTAATTTATTTCGTTAGATAAATATTATATTTAACTTAGGGGGGTGTTAGTGTTAGGGTTAGACTTAGCTTTAGGGGTTAATCCATTTATTAGAATAGCGGTGAGCTCCGATCGGAAGATTAGGGGTTAATAATTGAAGTTAGGTGTCGGCGATGTTAGGGAGGGCAGATTAGGGGTTAATACTATTTATGATAGGGTTAGTGAGGCGGATTAGGGGTTAATAACTTTATTATAGTAGCGCTCAGGTCCGCTCGGCAGATTAGGGGTTAATAAGTGTAGGCATGTGGAGGCGACGTTGTGGGGGGCAGGTTAGGGGTTAATAAATATAATATAGGGGTCGGCGGTGTTAGGGGTAGCAGATTAGGGGTACATAGGGATAACGTAGGTGGCGGCGGTTTACGGAGCGGCAGATTAGGGGTTTAAAAAAATATGCAGGGGTCAGCGATAGCGGGGGCGGCAGATTAGGGGTTAATAAGTGTAAGGCTAGGGGTGTTTAGACTCGGGGTACATGTTAGAGTGTTAGGTGCAGTCGTAGGAAGTGTTTCCCCATAGGAAACAATGGGGCTGCGTTAGGAGCTGAACGCTGCTTTTTTGCAGGTGTTAGATTTTTTTTCAGCTCAAACAGCCCCATTGTTTCCTATGGGGATATCGTGCACGAGCACGTTTTTGAGGCCGGCCGCGTCCGTAAGCAACTCTGGTATCGAGAGTTGCATTTGCGGTAAAAATGCTCTACGCTCCTTTTTTGGAGCCTAACGCAGCATTTGTTTGAACTCTCGATACCAGAGTTAATTTTATGGTGCGGCCAGAAAAAAGCCCGCGGAGCGTTAACAGCCCTTTTACCGCCAAACTCCAAATCTAGGCCTTAGAATTTACATTTCTTCATGCAAGGTTACATTTGAGAATATGATGTTTTGGTGTGGTGATGAAAAAAAAAATATTTTAGAAATGATGCTTCACTAGAGATATGAAAATTAGATTATTTTTTTTTGAAGACTGTATAAGAAGTTACATTTTATTTATGCATTTTGAGCTAATGAAACTCAAAAGCTGCTCACTGAAGTAAGTTTGAAGAATAAATTAGTGCATGTTTTGAAATTTTGAAAATTATTAGTGGATGACAAATGATTTTAGACATTCAATGACAATTAAGCACCTCTTCATGTGGAGAAGAAAAGTGAATTGGTAAGTAGGAATTTATATTTCAATAATTTAAAATATTTATGTTAAAAGAGGGAAGGAACAGTAGGCTTCAGAATGCAAAGCAGTTCTTCTAAAAACTAAACTAGTAAACTGAAAATATATTTTTTCTAGTTTATTGTATACCTCATCAGCTTCTGACTTCTCTAGATTTACCTTTTAACCTACAGGAACACAAATACAAAGATTAATAAATAGAGGTAAATGTAAAATATGTCAAATAAAAATAAGTTAAGAAAACATACTATAGTTTTGTCCTTTGCATGGTTGATAATTGAAACTGCACAGTGTGTGTATTTCAACCAAAAAAGCAAGTTATTAAAGGGTCATATTATGAGATTGTAGTATAAAAATTGGTATACACCAATTTTCATATAAATGCATGTATTATACACTACTATAAAGAATAATATGCACAGATACTGATCTAAAAATCCAGTTTAAAACCTTTTAAAAACTTACTTAGAAGCTCTCAGTTTAGCACTGTTGAAAATGTTAGGCTGGAACCCCTACTGATATGGTCTAGAAAGGAAAACGTTCAAACACTCCCCTGCATTTGAAAATACTCTTTACACAAACAGGAACAAGGTGGAGTAGGTAGACAACAATCTACTTCTAAAACTTTGGGGCTTGGTTAGGAGTCGAAAATTGTTTTACATTTTTTCCTATATGGGCTATATAAATGGATCATCTACAAAACATTTATGCAAAGAAAAATCTAGTGTACAATGTCCCTTTAATTCTAAGTTATTGAAAACTTCCCTCTGCAGTATATATTTATCATTTATTTTGTGCCCTATATTGTTAATCTCATATTCACCCCTTAAGTTGGCATCAGCCCATTACTGCAATAAAACGAGGCTATAATGCTTTATAAATGGGCACCCTTTTGGCATGCGTCACTTTAATTTTTAGTTGATAACGTATTGCCATTCCCTGTGATTGCTTGAAAGTCTGGTATTTTTTGTCTTTGATTCCAGATACTGAGTTGGTTTCTTGTTTTGTAATTGTTTTAGCTTTGATTTCCTAACCTTTGAAGGGACATAAAACCCAAAAATGATCTTTTATGTTTCAGACAGAGCATACAATTTTAATCAACTTTCCAATTTATTTCTATTATCAATTTTTCTTTATTTTCTTTTTGTCCTTTGTTGAAAATCAGGAAATTAAGTGTCTGCAGTACTATATGGTAGCAGTAATATTATACATTAGCGAGAGCACTAGATGACAGCACTGTTTCCTGTCACGTAGTGCTCGCTACCTATCTAGATATCTCTTCAACAAAGAATAACCAGAGAATAAAGAAATATTGATGTTATAAGTAAATTGGGAAAAATATTTAAAATTGTATTCTCTAACTGAATCGTGAAAGAAAAAATTGGGGTTTCATATTCCTACCCCTTGAGTGCTAATTTGAATGTTGTCGCAAATTTTCTCAGTCAGGTGCTAGCAACGGCTCAGAGCCGTTGCTAGCACTCACCCACCTTGAGGGCAATCTGGGGGCTCCCACCTACTCCCACCCCAGCGATCTGGCCTGAATAGTGAGAGACATTGCCAGGGCTTCACGTTTCGCGTGGTGACGTCAAGCGCAATGACATCACCGTGCAACTTTATTGGACAAACATATTGAGATGGGGGCATGCTGCTTAGAAGCCTGTATCTCAGGCATCTAAGCAGCTACAGACTCCCAATAAATATATTTAAAAAAAGTAAAAAATAAAAAAAAAGCTCAAAACCAGCTTAGCACCCAGGTGGGAAATGGCTTAGCAGCCAAAGGGTTAATTTATATTAAAAATGGTTACATTTGGCTTATTTGTTAGGTTGAAAAATAATTCTAAATATATATCCTTATTATCTACCATTCTGATTTAGGTATTAATACAAAATTACTATTTTTCAAAAAATGTTGCAGTGTGTGCATGAGCGTGAATGTTTTTGTATGAGTGTTCATGAATGTAATATATAAACACTGTATGGTTAATTGAAATAAAACCATTAATAGAAATAAGCACAAAATAGACATGTGCACCCACTTCATAATTATTATCTACAACACCAGTCTAAAACTATCCTGGTCAACTAAATAGTCTTTCTTTAGCTCTTATGGGAAAAAGTACAGACCATCTACAGAATTAATGGTTGCGAAAACTAAATTCTACACAATTGTAGTTAGGTTTAATATAAAATATAGATTTATAAGAAATATATACTGTCAATGTAGTATTGCAGCTACTTTCTTTTATATGAACTTTCTGCTTTTTGTATTCCAGTGTCATAGCCCTGTTATTCAATAAATATTTAGGTCTGAGTTCCAAGCAACTGAAGTTTTGTTTGGTGAAGCAATTTTGCTATTGTGTTGTTTTATACTGGAGGAATCTGACCTTTGCAAGGTCTATGCAAAAATCAATAAAGTAAAAATATTCCTAGTGAATCATGAAAGTTATATTTTTACAGGTGATATTAGCTATTTCTCACATATCCTTTAAACCAAAGATAAGCAGACAAATACATAAATACAAACAAGAGACAAACAATATTAACAAATTTAATGGGGCATGGTACCAATATGCGAAATCACCTGAAAATGATGTAGCATATCTGTAAAAAGCTGACTAGAAAATATAACACGAACATATCTATGTTCAAAACGAAGATGTTTTATCTCAAAATTTATTTAGCTCACCAGAGCAAGTGTATTGTGCGCAGTTATTCTTTAGCTAATCTTTAATTATTATTTTTTTAGATGTCATGTGAGAATTTTTTTTAAAAAAATTCTATCTCCTATTTATTTTATACGTCTTTTTTTTAAATGTATGAATTTTTATTAAATGTAATCAAGTACACGTGCATCAAAATACAATGATGCAAAGTAACATGGTAATAACTATACAGGATAAAAGAAGTTTCATCCATATTGCATTTAAGGGGCGCACTATTTAGTGCTTTCGCTCCCGCACAAACACTGCCAGAAGAAAACTTTTAATTGTGCGGGTTAACGCATGTATTGCAAGTTGAAAGTAAAATGTTTGGGCATGATTGAAAGCCAGCACGCACTAACTTCAGGACTTCGGATATCAAGACCCCGTTAACGTCTTCTCCCTACAGACTATAAGTGTAAACTGAAAAAAAAAACACTTTATACCAACTGCACTAACTCAAAGGTAGTAGTTTTACATTCCAAAGTTCTTTATATAGACGAAAATGTTCTTTTTATTTTAAAAAAATATGTCAATATATGATGTTTTTTGTAAAATATATATCTATACATATGAGTGTGTGTATATATATATATATGTATATATTTAGGTATAGATATATACAGATATATATAGGAATGTCTATTTAAAAATACATACAACATTTTCCGCTATGTGATGAACATTGAAATGTAAAACATTTACAATATGTGGGTCCGATTTATCAAGTTCCGTATGGAGCTTGATTCCCCTATTTCCACGCAAGCCTTCAGGCTCACCGGAAACAGACGTTATGAAGCAGCGGTCTAAAGACCGCTGCTCTATAATTTGTCCGCCTGCTCTGAGGCAGCGGACAGAAATAAACCCGATCGAATACGATCGGAATATTGACACCCCCTGCTAGCGGCCGTGAATCTGCAGGGGGTGGCATTGCGTATGCGCTCGGCATTTATTGATGTGCAGTGGACATGATACACTACATCGTATCATGTCCGCTCGCACTTACATAAATAAGCCCCTGTAAATTACAGTAAGTACATATTATTAAATATTAATATTGATTCAAAATTATTTTAAATGTTTTCAGTTTTTTGAGTGAAAAGGGCTCCAATGTATATATGTATATATGTATATAATCAGCACAGAAAGAAAGGAAGTACAGTATACTGTGGCAGTTTATCCAAACTGGATAAAAAGAAACCTGGAGGTCCATGTAAAACAATGCACACTACAAGGAGTACAAATGTGCTAATATGTATGTATGTGTATACATGTGTATATATGTGTTTACATGTATACATATATATGTATACCTGTATACATATATACACATAAATACACTTGTATACATTTATAAATACACACACACATATATTTATATATATATATATAAACATACATACACATATTAAGACACGTATTTATATGTATGTATACTGTATTTATTATAGCCTTTTGCAGTCAACTTTTTAAATCAATATTTATATGTATACTTTTATTAGATAGTGTATATATGAAACTAAATGTATTTTTAATGTATACAGGGGCGGACCTACCATTGGTGCAGCAGGTGCAGTGGCACCAGGGCCCAAGAGCTGGAGGGGGCCAATAGCAGCCAGTCTATACATAGTCATATGCAAAATGTGTGCAATCCTAATGCAGGGAAGTCTTTTATTAGTGCAAGTTGCAGGTCCATCTATCTATCCTCAAAATAATTACATTAAGCAGAATGTATTTTATTACTTTTGCTTTTTATTGAGTTACCTTTGGGGGCCTCCAAAAAATCTTGCCCCAGGGCCCTCTGTTAAGTAAGTCCGCTACTGAATGTATATACTGTATGTGTTTGGTGCAACATTTTATTTAGCCTTATCCCTTTACACTGGATTCAATCTTCAGTAAGCGCTCCGTTGCGCTGGAAGCCCCTCTCTGTTCCTGCTTGATCGGCTTGTCCGCTTGTTCGCTTAATCCTTGCTGCACGTGTAACACTGTAAGAAGTTCTAACCTCAGCTCTCCCCATGGAACACACTGCTGTTTACATCATTCCGGTCCGGTGCGTAGTGAAAAAAAGGGAAGTTTCACCAAACTCCCCAGACAAATGTAAGTAAATAGAACCGATATCCTCGCTCTCAGGAATTGCCAGTCAGGAATGAAGACAGGATACTGTATGCCATAAAAAGCCTTTATTGACAATTACTCAAAAAAGGACTGAAAACGTCTAGGTGGACTGGTCAAACGCGTTTCGTTTGTTCTCAGCTTTCTCAATGACCTACGAGGACTTCAGTCATGCTAACCCAACAAACTCAAATTTAGTTTGTGCTCATGCAGTTGCCTTTACTTGTAATACACGTCAAATTAATGTGGCACAATGTTTCAATATTGCATGCACATTAATGTTAGCATGCCACTTTTAATATAGCCCAAAGAGAGCTAAAGCAATATCCATTATAGATGCTTGACTTGTGCTTAGGGATGAGGCAACTCTTTACTTGAGATACTCTTATTGTCATCTGCATGGTGAAAAAAACAGCCAATCAGCATCATGGTTGTTTGGTAATGTTGGTTAAGTGAAAAAAAAAAATACAATTATACATATCAAGCAGTGATCATCAATAGTCAATTAAACCGTCATGTTTGGCTTTGGATTTCATGGAGGACTATGAAAACCCCTTCTTCAAAACCAACTTTATAAAGCTTGTGAAAAAGGCTTTTTTCTTATAGGTTTTCTCATCCTTAAAGGGATATATAAATGCGAAAAGAAAATGCTTTAATTAGTTTATTATTGCACTATTGCCTGTACTTGTATTCAGCAGATAACAAATTGATATTGTCAAAAAAAAATTCCAGTGATCACAATCACAAAATGCTTCTGCTGATAATAACTGTGGCATGTTTCATCTATTTTTTATTGTAACAAATGCAAATGTGAGGGGGAAGAGCTGTTGTGATTAAAGGCTCTAATTTTGTGCACTAGATATCTAGCTGAGAGACTATAAAACTCACTTGTGTATATGCAATTAAATAATATCACTGGTGCAAATACCTATATAGAAGCTAGAAATAATTACTGTTGTATTCTATTCTGTTTTAAAACTGCTACATAAAATGTAACCACAGTTGCCAATCAGTAACCGAATACTCAGGGACAGCAGAATGTCATTTGAAGATTTAAATAGTACAATGTAAGTTGCCTTTACAGCTCATTCTACCATTCAAAGGCTTCTGTAGAGCTATTCAATATATATGATGATTGCTTGATTTTGTGCTTACAGAGCTGGTACAAAGCATTTCATCTGGTATATAGCAGTCAAAATGGCTGCTGAACAAGATAATATCACCAGTCAATGGGAGCCAAAATCTGGTAAATTGTGGATAGTTTACACCATTAGGGTGGTTTCATGCTGCCATTTTATAAAAAAAAGTTACTTTTTTCTACAGAGAGTACAGTTGTTTACTGGAAAACAGCATCATTATTGACTTTTTGAAATCTGGGTGTTGTTATTTAACCTTTTAACGCCGTTATGCCGTTCTATTCCGTCATATTTACACTGGGCTTTAAAGCCGTTATGATGGAATAGAACGTCATAACAAACGGCTGTCCTGAAGCCTTCTGTGCTTCAAGGACTTGATTGCGGTCTGGAGGGCGTTCCTAGGGTTGTAGGGACGCCCCCCAGATGCGATCCAATAATTGAAATCTCGCGATCGTATGCACGATCGCGTAGTTTCAATTTGTCTACATCGGAACAGGTGTTCCGATGTAGACACTTTAACCCTGTCACGAAAGGGTTAAGCTGTTCACTGGGAGTGCAGATCACCTTGGAAACTTATATATATATCCATATTAAGTATAAGTATGTATCTCTATGTTAAAGTCCTTTGTCTGCCTTTTTTTTCTAACACCTGAAACCTCACATCTTTGAGCCTTTATAACTTTTGTGTGCAATATTTTTTCTTTATAATTTTTATTGGATGGTGTTATTAGGAGTATACTTATACTTTGTAATGTATTTTTGATCTGTTATGCAAGCTGTTAACCAGGACTCTGAAGTTGCGCGGTAATCATTCTAGCGTCAATTGCACTCACGCAATCACATTTACTTTCAACTCGTAATACAAGTGGAAAGCCCGATAAGTGCAAACCCTCGTTATATACTTATTATCATTTAGGCGCAAACATTTGCGCTTCATTCTAGCCCTTAGTAATTGTATTATATACTTTTTTATAATCTGTTAACAGAGTAAGGCAAATTCAGTACTAAACAACATCATTTATTCAAAAAGTATTGTTACGTTTGTTTAAACAGACCTAAAGACAATATTGTAAAATGAAAATTACTTTAATTATATAAACAAGCTCTGGATATAGCTGTGGCATGTTTCATCTATTTTTTATTGTAACAAATGCAAATGTGAGGGGGAAGATCTGTTGTGATTAAAAGCTCTAATTTTGTGCACTAGATATCTAGCTGAGAGACTATAAAACTCACTTGTGTATATGCAATTAAATAATATCACTGGTGCAAATACATATATAGAAGCTAGAAGGAATTACTGTTGTATTCTATTCTGTTTTAAAACTGCTACATAAAATGTTACCACAGTTGCCAATCAGTAACCGAATACTCAGGGACAGCAGAATGTCATTTGAAGATTTAAATAGTACAATGTATGTTGCCTTTACAGTTCATTCTACCATTCAAATGCTTCTGTAGAGCTATTCAATATATATGATGATTGCTTGATTTTGTGCTTACAGAGCTGGTACAAAGCATTTCATCTGGTATATAGCAGTCAAAATGGCTGCTGAAAAAGATAATATCACCAGTCAATGGGAGCCAAAATCTGGTAAATTGTGAATAGTTTACACCATTAGGGTTGTTTCATGCTGCCATTAATCTCCTTAAATTTTGGCTAACTGTCCTGGGTGTAAAGGGTAAAAAAAACATTTACAGTTAGTTTAACAAATGTGAAACATTAAAAAATGCAAATTAATATACATATTCATATGATTTTATTGAATATGTTTAAGATTTATGTTTTTGTTGACTGTAATATTTATATATAAAAGGTATCTAAATACAAATATAAAATATATTTAATCCTCAAATCCTCAAATATACTTTTGGCTGATTTAAATTTGAGCATGCAAAGCAGCCAATAGGAATGCAAGAGTACCCCTATATTAAAAGGGTACCTCACATTCAGAATTAAGTGTGTGGCTGGTGAATGCATGAAGAGGATCTCCATGTTGAAGCTTACAAGATGAAGACCAATGTTGCCGCCGTGATGAAGATAAGAAGATGGAGCACCGCCAGGATGAAGAAGGACCGCCAAAGGGATGAAGAAGGAATGTCGCTAGGATGAAGATTGAGTGCCGCAGCCATCATCTTCGGTGAGTACCATCTTGGGGTTCAGTGGTAGGTTTTTTTTGGGATTGTTTTTTTATTTAAGATTAGTTGTTTTTTTGTTGTTTTTCAATATGGGCAGCAAAAGAGCTAAATGGCCTTTTAAGGGCAATGCTCTTTTCACCAAAAGAGCTTGATCACTTTAGGACAATGCCCTATAAAAATCCCTTTTAAGGGCTATTTGTAGTTTCATTTTAGAATAGTTTTTTTAATTTTGGGATGGGTTTTTATTTTGGGTATTAGAATAGGCATGACTCTTTTTATTTTTGATAATTTGTTGTTTGTTTGTTTTTTTGCAAGGTTAGCATTTGTTATTTTTTTGTAATGTTAGGGTTTTTTTTTTTTAATGTAAGGTTTTTGGGTTTTTTTAGAATAATTTTTTTTGGTAATGTTAGTTTTTTTTAAATTTAATAGTAATGTTAGTTTTATTTTATTTTAATAGTTATGTTAGTTTTTTTTAATTTTAATAGTAATGTTAGTTTTTTTATTTTAAAAGGTAAGATTAGTTTTTTTATTTCACAGGTAAGTTTTTTTTATTTTTTTAAGGGAACTTTCTGGTTACTTTCAAATTGATACAGCTAAATGAAAATGGGGCTAGGACTATTCTTAACACCTTACAACATTTTCATGCGCTTGTAAAAAAGAATAAAATTTATGTAAAGCTGCAGTAAACAGAAGCCAATATGGGAGAAATGTATCAAGCCTTCAACACAGCATTCTCAATAATATTCACGTCGAAATAGACGCCCGAATTAGTATTCTAATTTATCAAACCGTAATTGGAGGCAAAAATTGAATATATTTCTAAGTCTGGAAATATGTCCACAGCTGGAACGCATATATACGTACGAACATCCATACTATTATTTTTACACTATAACATACGCTTATGATTTAATTTATCATCCTGTCAACTGTTCAATCCGGGCATCACATGTTGTCACGTATGAACTTTTTTATACGCATTTCCTGTGCTCACAAAATAGATCTTCAAGCACCATTTACAACGCATATATTTTATTAGAGTTATGGAACTTTTTCTGTCAATGTTTCATACTATTTATATGCGTAGAATGGAACGAAGAGTAGAAGATCATGCTGTTCAACAGATTGATAGGCTTCAAAGAAGGCGCAGAAGGGTGCCAAGGTTTTTTCGTCCCAGATCAGGACTTGATGCACTTTCTGACATTGACATAGTCAGGCGTTTCCGATTGAATAGAGAATCAATAGAAAGGCTATATAATGAAATTTCTGATCAACTGGAACCCATTACTTCACAAAAACACATGCTCTCCCGGATATGTTGAAGTTGTTGGCTATTTTAAATTTCCTAGCAACTGGATCATTTCAATCTGTTACTTGTATAGTTGTTGGCATGAGTCAACCTTCTTTTTCACGCCACCTAACTACTGTGATTGATGCTCTTTTGTCTGTTTTTAAACTGTATGTTTTTTTCCCAAATACCACAGAAGAATGGCATTCTGTCAAGCTCAATTTTTTTAGAATTGCTGGGATTCCAAATGTTTTAGGTGCAATTGATTGTACACGTGTCAGAGTAAGGCCACCACATCTGAAAGAAGAGATGTATTGTAATAGGAAGTTTTTTCATTCATTGAACATCCAGATGGTTTCTGATGCTAGTTTGAAAATTAGGAGTGTCCGTTCTGGATTTCTAGGCTCTTGTCATGATTCATATATTCTTAAACAGCCTGCCTTGTATCATACATTTGAGGAAGGACATATACCAGAAGGATGGCTACTAGGTATGATTATGATAATCGTTAAATATTGATAATTGAATATAGCAATCTCTCTCTCTCTTTCGCTCTCTCTGTTTTTCTCCATCTTCCGATCTCTCTTTTTCTCTGTATCTTTCTCAGTATATCTCTTTTTTCTCTTTCTCACTCTCTATATATAGAGCTCTCTATCTCTCTCTCTCTATATATATATAGAGCTCTATATATATATATATATATATCTTTCTCTCTTGATCTCTATCTCTATCTTTCTCCCTTGCTCTCTCTCTATGTTTCACTCTCTCTCTCTCTATCTTTTTCTCTATCTCTCTCTTTCTTTCATCTCTCTCTCTCACTCAATCTCTCTATCTTTCTCTCATCTCTCTTTCTCTCTAATTATATGTATTTCTATCTTTAAAAATATGTGGCTCTATCTTTCTCTTTATTTCTCTCTCTTTCTAATTTTGTTAATATAGTCATATTTTAATCTCTATTTTTTTATCTCTCCCTCATTCTCTCTTTTTTCATCTTTTCTCTCTCTCTATGTCTCTCTATCACTCTCTCTATGTCTCTCCATCTCTCTCTCTCTCTCTCTATTTTCTTCTTTATTTATAGATTTATTATTTATATATATATATATATATATATACTGTGTATATATATATATCAATAGAGATTTTTTTAATTGAATTTATATATTTCCAAAATACATATATACATAAATAAATAAATATATATGTCTATAAATGTTTGTATATATATTTATATGTTTATATATATTTTTATATAAATATTTTGAATTTTAAAATTAATTTTGGCCTGTTTATATATACATATATATATATATATATATATATATATATATATTTATTTATTTATTTATATATATTTATATTTAAAAATATACTGGATTTAGGGTCAATCACTAAAGTCAATGTTATACTTTCTCTGGTGCCCTGGGTTTAATCCAAAAAACATACATGAATATTGCATAACATGTACAGTATACGCTGACAGGGACTTGTTCCAAGTAGATATTATTCTATTGAACCTTAATGTTTCTGTCTTACCCACCTCTTCAGACAAAAATGATATACATGTATTTCTTATATAAAGATGGGGTAATCCTGAAACTACACATTTTATTTTTCAAAATTACCTGTAATTGTATTCTTTTTCAGCAATATTTATATATATAAAAAAACTCTTTTACTGTGAAAAGTAGTAACGTTTCGGGGACAAAGTACCATTTGGTCTGAGGAAGGGGATACTTTATCCCCAAAACGTTACTCATTTTCACAGTAAAAGAGTTTTTTTTTTAAAAAGACCAGCGAGTGCAAGTTTTTTGTTTTGATATAGTTACTCTGTACTAGCACCCTCTCCATTGATCCTATATATATATATATATATATATATATTTATATTTATTTATATTTATTTATATTTATTTATATTTATTTATAAATTGAATTATATATATTCAATTTAAAATGATTTATGGTTGTAATACAGATTAATAATATAATATTACATTCTAATTTTTTTAATTTATATTTTTTTTAAAAGGAGATGCCAGATATTCCTGTTTCAACTGGCTACTTACTCCAATCAATATTCTGTGCTCCAGATCAGAGATGAGGTTAATGAGGTACAATGAGGCTCACAAAAGTGTGTGATTGAAATGACCTTTGGAATGCTCAAAAGCCATTTTCGTTGTTTAGATGAATCTGGAGGCACTCTGCAATACGCTCCAGAGAAAGTGGCTGTAATGGTGTTGGTCTGTTGCATGTTGCATAACATCACTTTACGACAATCTGACATAGAGGAACTGGAATTAATAATTCATCAGGAAGATGGTGTTGAATCAGTTACTCAAGATGTAGTCGAAAGGGGTACACATGCACGTAACCAACTAATTTCAAGTCATTTTCAGGTGAATAAAATACATATAATTTGAATATTCTTTATTTTTTATAGATTTTTTTCTTAAACAAAATTTTATTTTATTTTTTTGCTTATATACACAGGTTAAAAATAAAAAAAACTTTGAATATGTTGACTCGCAAAAACAAAAGGATGCAAAGTTCAAAATTTGGAATCTGCGAGTGATAAAGGTTGAAATTAAATATGTTAAGATTATTATCTTCTGGTTAAAGTTGTAATTGATTTGTTCTATTTTTTTTTGGTCAATTTATTTAGCATTAAACATTTTCAAAACTCAACATTTTATTTTTGAGCACTTAAAGGGACACTGTACCCAAATTTTTTCTTTCGTGATTCAGATAGAGCACGACATTTTAAGCAACTTTCTTTTTAAATATTATTTTTATTAATTTCACATGCAAAAACCAATTCAACAAAACATCTTACAGGATTTGTAAGAAATGTAACATATCTTCTGATAATTCGAGAAAACACAAGATAAATATCTATCTAGTTATAGATTACCTCATGACAGCATACTAGGTCCTTACAGAGGTCATATATATACAGAAAAAAGAAAAAACATCGCCATATCTCAATTAAGTCACATAAATAAACATGAGAAAAAAAAATATTACACTCAATATAATAATACAGCGCTTAATAACGAGAAGCATTTTCCCTTTAACTATCAGCTCAAGAATTCTCCCAGTGACCTGACCCATTATTCGAATTATCATATCTTCTACATTAATAAAAAATAGATGAGATATATCTGGGATTCAACACATTCATTCATCATTCTGAAGACACCACCTCCGCATCAATTATAAAAAATAAATAGAAAAAAAAAGAAAAAAAAAAAAGAAAAAAAAAAAGGGGAATAACAACCAGGCTCACCCAACCCCCTACTCCCCTACCCCACCCCCCCGCTCCTCCCCCGATGTCACTGCTTCTGCCATGCCGGTCAACCACCACCCAGGATAGTGCCCTGCTAAGATGTTTTGAAGAATAAAGGTAGAGCTACTTATTGGCTTGACTATTTGAATTTGAGTTTTATTCGGGAGTGATTTGATTACCCGCTCCCATTTGGAAATGAATGCCTGCACCTGATCATTATTCGTAATTGATATATTATATTGTTCCAAGATTATTTGCATGGTTACTGCTTTCTTAAATTCACTGAATTTGGGCGCCTGTGTCGCTTTCCAGTGCCTGAAAATTAGATTTTGAGCTAATATCAGTATGGTATTAAGTAATTTATAATCCTTGGATCTCGTTGAGTATCTAACCAGAAAAATAATATCTCTACAAGTTATGGTAAATGTAGAATTGACTGTCTGTTTAGTCCAAAAAGATATTTTGCTCCAGAATTGGGATATCTTGGGACATAACCATAAACAGTGCAGGATATCTGCGTTCTCCTTACTGCATCTTGAACATAACTGGGCGTTCTTAGACCAGATAGATATTTTGCTAGGAGTGATATATACATTATATAAAATTTTTAAGTGTGACTCGCGCCAAACTGTAGGTACCCAGGAGTCATTAATTATTTGAAGGCTTCCCTGTATATCCAATGCATCTAAATCTGGAATTATTTTTAGCCATATTAACCGTATATACCTGATTTGTGTTGCTTTATTATTAAAATTCAAGATTTTATAGAAAGTAGAGATGGAAAATCTACCCGCTTGATATATTTTCACACCACTTACTAGTGGACCCATTGACCAGTCTGGTTTAAATTCTTTTTGAAGATTTACTAGATAATGTCGAATCTGTAGATACGCAAAAAAATCCTTGCTTTGTATGTCATACTTAGAACAAATGGAGCCAAATGAATCAATTGTACCATCTGATAACAGCAACTGTTTGACATAACTTAGCCCTTTCTCCGCCCATCTCTGAAAGACTTGAGAGTCATATCCTGGTTGGAACTCAGGATTCCCTTGGATTGGTAAGAATTCAGTAGCATTTGGATTCACCTGGATTTCAAAGCAGTATTTTTGCAATGCCCAAATTACGTTCCTAAATGTCAAAAGATTATCTACATTACTGGGCAACTTTTTGATTGGACAATGTAGTAAGGCCTTCAAATTAAATGGAGCAGTAATGCTTGATTCACACTGATAAAAAGTGAAGTATTGTTTCTCAGAGATCCAATCAATTGCATATTTAAGTAGAGAAACCCAGTTATAGTATTGAATATTGGGGAATGCTAAACCTCCTGCCATTTTATCATTCATTAATCTTGTCAGGGCAATTCGTGGTTTTGCCCCTTTCCATATAAACTTAGATGCTATTTGGTTAAATTTCGAAACATCCTTATTTTTAAGCCTAAGAGGAATGTTCTGTATAAGATACAACAATTTGGGAAATACTATTGTTTTAATTAGCATAATACGAGGTATTAATGATATTGGTAGATTAATCCAACTTTATACTTGATTTTGTATTGTCTTAAGACAACTTGTTATATTTAAATCATACCATTCCGATGGATTCTTACTTAGAACTATGCCTAGATAGTTCAAGTATTTAGTTTCTTTGAAAGGACGTCTGATTCTGTTTTTAACTGGTTTTGATATCCATAGTAATTCAGATTTGGTAAAGTTAATTTTATAACCAGATACAGTACTGAAAAGTTTCATGATAGCAGTAAATTTCGGCAAATTAACTTCTAGATTATTCAGAAACACTAGTAAGTCGTCTGCATATAATGAAAGAATGAATTTATATTCCCCTATATTAATGCCCTCTAATTGATCCCGTAGCATAATAGCCAATGGCTCGAGTGAAATATTAAAGAGTAGAGGGGATAATGGGCATCCTTGCCTTGTTCCTCTATGTAACGAGAATGGGGCTGTAGCTACATTATTTATAACTAGAGCAGAAACTGGATTACTATATATTGACTGAATAAAATTGCTGAAATGTCCTCTGAAACCGAACTTCCCTAGTGTCGTGAATAGGTGACTCCAACTTATGTAGTCAAACGCTTTCTCTGCGTCCAGCGCTATTATAGCAGCATCAAACCCTTTCCTAGATGTCCCTTGTGACTTATTCCAGAAGTAATCCAGAATAATCATTGTTTTCCTTAAATTCTTGATTGGACTTCTCCCTTGCATGAACCCCACCTGGTTCTCATGTATAATACTTTGTAGAATAGGCTGTAATCTATTAGCTACAATTGATGTGAGGAATTTGTAATCGGAGTTAAGAAGCGATATAGGTCTATACGAATCTACCAGTTCTGGATCCTTTTTTTTCTTAAGAATAAGCACAACATTAGATGCAGTAAAATATTTTGAACATCCTATTTCTGCACTATAATATTTATTAAATAGACTACACAATGTTGGAGTCACCTCCTCCTGTAAGATTCTATAGAACTCGACAGGGAGACAGTCTGGTCCGGGAGTCTTATTGAGTCTGGCTTGTTGAATAGCCAGATTTATTTCTTGTTCTGAGATTACTGCATTCAAACTTTGAAGATCTTCCTGTGAGATCCTAGGTAAAATTAATTTAGACCAAAGCGCCTCTCTGTCCAAGTCATGACAGGGTTCTGCTTTATAAATACCCTGAAAATAATTATGAAAAGCTTTTTTAATTTCTTCTGTCTGGATATATCTATTCCCATTCTGTCTAATAGCAGCGATAAAGTTGCTATCTTTCGGTTTAGAGATTCTAGCTAGGTATTTAGCCGCTCTTCCTGTAAACCCTCTATATAGAGCTTTTTGCTTTAATCCTTCTTGCATGGCTTTTTGTTTTAAAAAAATATCCCATTGAGTTTTCGCATTACTGTATTTGATCCAATTCCCCCTAGATCTAAAAGAAATATAAGCGTTGTACTTATTTCTGACTGTGTTGGAAAGTTGTATTTCTTTTTGCTTAGTTTTTTTTTTGAGTCTACATAAATAAGCTTTAATGTGTCCTCTAAGTACAGCTTTAGCAGCTTCCCAATATGTTTCAGTTTTATCTATATAACCTCTATTAAAATTGTGATATTCTGTCCATTTATGCTTTAAAAATTTTTGGAACTGAGTATCTGAAACTAGATACTTAGGGAAAAATATTCTATTGTTATCTCCTTTTTTAAATGCATTAGGGCCAAATTCAAGTGAAATAATTGCGTGATCTGACAAAAGAATATCTTTAATATCAGTTTTACATTCCAATCCCATTAGGGCCTCTGAGATCAGAAATAAATCTATCCTAGAAAGACACTGGTGACTTGAAGACATACAAGTGTATCCCCTAGTATCAGGGAGCTGGACCCTCCAAATATCTCTTACCCCTAATTGGGAACAGAATTTTTGAAATATTCGTGTCTTCCTATCCCTTCTGTATGTATCCTTCCTTCCAACTCTGTCTAAATTAGGGGAGGGAGTAAGATTTAAATCCCCAGCTATTATTACATTTTGTCCAGTATACTCTAATGATTTCTCAGTAAGTCTGTTCCAAAATTGACCATCTACTATATTGGGCCCATATACATTACAGATTATGTAGGGAATGAGATTAATTTTTAATTTAAAAATTTGAAATCTCCCGCCCCTGTCCTCTTCTAAGCCTGTGATCTCATAATCCAAATGTTTACTAATCAAAATTGCTAATCCTTTCTTCCTATCTTCCCCAGGGATAGCGACAACTTCTCCCACCCATTTAAATTTTAATTTCATTATCTCTGAGTTTTTTAGGTGAATTTCCTGGAGCATTGCCAGGTCAGGTTTATATAAGCCTAATTGCTTGATAATAGCTTTTCTCTTTCTTGGCGAGGTTATCCCGCCAACATTCCATGACAGAAGAGTTAACGCTTTCATACTAGACTCTTAACAGAGATAAGACGAAACCTCAAGGGTCTAATACCCATAGTCGGGGAAGGACAGGGGAGAAGCACAGAGGGAGAGAGAGGAAGAAGAGCCCAAAAAACAAAAAAAGAAAAAAAAAAAAAAGGGGGAAAAAAGGGGGGATAAACCCCCTAAACTTAGATCCATCCATCCTACACACACATCCATTCACTTCCTGAAAATCCATATATACTAATTTGGAATATTTTTAACACCATATTTAAAATTCTTCATTCATTGTATGCCCTGCTCTTTGCAGAAACCCTGCGCCTCACTGGTATTATTGAGTACCACCTGCGTATCATCCATTCTTATTATTAGCTTAGCCGGGTATATCATCCTCACATTGTAATCTGCTTTTAATAATTTAGAACAAAAAGGCGAGATCTCTTTACGCTTTGCCACTGTCTCACTGGAAAAGTCCTGAAAAATCAAGACTTTAGCTTGCTCTATCATGAGAGGATAGACTTCCCTATATTGCCTAAGAAAATGTACCTTATCTTGGAATTTAAGGAACTTGACAATTATAGGTCTGGTAGGAAAATTATCTTTTCTCACTTGATGAGCTACACCTGTTCTGTGCACCCTTTCTATATGGATTGGTGTGTCAATATTAATTCCAAGGCTCAGTGGAAGAGTGACCGTGACAAAATGCATCAGGTCCATATAATTACTATCATCTGGAAGACCAATAATTCTCAAGTTATTGCGCCTAGATCGGTCTTCCAGCTCTTCCACCCTGCCTTGTAATTTGTCCAATCTCTTATTATACTCAAGGTTAGCAGGTTCAATTATGTTAATTTTGTCTTCAATGTCTGAGATTCTAGTTTCTACCTCCAAAAGTCTTGTAGAAAATTGTCTAACTTCGGATGTGAGACTGTTTATGTCTTGCTTAATTTCCATTTTCATGTCATTCAACTGTGGAGTAATTGTCTTGGTAATCTGACATAAGAGTTCCTGCATATCAAAGTGCGTCTCAGCTTGTGATTGTGATGTTTCTAATATCTGTTTCGCCATTTTTTTTTCTTTCTGCTTAACAGGCATATTAGAGGGAGAATTCTTGGCTGATAATATAAATTTATCCATATACTTGAGTTCCTATAAGCCCTGCTATATGGCCACTGGTGTCTATTGTGATCAAAAATTGTGTGTATTAAATACGTGAATTGAGTGAACCTAAGTATGGTCCCCACAGAGGTGGGACAAAAAATTGACAAAGATCTCAAAAAATGATGAGAACAGCAGCAACAGAGAAAAGTGCAGCGTGAAGAAGGAACAGTGCCACGTGATAGTGATTATGTGAGATGAGCTCTAGAGAGCTCTACATGTAGTGAGAGGCAAGGGAGGAGAAGGAGGGAAGAAAGAAAAAAAGAGAGAGAAAAGAAAAAAAAAAAAAAAAGGGGGAGAAGGAAGAATAGAAGTGAAGAAAAGAGTGAGAAAAAGAAAAAAAAAAAAAAAAAAAAAAGGAGATTAGGAGCGGCCTAAATAGCAGGAATTTGTAGAAGGCAGATTCTATGTAGAAATTCAAGTGGATTTTTGAATTAGAGAACAGTTAAGCATGCCCCTTGAATTATTTGAGAACCCTAGAAATTCTTACAGTTATATTATCTGGCCAATGCAGATACCAGATTCCCTATCTATGTCGATCCTTATTCCTCTTAGTTAATACTTATAATCAGTATAATTCTAAGATGTAAAAATGTTTGGAATAACTTTGATCGTTTAGGTTCACTCCAAGATTTAGGGAAAACAAAATAATAACAATCAAAAAGCCTACTTGATGGATATATACGCTCATATCTTAATTCTTCTCAATAATATTTTGTATCAGTATTACAAAGCCAGAGAGAGAGATGCCAAAACTGGAGAGACACAGAGAGACCCCCAGCAGGTATCCAAAAAAAGCAGACAATACCCTTGGAAACAGTGCTAAACAAGAAAAAATAAACGGCAACAATATTGACCTCAAATTTGAATAATACAATGCTGCAGCAACCACTTAGCTCCCTAAATATGAGGTACTATATTGGCAAATGAAACAATGTGACAGATCAAGTTTTTGAATGGCCCAATGTCTATATATAAGAGTGTTTATAGCGAATGTTTGTAGGAAAAAAAACACTCTGAGTCTTTACTTATATCTATAGGGAGTATAGAAGAAAATGGAGGCAGGTGAGACGCCAATACTATACTTTATCTTGAAGCCGTCTTCAGCGCCTCAGCCTCCTCTATTATTACCGTCTGATAGAGGGTCCCGTCTTGGAAAATTCCCTTCCTCATGTAATCGAATTGGACAAAACTGTATTCACACCTCGAGGCAAGCTTATTCCAGGAGAACAAAACAAGAAAAAGCTTCTGATGCCACTCCACACCAGACAGCAATGTTGCCGTGTACTCCGCTAACACCCGTCAGAGCGCTTCTGTACGTGGCCTATGTGCAATGGGCTTCCCGGGTTTGAAGCTTCCGCCTCCGGGTCATCCCTTGTCCGCCGGGCAACGAGTAACTCCGCAACCGATCCTGCCCTTGTTCCCGGATCCCGCAATGAGCACACCGCTCAGCCTCAGGCTTAGTCAGCTGCAGGCGTGTTCGTCACCAGGAGTCAGTAGAGCTGCAAGCCAGCAGAAATATGCTCACCAGGGAGCACTCAGGATTTCAATATCCCGCTACAATACAGGTATGCTTTTGTTCATTGCCCAAGGAGCTCACCAGGGAGCAACCAGGTACTTGAGAAATAAGATAAAACCATGTCCCATACGTTTTTCTTTTTTTTAGAGATTGGGTGTTAGAGTGACCAAGCTTTTTACCTTCCTTCTTAGAGAAGTCGTGTTTAGGCAGGAGGCAACAGTTCTTCACACTCCTATGCCACTGATCATTCAGCCTGAATCAGAGGAAGCAGCGGTGCAAATACAGTAGAAGCCGGCTTTCTGCAGCTTTTGCGCTCGCTCTTTGAATGTCTGTAGGAAACACCTTCCTTGGTGTTTTATGAACTGTTCATTGTAACACTTCCAGCGAATTTGTTACATTTTATCATGAGAATTCTTAGAAGAGTTTGTAACCAATTGCTTCAGCCACGAAGCCAAGAGATGCCTAGTATAGACTTCCCCTCCAGGGACCAAATGATCCTAATCCCAGACCAGTGTCATCCTTGGTCAAGGGACGCGTGGAGGTGAGGGTTGTTGGTTAGAACACAAACCAGCAGCACAGCGTGCAGCACCTTGCTTGCTCCTCCCCTCAGCTGGAAGTCCCCTTAAGCAACTTTCTAATTTACTCCTACTATCAATTTTTCTTCATTCTCTTGGTATCTTTATTTGAAATGCAAGAATGTAAGTTGAGATGTCGGCCCATTTTTGGTGAACAACCTATGTTGTCCTTGCAGATTGGTGGATAAATTCATCCACCAATCAAAAACTGCTGTCCAGAGTTCTGAACCCAAAAAAAGTCTAGATGCCTTCTTTTTCAAATAAAGATAGCAAGAAAAATTGATAATAGGAGTAAATTAGAAAGTTGCTTAAAATTGCCTGCTCTATCTAAATCACAAAAGAAAAAAATTGGGTTCAGTGTCCCTTTAAAGTTTGAATAATAAAATAGTATTAAACATGATTGTGTTGCAGTATTAGTTTGGTTAATTATGATTGTAAAAATAAATAGATCTATTTAATATATATATATATATAGATATATATAATGTATCTATAGATCGCTATAAAGATAACTTTAAAGATAAATATATATATACACACACACAAATTAATATCTTTTGGTAAATTATTATTTAAAAAAACTCTCTCTCTCTGATTATCTCACCCTGTGTAAATATCTATATATGATTGATTTTTTCTTAACTTTCCTCCTCTCTATATTGTTCACTATCTCTTTCTCCCTCTCTATCTCTTTATACCTCTATATACCGTATTTGTTTTATCTATTGCTCTCTCTCTCTGCCTCTCATACACTCCATAGCTCTCTTGCCTGTCTATCGCTCTCTGCTTCTCTCTTACTTATTATATGTCTCTATTAATCCACCTCACTATCCCTGACTCTCTATGTCCAAATCTCTCTATATCTTTTTCTCTATGCCTTTATCAACGCCACTCTATTTATGACTCTCTATGCCTAGCTCTCTCTTTCTCTCTGTATGCATCTCTCTTCCTGCATCTCTCTTTAACTACATCTCTCTCTCCCTATCTATCTGACTCTATCTGCCACACTGTTTATCATTCTATTTCTGCCATTCTCTACCTGCATATCTCTCTCTCTTTCTGTCTATGCCCCTCTCGCTCTCTTTCTATCACCCCGACTATATATATTTTCTGTTCTCTCTCTATTTCTTAATATCTCTTTCTCTATCACTCTCCCTGCATCTCTCTCAAACTTTCTCTTTCTGACTATATGTTTGCAATTATTTTCCTCTCTATTCATGCTTCAGTCACTATCTCTTGGTGCCTCTTTATCTGCAAATATTTTATGTTTGTCCCCAAATATATTTTTTTATCTGCCTCTATCTCTATGTCTCTCTTTCTCGGCCTCTCTCACTTCATAAATCTCTTACAGCCACTCTCTTTTTCTACCTGGCACATCTATCTCGTTCTCTCTCTCCACCTGACTCTATATATATTATCTTTTATTTGTATTTCTTTGACAATTTATCTCTTTATCACGCTACCTGCATCTTTCTCTAGTTTCTCACTATATATATTTCCTTCTATATCTGCCATTGTTTTCTTCTCTCTATCTCTATAACTCTCACAATATCTCTCGCTGCCTCTCTCTTTGCAAGTTTTTGCTTGAATACCTACGTATCACTATAAGTATGACTGTCTATTTTTATTTCACTTTCTCCCTTTGTTTTTCAGACTCAATTTTTACATGTTTGTGACGCTCTTTCATCTCTTTCACTCTACATGACTCTCTCTCCTTGGCTCTCTCTCTACCTCTATCTATATTGTTATACTTGCATCTCTCTCTGTGCCTCTCTAGCCTTGCCTCCCTCTATCTGCTTGCCTCTCTCTCTATTGCTATCTATATCTATTTTACTTCACCTGTATTTCTATCTCTATTCCTCATTTCCTAGCCTCTAATTCTTGTTCTCTCTCTTTCTCTATGTTACTCTACAATCCTCTGTCCATCGTTGCATATCTCTCACTGCATCTCTTTTTCTCTCTCTGACTTTCACTAATTCAATCTCTTTGCACATCTCTCTTTATTTAAATATACATGCATCTGTCTCTCTGTGCATATCTATCTCACTGCATCGCTCTTTCTCCCACTCTCTACATATTTATCCTTGAACCACTTTCTATTCCTGCCACACACTCACTATATCTGTTTATCTCTCTATTATTCTTAAATACATATTCCTATTATTTGTTTATATTTATAATAAAAGTCAATTTCTTCCAAAAAATGTGTTCAATTTTATTTGAATAAAAATAATTATAAAGTTATGTTAAATGTAATTATGTTACAAAAAATATAAATGTTACACAACCAAAAAGACAACTAATTGAAAAAGTAACACAAATGTACACAAACTGTCGAATCATCAATCTAATATGTTACCATGCAAGATCAGTAATTACAACAATATTTATTATATTATTTAATGAAACATATAATATCCAATTAAAGATTACAAAATATAAGTATATTTAATAGATATTTATTGTATTACAAAGTCATGTAATCTTTACACAAACTATGTAAAACGATTTTAATGACCTTTTCAACTTTATCATTCCACATATCTCATAAAGTAATATAAACATAACAAAAAATTATACTAAAAACATTTTTAAAAATGTACCTAACTGATTGCCATCGTACGTAATTAGGTACAACCCATTTTTTTACAATCATTAGCAAGATGTGGCGACCTTCACCATTGACTGCTGTAGAACTAATTATTTTAGTTTATGGGGATGGAGAAATATTTTCCACAAAGAATTGGAGGTGTTTTCTCTGTGAAACAAGATTACCGTGATTACCTTGTTTACAAAATAATCAGAAGAGGCCCATAGGAGGCCAAAACGATCGTCTGGGGTTGTCATGTTGCTTGTTCAGAGGAGAATTGCCTGGTATTTCGGGGCTGGACTGACCTTAATTGGCGGGATCATACTGATATACTTCAAGAAAGTTTTCCTTTGTGCAAAGCACACTGGTCTAAAAGAGGCTGCTTCCGGGTGGTAAATCGCCATAGAACTAGCTGATTAGCTGTTGTCCTTTCCTGGTAGAGCGCTTCTCTTTTTGTATGCAAATTAATATGACCCTGGGGAAGTCTCCCTATGGGTGATGGGGGAAACCAGACGTGGACTCCTTGCCCAGTGTGCTTAGAGGAATGTGGCTGCACCTCACTGACGAGACCCAAAGGAGGCCGAAACGATCGTCTGGGGTTGTCATGTTCCTTGTTCAGAGGAGAATTGCCTGGTATTTGGGGGCTGGACTGACCTTAATTGGCAGGATCAGACTGATATACTTCAGGAAAGTTTTCCTTTGTGAAAAGCACACAGGTCTAAAAGTGGCTGCTTCCAGATGGTAAATCGCCATAGAACTAGCTGATGAGCTGTTGTTCATTCCTGGTAGAGCGCTTCTCTCTTTGTATGGAAATAATCCGAAGGATGTATAGGGTATCAGGAATTAAAAGAACAAGAAGGCAGTGCCTGCATCAATATTCAAATTTACGTAGATGTGAAAAAGAGTACCATCAAAGCATTCAAAGTCTTATTAGAGTTTGTAAGTCATATATAACATTCTCTTTTTTTTACAAGACAGTCTTTTATAATGTACTATTGTAAACGTTAAAAGTGTTTATTAATTTAATGTACTGCGTTAGTAATGACGCAGCTAAAACATTTTTTTAAAAAAAAGTTAAAAAAAAATAATCTGTATCCATCTAGATAAATATATTCAATGCAATCTATTAAATGCTATTACAGGAATACCCTGATCATACAGCGGGTTAGGGACCGGAGCCCCGCTGTAAAGTGAAAACCGCCTTAAAGTGAGTCAATGCATTTTTCACTTGTTTTTCACTTGCCAGTATGTTTAAAAGCTTAAAAACATGTTTGAACTAACATATATATAGGTGTGCAATAGTGCTAAGTTTAGTTTAACACTAGCACAACACAACATACATATGCCTCCTTCATCTCATATGCCTATACCATACCATAAAATATAACCTAATGTACTCTACTGTACCTGTAGTGTATGCCAGATCCTTATTTTATTTGGAGATCTGACACCATGCTATACAGTACTGTACAGTACTAAAGTACTGTAGGTTAGGTTTTATGGTATGGTAAAGGCATATGAGATGAAGGAGGCATATGAAATGCTTACCTGTACTATTCAAGGTAAACACAAAGGTGCATATACTGGTACCTGTACCTTTAATGGCCAAACAAATAGTGCTTGTAAAGAACTTGTATGTACAGTACTAATGTACATTATATAAAGCACTTACCAAATTATCCTGTGCAGTACAATACTGCAATGTTCTAGCAAACCCAACAGAGTCTTGCAAGCGCGCGCTGTAATATGAGACACTGCATGCAATTTTGTGCAATCTCCTGAATCACGGTCAATGTTAAGTGCCGTGCTGAGAAACGACTTCCGGGTTTGCGGCGCCGCCGTATTAGTGGATCACAGTAAAGCGGGGTATACCTGTACAAACATTCCATTATTTACTTTTTATCAAGTTCTTTAACCCTTTAAAGACCAGACCAATTTTCATTTTCTATCCCTTAAGGACCAGGGCTATTTTTACCTTTCTGCGGTGTTTGTGTTTAGCTCTTACTCATTTACTGTACCCACACATATTATACCGTTATAAATTATGATGGAAAAATGGAAAAAAAAAACACTTTTTCTTATTTTGACCCCCAAAATCTGTTACACATCTACAACCACCAAAAAACAACCATGCTAAATAGTTTCTAAATTTTGTCCTGAGTTTAGAAATACCCAATGTTTACATGTTCTTTGCTTTTTTTTGCAAGTTATAGGGCAATAAATACAAGTAGCACTTTGCTATTTCCAAACCATTTTTTTTTTTTTCAAAATTAGCGATAGTTACATTGGAACACTGATATCTGTCAGGAATCCCTGAATATCCCTTGACATGTATATATATTATTTAGTAGACAACCCAAAGTATTGATCTAGGCCCATTTTGGTATATTTCATGCCACCATTTCACCGCCAAATGCGATCAAATAAAAAAAAATTGTTCACTTTTTCACAATCTTTTTCACAAACTTTAGGTTTCTCACTGAAATTATTTACAAACAGCTTGTGCAATTATGACACAAATGGTTGTAAATGCTTCTCTGCGATCCCCTTTGTTCATAAATAGCAGAAATATATGGCTTTGACATTGATTTTTGGTAATTAGAAGGCCGCTATATGCCGCTGCGCACCACACGTGTATTATGCTCAGCAGTGAAGGGGTTAATTAGAGAGCTTGTAGGGTTAATTTTAGCTTTAGTGTAGTGTAGTAGACAACTCAAAGTATTGATCTAGGCCCATTTTGGTATATTTCATGCCACCATACTACTGCCAAATGCGATCAAATAAAAAAAAATTGTTAACTTTTCACAAACTTTAGGTTTCTCACTGAAATTATTTACAAACAATTTGAGCAATTATGGCACAAACGGTTGTAAATGCTTCTCTGGGATCCCCTTTATTCAGGAATAGCAGACATATATGGCTTTCGCATTGATTTTTGGTAATTAGAAGGCCACTAATTGCCGCTGCGCACTACACTTGTATTATGCCCAGCAGTGAAGGGGTTAGTTAGGTAGCATGTAGGGTTGATTTTATCTTTAGTGTAGAGATCAGTCTCCCACCTGACACATCCCACCCCCTGATCCCTCCCTGACCCCTCTCAAACAGCTCTCTTCCTTCCCCCACCTCACAATTGTCACTGCCATCTTCAGTGCTGGCAGAAAGTCTGCCAATATAAAAATAAAGGTGTTTTTTTTTTTTATTTAAAATTATTTGATATGAAGTGTAGGATCCCCCATTACCCACAACCTCCCTGATCTCCCCCAAACAGCTCTCTAAGCATCACCCTTCACCTATTGGTCGCCATCTTAGGTACTGGCAGCTGTCTGCCAGTACCCAGTTTACTAACAAATTTGCACTTTTTTTGTAACAAAATATAAAAAACCCTATTTTCTGTAGTGTAACTCCTCCCCTTCAATACGCACTCCACCTCCCAGATCCCTTTCCAAAACATTTCTCCCCCTTCTTCTCCCTCTTTCAGCAGATTAAACTGAAGAAGTGCCGAAGACCGTGCGTGTGCAAACGCTCCTGAGCCCGCCTCCGTGCAGGATCGCGGACAGGATCTGATGTCGCTCCGGCGATGGGCCACCCACCCGCCTCCCTGATATTGCTCCCACCCACCAATGATCGCCACCACCACCAGAGTGGCCCTCTCTGCATCGGTAACTCAGCAAATCTATTTCTGCAGTGCCCCACTCGAGGGTGCTATGCTCACGCACATTTCCCTATGGGGAGTACTCCAGTCTCGCAACAGATGGCGGGAGATTGAGCAGGCCTCATTGCCCCAAAATGTCCTTCTAAAAGATTTAATCTGGACTCCGCCACACAGTCACAGAACTCTAGGTATCAGTAATATGATTATCTTAGAATGATTGTCTGTCTGGGACAAGGTTTGACATCGCCAACTAATTGCCCCTCATCCCTCTCCTATCACTTCGGTAGCTGGCCTTTTCACGGGGCTGGCAGAAACTCATCCTAACATCTGGGCCCCGGTTAGGGATTAGACAAGTCTTGGACTTCTGGTCTGCTTCACAGCCAGATGGATTCTTAGATTTAGCACACTTGGAACCTCACGCAGACATTCCTCCACTCCTCTTCTTTGAAGCACTCAGGGTTAAAAGCTGGGTTTTCCTCCCTTCCTTTTCTCGGCACCCCACCCCTTGGGAGTCCATCTGGCGAGGGGGCGTAGACTTGATAAACCATTATCGGTTCACTATAGATTGCTGTTATTTCTAATTCTTGAAACCAAATAAAATTATTTTAAAATAATAAATATATTTATAGAGAGAGGGAGAGAGAGACAGAGAAAGAGAGAGAGAGAGAGACAGAGAAACACAGAGAGAGAAATATAGAGAGAGGGGTGGAGAGAGAGAGACATAGAGAGGGAGAGAGAGAGAGAGAGAGATAGAAAGAGCGAGAGATAGACCAATAGAAATAGAGATACAAAATAATTAATACGATTTATATAGATATATATGTATGTATGTGTGTATACCTAAACCCTATTGAGCATCTGTGGGGCATCCTCAAACGGAAGGTGGGGGAGCCCAAGGTCTCTAACATCCACCATCTCTGTGATGTCTTCATGGAGGAGTGGAAGAGGACTCCAGTGGCAACCTGTGAAGCTCTGATGAACTCAATGACCAAGAGGGTTAAGGCAGTGCTGGAAAATAATGGTGGCCACATAAAATATTGACACTTTGAGCCCAATTTGGACTTTAAAACTTAGGTGTGTACTTACTTTTGTTGCCATTGGTTTAGACATTAATGGTTGTGTGTTGAGTTATTTTGAGGGGACAGCAAATTTACACTGTTATACAGGCTGTACACTCACTACTTTACATTGTAGCAAAGTGAAGTGTCATTTCTTCAGTGTTGTCACATGAAAAGATATAATAAAATATTTATAAAAATGTGAGGGGTGTATTCACTTTTGTGGGATACTGTATATATATATATATATATATATCTATATCTATATATATATATATATATCTATATATATATATCTATATATATATATATATATATATATATATAAATACATACAGTCATATGCAAAAGTTTAGGAACCCCTGACAATTTCCATGATTTTCATTTATAAATAATTTATGCACATGTCTAATTTCGTTTTGATGCATATTGCACATTTTCTTTTAATCCAATAAACCTCATTTCACTACTGAAGTATTACTGTGTCCTTCAGCTATTTGATAGAGCAAAATGAAATTGCTGGTCCAAACACCCAATTAATTATAAATGAAAATCACACACATATATTTTAAACTCTTATTGTTTCTTAATTTAACATAGAACTTCTCAATCTATTGTATAACAATGTTATTTACAAGTTTAATTTTCATTGTTCAGTTCTGGGTCTTTTAGAGCTTGGTGGTTCAGATGTGGATGATGATGATATTGCTTGTGTTACTGATTCAACGCATTTATTTAACATATCCAAACCAGCTCTAAATGTCTCATTTCTTTCCCTTTCTATTTCTAGTTTTTGCTCCTCTGTTCTTATTCTATCCTTTAAATAATTTCCAAACATCTGCATAAAATTGTGGTGGTCATCCCTAAAATTACGTGCAATGGTCACAATCTCTTGTAATGCGGCTGTCTCTGGGGGACCTTATATTGATTGATTTTCTACATTAGTAGCAGTTTCTAAATCTGATTGAGCAGATGTATTGGTCCCTGAAAAGGACTCTTCAATCATAATCATTTGCGAATCTTCCTTTAAAGGGTCTTCAGTCTTTAGGATTATTTCACCACTACTAAGATCATCCTGTGTGTAATCTTCTTTGTTATCTAAAAATAAATTTAAAATATTTTTTGAAAGGAACAGTCAACAATAGAAATGTAATAATTATAAATATCAACGTTACAATGATTCAACAGCTATGAACAACCGTAACATTTAAATTGTGATTGTTCCGGCCTAATAGCCAATTAAGATAGCGTATTTCAACCTTAATTTTTAATATTATTTTAAAAAAAGTAGTCTTCTACTTAATATGGTCCTTATAGAATTACTTTAGATGCACTGTTAACAAAATCCGCTTGCTTTAATATATAAAATAGATGTTAATATTTGCATCAGATTTTTAACAAATTTCAACTATACTTGTTATTGAGAGACTCATTGGACTTTACAAGTTATAAAATCCTAATTTAAAGCCAACTATTTTAATTGAATTAAGACATCATATTTTTTAGATAAGACTAGAAACATTACCTTGACCGGCAATATAATTAAAACAATAATATGGGTGAATGGTATGTGCCAGATCAGGACAATGTCTTTATAAAATACAATTAGTTTATTAGACCATTTATATAGCAGGTGCTAGAACTGTTTCACATTAACTTGCCTATAAGAACCAGGATATACCACAAAAAATAAATACTAACACTTTATCTGTTTTTAAATTGTGACTAGACTCTTATAAATGGTCATGGAGTAATATAATTACCTTCTTCTATACCTCCTGATATTATTTGATTGAATATATTCATGACTTCTGTTTAAAAAAAATAATATATTATTATTATCAATTTTAAAAATACAGTTTTTTCAACAATTTTTTTTTTTTTAACAAACCATCATAATATAAGATACCTCTAGAATTTCTCTCCAGAAACACGGGGCATCTAGCTCCATTCGGAGGTTGATAAATAGACCCCAAAATATTTAAATTAGGTGAGTGCATAGGCACATTAATGAAGATTCATATTATTCCATGTACTTCGCTTTAATACATATAAAAGATAATAATATGAATAATAAATAAATACACTGAAATTTTCATTTAGACATGACATATAAAATAACATTATCTACATCATGATATAACTTTTATAGACAAAAAGACTACTACAATTGTATTGAAGCTGAAGAACAGTTATATTACGATGTTAAATGGACACCGAACCTACATTTTTTTTTTCATGATTCAGATAGAGCATGAAATTTTAAGCAACGGAGTAAAATAGACAGTTGCTTAAAATTGCATGCTCTATCTGAATTGTGAAAGAAACAATTTGGGTTTAGTGTCCCTTTAACCCTTTGAGTGCTAAGCTGAATTTAATATTTTTCTGTTTCTTTCATGTAATTGGCAAGAGTCCATGAGCTAGTGACGTATGGGATATACAATCCTACCAGGAGGGGCAAAGTTTCCCAAACCTCAAAATGCCTATAAATACACCCCTCACCACACCCACAATTCAGTTTTACAAACTTTGCCTCCTATGGAGGTGGTGAAGTAAGTTTGCGCTAAGATTTCTACGTTGACATGCGCTTCTCAGTTTTTTTTTAAGCCCAATTCCTCTCAGAGTACAGCGAATGTCAGAGGGACATCAAGAGAGTATCACCTATTGAATGCAATGATTTTCCTAACAGGGGTCTATTTCATAGATTCTCTGTTATCGGTCATAGAGATTCATCTCCTACCGCCCTTTTCAGATCGACAATATACTCTTATATACCATTACCTCTACTGATAACTGTTTCAGTTCTGGTTTGGCCATCTGCTATATGTGGATGGGTGTCTTTTTTGGTAATAATGTTTTTTATTACTTAAGACACCCCAGCTATGGTCTGTCACTTTATGCATTTATATAAAGTTCTAAATATATGTATTGTACTTATATTTGCCATGAGTCAGGTTCATGTATTTCCTTGTGCAGATTGTCAGTTTCATATTTGGGAAATAAACATATTAAGAAATATTTTTTTTTCTTACCTGGGGTTTAGTCTTTTTTTTCAAATTGACTACTTTTTTCGTACAAATTGCGGGTAGCATTAGGCCCGCGGGTGCGGCAAATGCTAGAATTTATTGCGTCATTCTTGACGCGAGAATTTTTTTGGTGCGAAAAGTACGTCCGTTGACACAGGTTCGTCATTTCCGGCGTCGTAGTTGACGCGGAAGCCTTACACACGGTTGCGTTGTTAGTGACGCAAGTGTGTCATTTCCGGATATTGTTGGCACCAAAAAAATTTCTTACGTTGTGCGTCATACTTGGTGCCCAATTTTTCAGTAGTTTTATACCCCATTGCTTTTTGTCTCTTGCATTTTTTCCCATTCCTGAAACGGTCATATAAGGAAATTGATAATTTTGCTTTATATGTTGTTTTTTCTTTTACATTTTGCAAGATGTCTCAATCTGATCCTGCCTCAGAAGTATCTGTTGGAACTTTGCTGCCTGACATCGGTTCTACCAAAGCTAAGTGCATTTGTTGTAAGATTGTGGAAATTATATCTCCAAATGTCATTTGTAATAGTTGTCATGATAAACTTTTACATGCAGAGAATGTTTCCATCAGTAATAGTGCATTGCCAGTTGCAGTTCCTTCAACTTCTAATATACATGATAAACCTATGAATTGTAAAGAATTTGTTACTGATTCTATTCAGAATGCTTTGTCTGCATTTCCGCCTTCTAATAAATGTAAAAGGTCTTTTAAAACTTCTCATAAAGTTGATGAAATTTCAAATGACCGACAACATAATGATTTATCCTCCTCTGATAAGGATCTATCTGATTCAGAAGATCCCCCTCAGATATTGACACTGACAAATCTAGTTATTTGTTTAAAATAGAGTATATTCGTTCTTTGTTAAAAGGAGTGTTAATTACTTTGGATATTGAGGAAGCTAGTCCTCTTGACATTAAGACTAGTAAACGACTAAATGCTGTTTTTAAACCTCCTGTGGTTACTCCAGAGGTTTTTCCTATTCCTGATGCTATTTCTGATAAGATTTCTAAGGAATGGAATAAATAAAAAGAGAGAGAGAGATGCACTCAGCTGAGACAGAACAAAAGCTGGAAAAACTTCCGTGCCTGTTCATTTTATTATAGTGTGTCACTCAGGGTGCATACTCTTTTAGCACACTATGCCCCTTCACAGAGAAAAAATATCCTGTAGCATATCAGTCTGACCCTGCCCAATGACAGTCCAGCGCCGAAATACCAGGCAATTCTTCTCTGAACAAGAGAAACAACAACCCCAGATGATCGCTTCGGCCTTCTGTGGGCCTCGTCAGTGAGGTGCAGTCGCATCTCTCTAAGGGCATGTGTGCAAGGAGTCCACGTCTGGTTTCCCCTTTTTAACTCTTAGGGAGACCCAAGAGCAAATTGCATAAATAAAAAGAGAGAGAGAGATGCACTCAGCTGAGACAGAACAAAAGCTGGAAAAACTTCCGTGCCTGTTCATTTTATTATAGTGTGTCACTCAGGGTGCATACTCTTTTAGCACACTATGCCCCTTCACAGAGAAAAAATATCCTGTAGCATATCAGTCTGACCCTGCCCAATGACAGTCCAGCGCTGAAATACAAGCAAATTCTTCTCTGAACAAGAGAAACAACAACCCCAGATGATCGTTTCGGCCTTCTGTGGGCCTCGTCAGTGAGGTGCAGTCGCATCTCTCTAAGGGCATGTGTGCAAGGAGTCCACGTCTGGTTTCCCCTTTTACTCTTAGGGAGACCCAAGAGCAAATTGCATAAATAAAAAGAGAGAGAGAGAGATGCACTCAGCTGAGACAGAACAAAAGCTGGAAAAACTTCCGTGCCTGTTCATTTTATTATAGTGTGTCACTCAGGGTGCATACTCTTTTAGCACACTATGCCCCTTCACAGAGAAAAAATATCCTGTAGCATATCAGTCTGACCCTGCCCAATGACAGTCCAGCGCCGAAATACCAGGCAATTCTTCTCTGAACAAGAGAAACAACAACCCCAGACGATCGTTTCGGCCTTCTGTGGGCCTCGTCAGTGAGGTGCAGTCGCATCTCTCTAAGGGCATGTGTGCAAGGAGTCCACGTCTGGTTTCCCCTTTTACTCTTAGGGAGACCCAAGAGCAAATTGCATAAAAAAAAAGAGAGAGAGAGATGCACTCAGCTGAGACAGAACAAAAGCTGGAAAAACTTCCGTGCCTGTTCATTTTATTATAGTGTGTTACTCAGGGTGCATACTCTTTTAGCACACTATGCCCCTTCACAGAGAAAAAATATCCTGTAGCATATCAGTCTGACCCTGCCCAATGACAGTCCAGCGCCGAAATACCAGGCAATTCTTCTCTGAACAAGAGAAACAACAACCCCAGACGATCGTTTCGGCCTTCTGTGGGCCTCGTCAGTGAGGTGCAGTCGCATCTCTCTAAGGGCATGTGTGCAAGGAGTCCACGTCTGGTTTCCCCTTTTACTCTTAGGGAGACCCAAGAGCAAATTGCATAAATAAAAAGAGAGAGAGAGATGCACTCAGCTGAGACAGAACAAAAGCTGGAAAAACTTCTGTGCCTGTTCATTTTATTATAGTGTGTCACTCAGGGTGCATACTCTTTTAGCACACTATGCCCCTTCACAGAGAAAAAATATCCTGTAGCATATCAGTCTGACCCTGCCCAATGACAGTCCAGCGCCAAAATACCAGGCAATTCTTCTCTGAACAAGAGAAACAACAACCCCAGACGATC
This sequence comes from Bombina bombina, assembly GCF_027579735.1. NCBI lineage: Eukaryota > Metazoa > Chordata > Amphibia > Anura > Bombinatoridae > Bombina > Bombina bombina. The sequence goes on from NC_069501.1 coordinate 1,098,305,830, forward strand.
ATTTCGGCCTTCTGTGGGCCTCGTCAGTGAGGTGCAGTCGCATCTCTCTAAGGGCATGTGTGCAAGGAGTCCACGTCTGGTTTCCCCTTTTGACTGTCATTGGGCAGGGTCAGACTGATATGCTACAGGATAATTTTTTCTCTGTGAAGGGGCATAGTGTGCTAAAAGAGTATGCACCCTGAGTGGCACCCTATAATAAAATGAACAGGCACGGAAGTTTTTCTAGCTTTTGTTCTGTCTCAGCTGAGTGCATCTCTCTCTCTTTTTCTATTTATGCAAATTGCTCTTGGGTCACCCTAAGAGTAAAAGGGGAAACCAGACGTGGACTCCTTGCACACATGCCCTTAGAGAGATGCAACTGCACCTCACTGACGAGGCCCACAGAAGGCCGAAACGATCGTCTGGGGTTGTTGTTTCTCTTGTTCAGAGAAGAATTGCCTGGTATTTCGGTGCTGGACTGTCATTGGGCAGGGTCAGACTGATATGCTACAGGATAATTTTTTTCTCTGTGAAGGGGCATAGTGTGCTAAAAGAGTTTGCACCCTGAGTGGCACCCTATAATAAAATGAACAGGCACGGAAGTTTTTCTAGCTTTTGTTCTGTCTCAGCTGAGTGCATCTCTCTCTCTTTTTCTATTTATGCAAATTGCTCTTGGGTCACCCTAAGAGTAAAAGGGGAAACCAGACGTGGACTCCTTGCACACATGCCCTTAGAGAGATGCAACTGCACCTCACTGACGAGGCCCACAGAAGGCCGAAACGATCGTCTGGGGTTGTTGTTTCTCTTGTTCAGAGAAGAATTGCCTGGTATTTCGGTGCTGGACTGTCATTGGGCAGGGTCAGACTGATATGCTACAGGATAATTTTTTCTCTGTGAAGGGGCATAGTGTGCTAAAAGAGTATGCACCCTGAGTGGCACCCTATAATAAAATGAACAGGCACGGAAGTTTTTCGAGCTTTTGTTCTGTCTCAGCTGAGTGCATCTCTCTCTCTTTTTCTATTTAAGGAATGGAATAAGCCAGGTACTTCTTTTATTCCTTCTTCAAGGTTTAAAAAATTGTATCCTTTACCAGCAATTTCTATAGAGTTTTGGGAAAAGATCCCCAAAGTTGATGGGGCTATTTCTACTCTTGCTAAACGTACCACTATTCCTATGGAAGATAGTACTTCTTTTAAAGATCCTTTAGATAGGAAACTTGAATCCTATCTAAGGAAAGCCTATTTATATTCAGGTCATCTTCTCAGGCCTGCAATTTATTTGGCTGATGTTGTGGCTGCATCAACTTTTTGGTTGGAGAATTTAGCACAACAAGAATTGGATTCTGACATATCTAGCATTGTTCGCTTACTGCAACATGCTAATCATTTTATTTGTGACGCCATTTTTTATATTATCAAAATTGATGTTAGATCCATGTCTTTAACTATTTTAGCTAGAAGAGCTTTATGGCTTAAATCTTGGAATGCTGATATGACATCTAAGTCTAGATTATTATCTCTTTCTTTCCAAGGTAATAATTTATTTGGTTCTCAGTTGGATTCTATTATTTCAACTGTTACTGGAGGAAAGCGGATTTTTCTGCCTCAGGATAAAAAAACCTAAGGGTAAATCTAAGGCTTCTAACCATTTTCGTTCCTTTCGTCAAAATAAGGAACAAAAATCTAATCCTTCCCCCAAGGAATCTGTTTCCAATTGGAAGCCTTCCTCAAATTGGAATAAATCCAAGCCTTTTAAAAAAACAAAGTCAGCCCCTAAGTCCGCATGAAGGTGCGGGCCTCATTCCAGCTCAGCTGGTAGGGGGCAGATTAAGTTATTTCAAGGATTTTTGGATTAAGTCTGTCCAAAATCAATGGATTAAGAGCATTGTCTCTCAAGGGTATCGAATAGGATTCAGAGTAAGACCTCCTGTGAGAAGATTTTTTCTCTCACGTATCCCAGCAAATCCAGTAAAAGCTCAGGCTTTCCTGAAGTTTGTTTCAGACCTGGAGTCTTCAGGGGTAATCATGCCGGTTCCTTTTCAGGAACAAGGTCTGGGGTTTTATTCAAATCTATTCATTGTCCCAAAGAAGGAAAATTCATTCAGACCAGTTCTGGATCTGAAAATTTTGAATCATTATGTAAGAGTACCAACTTTCAAGATTGTGACTATAAGGACTATTCTGTCTTTTGTTCAGCAAGGACATTATATGTCAACAATAGACTTGCAGGATGCATACCTTCATATTCTGATTCATCCAGAACATTATCAGTTCCTGAGATTCTCTTTTCTAGACAAGCATTACCAATTTGTTGCTCTTCCATTTGGCCTAGCAACAGCTCCAAGAATATTTTTAAAGGTTCTAGGTGCCCTACTCTCTGTAATCAGAGAGCAGGGTATTGCGGTGTTTCCTTATTTGGACGATATCTTGGTACTAGCTCAGTCTTTACGTTCTGCAGAATCTCACACAAATCAACTAGTGTTGTTTCTTCAAAAACATGGTTGGAGGATCAATTTACCAAAAAGATTTTTGATACCTCAGACAAGGGTCACCTTTTTAGGTTTCAAGATAGATTCAGTGTCCATGACTCTGTCTCTAACAGACAAGAGACGTTTGAAATTGGTTGCAGCTTGTCGGCACCTTCAGTCTCAGTCATTCCCTTCAGTGGCTATGTGCATGGAAGTTTTAGGCCTCATGACTGCAGCATTAGACGCGATTCCTTTTGCTCGTTTTCACATGAGACCTCTCCAGTTTTGTATGTTGAATCAATGGTGCAGGGATTATACAAAGATATCACAGTTAATATCCTTAAATCCCAATGTTCGAAACTCTCTGACGTGGTGGTTAAATCACCAGCGTTTAGTTCAAGTGGCTTCCTTTGTTCGGCCAACCTGGACTGTGATCACTACAGATGCAAGTCTTTCAGGTTGGGGAGCTGTTTGGGGATCTCTGACAGCACAAGGGGTTTGGAAATCTCAAGAGGCAAGATTACCAATCAATATTTTAGAACCCTGTGCAATTCTCAGAGCTCTTCAGTTTTGGCCTCTGTTGAAGAGAGAACCATTCATTTGCTTTCAGACAGACAATATCACAACTGTGGCATATGTCAATCATCAGGGTGGGACTCACAGTCCCCAAGCTATGAAAGAAGTATCTCGGATACTTGCTTGGGTGGAATCCAGCTCCTGTCTAATCTCTGCAGTGCATATCCCAGGTGTAGACAATTGGGAGGTGGATTATCTCAGCCGTCAGACTTTATATCCAGGGGAGTGGTCACTCCATCCAGATGTGTTTTCTCAGATTGTTCAGATGTGGGGTCTTCCAGAGATAGATCTCATGGCCTCTCATCTAAACAAGACTTCCCAGATACCTGTCCAGGTCCAGGAATATTCAGGAGGAAGCAGTGGATGCGCTAACACTTCCTTGGTGTTATCATCCTGCTTACATTTTCCCGCCTCTAGTTCTTCTTCCAAGAGTTATATCCAAAATCATCATGGAACAATCGTTTGTGTTGCTGGTGGCTCCAGTATGGCCACACAGGTTTTGGTATGCGGATCTTGTTCGGATGTCCAGTTGCCAACCTTGGCCACTTCCGTTAAGGCCGGACCTACTGTCTCAAGGTCCGTTTTTCCATCAGGATCTCAAATCATTAAATTTGAAGGTATGGAAATTGAACGCTTAGTACTAAGTCATAGAGGTTTCTCTGACTCAGTGATTAATACTATGTTACAAGCTCATAAATCTGTCTCTAGAAAGATTTATTATCGAGTTTGGAAGACCTACATTTCATGGTGTTCTTTTCATAAATTCTCTTGGCATTCTTTTAGAATTGCTAGAATTTTACAGTTTCTTCAAGATGGTTTGGATAATGGTTTGTCTGCAAGTTCCTTGAAGGGACAAATCTCTGCTTTTTCAGTTTAATTTCACAGAAAGATTGCTAAACTTCCTGATATTCACTGTTTTGTACAGGCTTTAGTTCGTATTAAGCCCATCATTAAATCGATTTTCTCCTCCTTGGAGTCTTAATTTGGTTTTGAATGCGTTACAGGCTCCTCCGTTTGAGTCTATGCATTCTTTGGATATTAAACTACTTTCTTGGAAAGTGTTGTTTCTTTTGGCCATCTCTTCTGATAGAAGAGTTTCTGAGCTATCTGCTCTTTCTTGTGAATCTCCTTTTCTGATTTTTCATCAAGATAAGGCGGTTTTGCGGACTTCATTTAAATTTTTACCTAAAGTTGTGAATTCTAACAACATTAGTAGAGAAATTGTTGTCCCTTCCTTGTGTCCTAATCCTAAGAATTCTTTGGAAAGATCCTTACATTCTTTGGATGTGGTGAGAGCTTTGAGATAATATGTTGAAGCTATTAAATATTTCAGGAAGACTTCTAGTCTATTTGTTATATTTTCTGGTTCTAGGAAAGGTCAGAAGGCCTCTGCTATTTCCTTGGCTTCTTGATTAAAGCTTTTGATTAATCAAGCTTATTTGGAGTAGGGTCAGGCCCCGTCTCAGAGAATTACAGCTCATTTTACTAGATCAGTCTCCACTTCGTGGGCTTTTAAGAATGAAGCGTCAGTTGATCAGATTTGCAAAGCAGCAACTTGGTCTTCTTTGCATACATTTACTAAATTCTACCATTTTGATGTATTTGCTTCTTCTGAAGCAGTCTTTGGAAGAAAAGTTCTTCAGGCAGCTGTTTCAGTTTGATTCTTCCACTGATGTTTTAAGTTTTTCTTTTCATTATGAGAATAACTTTTATTTTGGGTTGTGGATTATTTTTTCAGCGTAAAATGGCTGTTATTTATTTTTATCCCTCCCTCTCTAGTGACTCTTGAGTGGAGTTCCACATCTTGGGTATTGATATCCCATACATCACTAGCTCATGGACTCTTTCCAATTACATGAAAGAAGACATAATTTATGCAAGAATTTACCTGATAAATTCATTTCTTTCATAGGACGGGATGGGGACCCCCAGATTGCAAAAAAGGTAGTTAAGTGCTAATGACAGGTTTGAGCCGTCATTAGCACTCAAGGGATAGTAAACCAAACTTTTTTATTTCATGATTCGGATAGAGCATGTAATTTTAAGCAACTTTCTAATTTACTCCTATTATCAATTTTTCTACATTCTCTTTCTATCTTTATTTGAAAATGCATGACTGAAAACTTTGGAGCAGGTCTATTTTTTGTTCATTATCCTGGATAGGGCCTGCTGATCGGTGCCTCCATCCAATCAACAAGCGCAAACCAGGTTCTCAACCTAAAATGGGCCTGTTCAAAAGCTTTGATTCCTGCTTTTTCAAGTAAAGATAGCAAGAGAATGAATAAAAATTGATAATAGAAGTAAATTAGAAAGGTGTTTAAAATTGTGTGCTCTATCAGAATCACAAAAGAAAAAATGTAGGTTTAGTATCCCATTCATGAACACAATTGTTAAACCAATGGAATGAACAGTCTTATCAAACTGAAATGTTCAGGATTCTTAAAGAGCATACCATTTTTTGTTGCTTTATATTATATTAAACATATTTTTTTAATTCATTCTCTTATCCTTATTTAAAGTAAATTAATGTAAACATAGTAGCCATGTCATTTTTGTTTCAGCAAAAGGGTTGCATTTTATTATTGGTGTATAAATGTAAACCACAATCATCAAGCGCTGCACAGATGAAGAACAACAAATGGGATGGCTCCTAAGCTTACATTCAAATAAATACACAAATAAAACAATGATCAAAATTATAAAAGTATAAAAGTATAAAATTATAAAATTAATTGAAATTGAAAGCTCAATACAAATCATGATATTAAAGTTTTGACTATACTATTTATATACAAAAGGAATAACAAAGCTAACGCGCAAACATCTTTCATGAACTTGCTCAAAGGTTAGGATTTTAAACCTTTAACAATTATATATGATTACAGTATTTTGTTTTAACAATAAAAATTAAATCAACTTTTAGAATTGTCGCAAACTGTTAATGTACTAATGAAAAATTAGGGAAATTTTTTTTAACTTAATGGCATAAAAAAATTAATTAAAGGGACAGTCAATTAAAAAAAAAAAAACTTTCATGATCTAAATAGGGCATGTAATTTTAAACAACTTTCCAATTTACTTTTATTACCAATTTTTCTTTGTTAAGCTTGGTATTCTTAGTTGAAAGCTAAACCTAGGAGTTCATATGCTAATTTCTTAGACCTTGAAGGCTGCCTCTAATCTGAAAGCAATTTGACAGTTTTGCACCACTAGAGGGCGTTAGTTCATGTGTTTCATATAGATAACATTGAGCTCAGGCACGTGAAGCTCCTAGGAGTCAGCACTGATTGGCTAAAAACGCAAGTCTGTCAAAAGAACTGAAATAAGGGGACAGTTTGAATAGGCATAGATACAAGGTAATCACAGAGGTAAAAAGTGTATTATTATAACTGTGTTGGTTATGCAAAACTGGGGAATGGCTAATAAAGGGATTATCTACCTTTTTAAACAACAAAAATTCTGGTGTTTACGATCCCTTTAAGAAAAACAAAAATTTTAATTAAGCATAAGAACTAAATAGGGATAGACCAAACTAATTATTAATTTATTGGCCATCAATAATAAAATACAATTAAATAAAAAATTTAAATGGAAAATATCTATATCACATATCACTATTGTGCATCTATAGATACGCTGTTTTAACATTTATTTATAATACAAACCGGAAAAATCATCAGAATCACAAGGAACATCTAGGCCTTCAACTATTTCGTTCCCCAATCTAGACAAGACACGTCTTTCATAATTGAATAGATTAGATTCCATTGGTGGCCCACTGCCTGTCGCCCGAGCTGCCTTTTTTTCTTTGGCATATTTGGACTTTGTAATCCTTTTAATGTCAGAGAAACGCTTTTTGCAGCTATCAACATTTTTAGGAATACGTAATACTGCTGAAACAACACGACTATTCTCATCCAATAAAAACTTCTTGTGGCTATGTGTGGTCACCTTCTGCTTATGCCCAAGAAGAACATCACAATGCTCTAGTACCCTGTCCACTAGAACTTCATTTTGTTCAATAGTAAATTGGACATTTTGTCCGCTTTTGGTTCTTCTGGCTTCACTATCTGCCATCTTGTCGCAATAAGAATAATTATGAGAAATCTACCCGTTTTGTGCAAAATTAATACGCGTATGATAACATTTGCGCCGTAATAACGTATTTCATTAATTTTATTATCACATGTAACTAACATATGCTTTTTTATTCGCTTGCTCATATTTAATGATTAATAAATGTCAACATTCGGCCAAAGAAATTTATCATAAATTCGATTACATTCGCTTCATATTGGACAAGAAGATTTACAGATTAAAATTTGATTAGGGGTTAAAAATATTATTTTAGTGTTTGCGATGTGAGGGGGCCTCTGTTTAGGGGTTAATAGGTAGTTTATGGGTGTTAGTGTACTTTTTAGCACTTTAGTTAAGAGTTTTATGCTACGGCGTTGTAGTGTAAAACTCTTAACTACTGACTTTAAAATGCGGTACCAGGCTTGACAGGAGAGGGTCTACCGCTCACGTTTTGGCAGACTCATAATTAGTGATATCGCGAACCTAAAATTTTCGGTACTCGAACTTCCGGTATTGTTCGCGAATGCGCGAACCGCGCGAACCGCCATTGAATTCAATAGGCAGGCGAACTTTAAAATCTACAAGGACTCTTTCTGGCCACAATAGTGATGGAAAAGTTGTTTAAAGGGTACTAACACCTGGACTGTTGCATGCTGGAGGGGGATCCCTGGAAAAACTCCCATGGAAAATTACATAGTTGATGCAGAGTCTGCTTTTAAGCCATAATGGGTCTAAATCAACTAACATTCCCAAAGTGGCTGTCTCAAAACATCCCGGACAGAAGATAGATTGATAGTGATAGATAGGATAGATAGATATACATAGATTGATAGTTAGATAGAATCGATAGAAGAGAAATAGATAGATTTGTTAGATATATAATTACCCTAATAAATTCTAATAATCAAACATGCGTTCTTGGACCCAACTAGCTTGTGTCAATTAGTACTTTTCTTAGCACTTTAATCCCTGTTCCCCCCCGCTATCGGGGGAGTTCTATATGGCCTGCCAGATTACCCTGAACAATTATAATAATAAGACATGTGGTCTGCTACCTATTTTAACGAGGTTGTGTTTTAAGTACTACCATTCTTAGCACTTTAATCTCTGTAACTCCCCCTATTTGGTGAGGTCTATACGGCCTGGATGATTACCCATACAAAATATAATAATAAGACATCTGCTCTTGGTCTGCGACCCATGGTAACTATGTTGTGTTAATTAGTAATGTCCTTCGCATTTTAATGGCTGTTACTCATACTCACCCTATCTGTGGAGGTCTATATGGCCTGCATGATTACCCTTACAAAATATAACAACCAAACATATGCTCTGGGACCCATGGTAAGTAGGTTGTGTTAACTTAAGTAGTACTGTTCTTTGCATTTTCATACCTGTTACAACACCAAATGGTGGCAGGTCTATCTGGCCTTCATGATTAGCTGCACCCAAACCCCAAAAAAGCAGAGTGGTCTTAGACTAACACCCATGGCTAACTCTGTTGTTTCAATTAGTACTATTCTTAGCACTTTCATCCCTGTTACGGGCGGTCTACATGGCCATCATGATTAGCCAAACAAAATACTACAATCCAACCTTTGCTCAGTCTTCATAGGCCCTTCATTGTCTGTATTTTGATAGTACAGTTCTTATTATTTTTATAGCTGATACAACACCAAATGTTGTCAGCTCTATACGGCCTGCATGATTAGCTGCACCCAATACAAAAATAAATCCAAGCGGTCTTGGATTAACACCCATGGCTAACTCTGTTGTTTCAAGTAGTACTATTCTTAGCACTTTCATCTCATCATCCCTGTTACTTGCAGGACTCTCGGTGGTGGTGGTCTACATGGCCATCATGATTAGCCTAACCAAATACTACAATCCAACCTTGGCTCAGTCTTCCTAAGGCCCTTCATTGGCTGTATTTTGGTAGTACTGTTCTTATTACTACATGGTGGTCTACATGGCCATCATGATTAGCCTAACCAAATACTACAATCCAACCTTGGCTCAGTCTTCCTAAGGCCCTTCATTGGCTGTATTTTGGTAGTACTGTTCTTATTAGTTTAATAGCTGATACGACACCGAATGTTGTCAGCTCTATATGGCCTGCATGAATAGCCGCACCCAAAGCCAAAAAAAAGCCAAGTGGTTTTGCACTAACACCCATGGCTAACTCTGTTGTTTCAAGTTCAACTATTCTTAGCTCTTTCATCTCATCATCCCTGTTACTTCCAGGACTCTCGGTGGTGGTGGTCTACATGGCCATCATGATTAGCCTAACCAAATACTACAATCCAACCTTGGCCCAGTCTTCCTAAGGCCCTTCATTGGCTGTATTTTGGTAGTACTGTTCTTATTAGTTTAAAAGCTGATACGACACCGAATGTTTTCAGCTCTATATGGCCTGCATGAATAGCCGCACCCAAAGCCAAAAAAAAGCCAAGCGGTTTTGCACTAACACCCATGGCTAACTCTGTTGTTTCAAGTTCTACTATTCTTAGCTCTTTCATCTCATCATCCCTGTTACTTCCAGGACTCTCGGTGGTGGTGGTCTACATGGCCATCATGATTAGCCTAACCAAATACTACAATCCAACCTTGGCCAAGTCTTCCTAAGGCCCTTCATTGGCTGCATTTTGGTAGTACTGTCATCCTTTTGAATAATAGATTACAGGAAAGGCATTGATTTTAGAATCCCAGAGATCATTTATATGACCCGTGAAATAAAAAAAAAATTCATTAGATACCCGTTACACAATTATTTATCCTCAGGCCTTTTTAATACGAGGGTCCCGGAGCCTCAACCGAAACAACAGCATGAAAGAGGAGATATGTCATCCTTTTGAATAAAAGATTACAGTAAAGGCATTGATTTTAGAAACCCACAGATCATTATTTGCAACCGTGAAATTAGAAAAAAACATTGATTACACAGCCGTGACACTTATTTATGCTCAGGCCTTTTTAATACGAGGGTCCCGGAGCCTCAACCGAAACAACAGCATGAAAGAGGAGATATGTCATCCTTTTGAATAAAAGATTACAGTAAAGGCATTGATTTTAGAAACCCACAGATCATTATTTGCAACCGTTAAATTAGAAAAAAACATTGATTACACAGCCGTGACACTTATTTATGCTCAGGCCTTTTTAATACGAGGGTCCCGGAGCCTCAACCGAAACAACAGCATGAAAGAGGAGATATGTCATCCTTTTGAATAAAAGATTACAGTAAAGGCATTGATTTTAGAAACCCACAGATCATTATTTGCAACCGTGAAATTAGAAAAAAAACATTGATTACACAGCCGTGACACTTATTTATGCTCAGGCCTTTTTAATACGTGGGTCCCGGAGCCTCAACCGAAACAACAGCATGAAAGAGGAGATATGTCATCCTTTTGAATAAAAGATTACAGTAAAGGCATTGATTTTAGAAACCCACAGATCATTATTTGCAACCGTGAATTTAGAAAAAAAATTGATTACACACCCGTGACACTTATTTATGCTCAGGCCTTTTTAAAACAAGGGTCCCGGAGCCTCAACCGAAACAACAGCATGAAAGAGGAGATATGTCATCCTTTTGAATAAAAGATTGCAGTAAAGGCATTGATTTTAGAAACCCACAGATCATTATTTGCAACCGTGAAATTAGAAAAAAACATTGATTACACAGCCGTGACACTTATTTATGCTCAGGCCTTTTTAATACGAGGGTCCCGGAGCCTCAACCGAAACAATAGCATGAAAGAGGAGATATGTCATCCTTTTGAATAAAAGATTACAGTAAAGGCATTGATTTTAGAAACCCACAGATCATTATTTGCAACTGTGAAATTAGAAAAAAACATTGATTACACAGCCGTGACACTTATTTATGCTCAGGCCTTTTTAATACGAGGGTCCCGGAGCCTCAACCGAAACAACCTCATGAAAGAGGAGATATGTCATCCTTTTGAATAAAAGATTACAGTAAAGGCATTGATTTTAGAAACCCACAGATCATTATTTGCAACCGTGAAATTAGAAAAAAACATTGATTACACAGCCGTGACACTTATTTATGCTCAGGCCTTTTTAATACGAGGGTCCCGGAGCCTCAACCGAAACAATAGCATGAAAGAGGAGATATGTCATTCTTTTGAATAAAAGATTACAGTAAAGGCATTGATTTTAGAAACCCACAGATCATTATTTGCAACCGTGAATTTAGAAAAAAACATTGATTACACAGCCGTGACACTTATTTATGCTCAGGCCTTTTTAATACGTGGGTCCCGGAGCCTCAACCGAAACAACAGCATGAAAGAGGAGATATGTCATCCTTTTGAATAAAAGATTACAGTAAAGGCATTGATTTTAGAAACCCACAGATCATTATTTGCAACCGTGAAATTAGAAAAAAACATTGATTACACAGCCGTGACACTTATTTATGCTCAGGCCTTTTTAATACGAGGGTCCCGGAGCCTCAACCGAAACAACAGCATGAAAGAGGAGATATGTCATCCTTTTGAATAAAAGATTACAGTAAAGGCATTGATGTTAGAAACCCACAGATCATTATTTGCAACCGTGAAATTAGAAAAAAACATTGATTACACAGCCGTGACACTTATTTATGCTCAGGCCTTTTTAATAAGAGGGTCCCAGAGCCTCAACCGAAACAACAGCATGAAAGAGGAGATATGTCATCCTTTTGAATAAAAGATTACAGTAAAGGCATTGATTTTAGAAACCCACAGATCATTATTTGCAACCGTGAATTTAGAAAAAAAATTGATTACACAGCCGTGACACTTATTTATGCTCAGGCCTTTTTAATACGAGGGTCCCGGAGCCTCAACCGAAACAACAGCATGAAAGAGGAGATATGTCATCCTTTTGAATAAAAGATTACAGTAAAGGCATTGATGTTAGAAACCCACAGATCATTATTTGCAACCGTGAAATTAGAAAAATCATTCATTAGACACCGGTTACACTTATTTATTCTCAGGCCTTGTTAATACGAGGGTCCCGGAGCCGCAACTGAAACAACAGCATGAAAGAGGACATATGTCATCCTTTTGAATTATAGATTACAGGAAAGGCATTGATTTTAGAAACAATGAGATAATTGCAACCGGGAAATAAAAAAAAACATTGAACAGACACCCAGTACACTTTATTATCCATAGGCCTTTTCAGCAAGGGCTCCAGGACCCTCAACAAAAACAAGAGCAGGGAGCTGGGCATAGGAGTACAATGGAGTGTGACAATAATAATCTGAAGGTGAAGATTGCATAGTTGTGGCATTTTAATTTTGTTATCGTGGGAACTTAGTAGTTGCAATGACCTTGCTCTGGTGAATCCATATCGCAAATGTGTTATTTAAGGCACTGTTTGTCTATTTTTTTGAATATCAGCATTTGGTAAATGAAGCTCAACTTAAGGCTGGTGAGAAACGACCTTTCTTCTGGCTGTTTGCAAATGTTGTGGCTCTGGACAAACATGTGAATAAGGGGCCATCAGCCATATTCTGCACGCAACCCCTTTGATGATTGACGATAAACATGTGTCACCTGCAAGCAGAGCTCGTTACTTCTGTCTAAATCATCTTCCTGGTATGGACAGGCCACTGTTTCCCACAGCAAGTACGAATATTGAAATACAAGATTGTCTTGAGTATGGTAGGAAACCAAAGTTTATTTAATTCTGTACTATCTATCACCACAAAAAATGAACTTCTTGAAGCAACGAAAATGCCAGCAATTTCATGTGCTTATGGATGACAAGGACGTCCTGTCCTGTGGTGCACAGAGATGGAGACGATTTTTGCCCTCCCTGTACACTACCCAGATGTCTCAAACATCACCAGAAACACAATACAGCCACTCTTGTGAAGTTCCTGGAGTGTTCCGGTAGCCATCTCTTTGCGCTCCTAAAGGAATACTTTATCAGTGTTTTTGTATACATCCGACAACAGCTTCGGAGACTGTGGTGACGCACATGTTATTTACTGTTCCAGCTGTGGCAATATCAATTGGCATGAAAAAGTTAAGATTTGTGGGTGGCGGAGCCTATAGCTGTTGTGGTAGGACGTGTGTTTGAGGAGCTCCAGGTCTCACAAGTTACTTTGGAGTTAGTTTTCAACCTTAATTTAATTTTCTTTTTGGGATTCATACTCACACTTTCTGGGGCTATCCAAGAGGAGCCTGGTAAAAGCAGTAGTAGTCACCCCTTATATCAACGGGTTTGGAGACCTGTTTTTTGCATTTCCAATATTGCGCCGGTCCACAAACTAATCCTGAATGAAAAAAAACCCTTAAAATTTGGACTAGTGACGCACATTTTATGCACGCTGTGGCAATTGCAATTTGCAATAAAAATAATCTGCTAACAACAACCACTACCTACGACCACACCTGACTCCTGAAGTCATGCTTCAGTTATTAAGTCAAGTGAAATAAAAAAAAAAAAAATTATGCTCAGCAGAGGCTCCAGGACCCTCGACAAAACCAGCAGCAGGAAAGAGGACATATGGCATCCTTTTGAAAAAATGATTATAGGAAAGGCATTGATTTCAGAAACACAGAGATCATTAGTTGCAAACGGTAAATAGAAAAAAACATTGATTATACACCCAGTACACTTATTTTTCATTAGGCCTTTTTAATAAGATTAAGAGGCTCCCGGAGCCTCAACAGAAACAACAGCATTAAAAAGTACATATGGCATCCTTGTGAATAATAGATTACAGGAAAGGCATTGATTTTAGAAACCCCTGGATAATTTTTTGCAACCATGAAATCTAAAAAAACATAGATTAGACATCCAGTACACTTCTTTATACTTAGGCCTTTTAAGCATAGGCTCCAGGACCCTCAACAAAACCAGCAGCAGGAAAGAGGACATATGGCATACTTTTGTAAATTAGATTACAGGAAAGGCATTGATTTTAGAAACACAGAGATCATTTATATGACCAGTGAAATAGAAAAAAAAAATGATTGGACACTCAGTACACTTCTTTATCCTTAGTCCTTTTTAATACGAGGGTCCCGGAGCCTCAACAGAAACAACAGCATGAAAGAGGACATATGTCATCCTTTTGAATAATAGATTACAGGAAAGACATTGTTTTTAGAATCCCACAGATCATTTATATGACCCGTGAAATAGAAAAAAACATTGATTAGACACCCAGTGCACTTATTTATCCATAGGCCTTTTTAGCAGAGGCTCCAGGACCCTCAACAAAAACAAGAGCAGGGAGGTGGGCATAGGAGTACAATGGAGTGTGACAATAATAATGTGAAGGGGAAGATTGCGGATTTGTGTCATTTTAATTTTGTTATTGTGGGAAATACTTGCAATGACCTTGCTCTGGTGAATCCATATTGCAAATGTGTTTTTTAAGGCACTGTTTGTCTATTTTTGAATATCAGCATTTGGTAATTGAAGCTCAACTTAAGGCTGGTGAGAACCGACCTCTCTTCTGGCTGTTTGCAAATGTTGTTGCTCTGGACAAACATGTGAATAAGGGGCCATCAGCCATATTCTGCACGCAACCTCTTTGATGATTGAAGATAAACATGTGTCACCTGCAATCAGAGCCCGTTACTTCTGTCTAAATCATCTTCCTGCTATGGACAGCCCACTGTTTCCCACAGCAAGTCCGAAGTTTGAACTACAAGATTGTCTTGAGTATGGTAGGAAACCAAAGTTTATTTTATTCTGTACTATCACCACAAAAACTGAACTTCTTGAAGCAACGAAAATGCCAGCAATTTCATGTGCTTATGGATGACAAGGACGTCCTGTCCTGTGGTGCACAGGGATGGAGACGATTTTTGCCCTCCCTGTACACTACCCAGATGTCTACAACATCACCGGAAACACAAGACAGCCACTGTTGTGAAGTTCCTGGAGTGTTCCGGTAGCCATCTCTTTGCGCCCCAAAAGGAATTCTTTATTTTTGTTTTTGTATACATCCAACAATAGCTTCGGAGACTGTGGTGACGCACATGTTAGTTACTGTTGTTCCAGCTGTGGCAATATATTGATATTAAAAAGGTAAGATTTGGGTGGGCGGAGCCTATAGCTGTTGCGGTAGGACGTGTGTTTGAGGAGCTCCAGGTCTTACAATTTACTTAGGAGTAATTTTTCAACCTTAATTTAATTTTCTTTTTGGGATTCATACTCACACTTTCTGGGGCTATCTAAGAGGAGCCTGGTAAAAGCACTAGTAGTCACCCCTTATATCAACGGGTACCGAGACCTGTTTTTTGCCTTTCCAATATTGCGCCGTACCACAAACTAATCCTGAAAAAAAAATTATTAAAATTTGGACTAGTGACGCACATTTTATGCATGCTGTGGCAATTACAATTTGCAATAAAAATAATCTGCTAACAACAACCACTACCTACGACCACACCTGACTCCTGAAGTCATGCTTCAGTTATTAAGTCAAGTTAAATTAATTTTTTTTTCTTTATTATGCGCAGCAGAGGCTCCAGGACCGTCGACAGAACCAGCAGCAGCAAAGAGGACATATGGCATCCTTTTGAAAAAATGATTATAGGAAAGGCATTGATTTCAGAAACACAGAGATCATTAGTTGCAACCGGTAAATCGAAAAAAACATTGATTAGACACCCAGTACACTTATTTTTCATTAGGCCTTTTTAATAAGAGGCTCCCGGAGCCTCAACCAAAACAACAGCATCAAAAAGTACATATGGCATCCTTGTGAATAATAGATTACTGGAAAGGTATTGATTTTAGAAACCCATGGATAATTTTTTGCAAACGTGAAATCTAAAAAAACATAGATTATACACCCAGTACACTTCTTTATCCTTAGGCCTTTTTAGAAGAGTCTCCCGTAGCCTCAACAGAAACAACAGCATGAAAGAGGACATATGGCATCCTTGTGACTAATAGATTACAGGAAAGGCATTGATTTTAGAAACCCGGAGATAATTTGTTGCAACCGGGAAATCTAAAAAAAAATGGATTAGACAACCAGGACACTTATTTATCCTTAGGCCTTAGTAGCAGAGGCTCCAGGACCCTCAACAAAACCAGCAGCAGTAAAGAGGACATATGGCATCCTTTAGAAAAATAGATTTCTGGAAAGGCATTGATTTTAGAAACACAGAGATCATTAGTTGCAACCGTGCAATCTCTAAAAAATTGGATTATACACCAAGTACACTTATTTATCCTTAGGCCTTTTTCGCAGAGGCTCCAGGACCCTCCACAAAACCAGCAGCATGAAAGAGGACATATGGCATCCTTTAGAAAATTAGATTACAGGAAAGGCATTGATTTTAGAAACACAGAGATCATTAGTTGCAACCGTGAAATTGCAAAAAAACATAATTTATGTAAGAACTAACCTGATAAATTCATTTCTTTCATATTAGCAAGAGTCCATGAGCTAGTGACGTATGGGATATACATTCCTACCAGGAGGGGCAAAGTTTCCCAAACCTCAAAATGCCTATAAATACACCCCTCACCACACCCACAAATCAGTTTAACGAATATTCAAGAAGTGGGGTGATAAGAAAAAAGTGCGAAAGCATTAAAAATAAGGAATTGGAATAATTGTGCTTTATACAAAAAAATCATAACCACCACAAAAAAGGGTGGGACTCATGGACTCTTGCTAATATGAAAGAAATGAATTTATCAGGTAAGTTCTTACATAAATTATGTTTTCTTTCATGTAATTAGCAAGAGTCCATGAGCTAGTGACGTATGGGATAATGACTACCCAAGATGTGGATCTTTCCACGCAAGAGTCACTAGAGAGGGAGGGATAAAATAAAGACAGCCAATTCCTGCTGAAAATAATCCACACCCAAAATAAAGATTAAATGAAAACATAAGCAGAAGATTCAAACTGAAACAGCTGCCTGAAGTACTTTTCTACCAAAAACTGCTTCAGAAGAAGAAAACACATCAAAATGGTAGAATTTAGTAAAAGTATGCAAAGAAGACCAAGTTGCTGCTTTGCAAATTTGATCAACCGAAGCTTCATTCCTAAACGCCCAGGAAGTAGAAACTGACCTAGTAGAATGAGCTGTAATCCTTTGAGGCGGAGTTTTACCCGACTCAACATAAGCATGATGAATTAAAGATTTCAACCAAAATGCCAAAGAAATGGCAGAAGCTTTCTGGCCTTTTCTAGAACCGAAAAAGATGACAAATATACTAGAAGTCTTTCGGAAAGTCTTAGTAGCTTCAACATAATATTTCAAAGCTCTAACAACATCCAAAGAATGCAATGATTTCTCCTTAGAATTCTTAGGATTAGGGCATAATGAAGGAACTACAATTTCTCTACTAATGTTGTTGGAATTCACAACCTTAGGTAAAAATTCAAAAGAAGTTCGCAACACTGCCTTATCCTGATGAAAAATCAGAAAAGGAGACTCACAAGAAAGAGCAGACAATTCAGAGACTCTTCTGGCAGAAGAGATGGCCAAAAGGAACAAAACTTTCCAAGAAAGTAATTTAATGTCCAATGAATGCATAGGTTCAAACGGAGGAGCTTGAAGAGCCCCCAGAACCAAATTCAAACTCTAAGAAGGAGAAATTAACTTAATGACAGGTTTAATACGAACCAAGGCTTGTACAAAACAATGAATATCAGGAAGATTAGCAATCTTTCTGTGAAAAAGAACAGAAAGAGCAGAGATTTGACCTTTCAAGGAACTTGCGGACAAACCTTTATCTAAACCATCCTGAAGAAACTGTAAAATTCTCGGAATTCTAAAAGAATGCCAGGAAAAATGATGAGAAAGACACCAAGAAATATAAGTCTTCCAGACTCTATAATATATCTCTCTAGATACAGATTTACGAGCCTGTAACATAGTATTAATCACAGAGTCAGAGAAACCTCTTTGACCAAGAATCAAGCGTTCAATCTCCATACCTTTAAATTTAAGGATTTGAGATCCTGATGGAAAAAAGGACCTTGCGACAGAAGGTCTGGTCTTAACGGAAGAGTCCACGGTTGGCAAGAGGCCATCCGGGCAAGATCCGCATACCAAAACCTGTGAGGCCATGCTGGAGCTACCAGCAGAACAAACGAGCATTCCTTCAGAATCTTGGAGATTACTCTTGGAAGAAGAACTAGAGGCGGAAAGATATAGGCAGGATGATACTTCCAAGGAAGTGATAATGCATCCACTGCCTCCGCCTGAGGATCCCGGGATCTGGACAGATACCTGGGAAGTTTCTTGTTTAGATGAGAAGCCATCAGATCTATTTCTGGAAGTTCCCACATTTGAACAATCTGAAGAAATACCTCTGGGTGAAGAGACCATTCGCCCGGATGCAACGTTTGGCGACTGAGATAATCCGCTTCCCAATTGTCTATTCCTGGAATATGAACTGCAGAGATTAGACAGGAGCTGGATTCCGCCCAAACCAGAATTCGAGATACTTCTTTCATAGCCAGAGGACTGTGAGTCCCTCCTTGATGATTGATGTATGCCACAGTTGTGACATTGTCTGAAAACAAATGAACGATTCTCTCTTCAGAAGAGGCCAAGACTGAAGAGCTCTGAAAATTGCACGGAGTTCCAAAATATTGATCGGTAATCTCACCTCCTGAGATTCCCAAACCCCTTGTGCTGTCAGAGACCCCCACACAGCTCCCCAACCTGTAAGACTTGCATCTGTTGAAATTACAGTCCAGGTCGGAAGAACAAAAGAAGCCCCCTAAACTAAACGATGGTGATCTGTCCACCACGTCAGAGAGTGTCGTACAATCGGTTTTAAAGATATTAATTGAGATATCTTTGTGTAATCCCTGCACCACTGGTTCAGCATACAGAGCTGAAGAGGCCGCATGTGAAAACGAGCAAAGGGGATCGCGTCCGATGCCGCAGTCATAAGACCTAGAATTTCCATGCATAAGGCTACCGAAGGGAAAGATTGTGACTGAAGGTTTCGACAAGCTGATATCAACTTTAGATGTCTCATGTCTATCAAAGATAGAGTCATGGATACTGAATCTATCTGAAAACCTAAAAAGGTTACCTAAGTCTGAGGAATCAATGAACTTTTTGGTAAATTGATCCTCCAACCATGATGTTGAAGAAACAACACAAGTCGATTCGAATGAGATTCTGCTAAATATGAAGACTGAGCAAGAACCAAGATATCGTCCAAATAAGGAATACCACAATACCCTGTTCTCTGATTACAGACAGAAGGGCACCGAGAACCTTCGTAAAAAATTCTTGGAGCTGTAGCTAGGCCAAACGGCAGAGCCACAAACTGGTAATGCTTATCTAGGAAAGAGAATCTCAGAAACTGATAGTGATCTGGATGAATCGGAATATGCAGATATGCATCCTGTAAATCTATAGTAGACATATAATGCCCTTGTTGAACAAAAGGCAGGATAGTCCTTACAGTTACCATTTTGAATGTTGGTATCCTTACATAACGATTCAATATTTTTAGATCCAGAACTGGTCTGAAGGAATTTTCCTTCTTTGGTACAATGAAGAGATTTGAATAAAACCCCAGTCCCTGTTCCAGAACTGGAACTGGCAAAATTACTCCAGTCAACTCTAGATCTGAAACACATTTCAGAAATGCTTGAGCCTTCGCTGGGTTTACTGGGACACGGGAAAGAAAAAATCTCTTTGCAGGAGGCCTTATCTTGAAGCCAATTCTGTACCCTTCTGAAACAATGTTCTGAATCTAAAGATTGTGAACGGAATTGATCCAAATTTCTTAGAAAAAACGTAATCTGCCCCCTACCAGCTGAGCTGGAATGAGGGCCGCACCTTCATGTGGACCCAGGAGCTGGCTTTGATTTTCTAAAAGGCTTGGATTTATTCCAGACTTTAGATGGTTTCCAAACTGATACCGCTCCTGAGGATGAAGGATCAGGTTTTTGTTCCTTGTTGTGAAAAAAGGAATGAAAACGATCATTACCCTGGAAAGAAAGGGAAAGCAGAGTAGACTTAGAAGACAAAACAGCATTCCAAGTCTTAAGCCACAAAGCTCTTCTAGCTAAAATAGCTAGAGACATATACCTGACATCAACTCTAATGATATCAAAGATAGCATTACAAATAAAATTATTAGCATGTTGAAGAATAAAAATGCTATGAGAATTATGATCTGTTACTTGTTGCACTAAAGCTTCTAACCAAAAGATGAAGCTGCAGCAACATCCGCTAAAGATATAGCAGGTCTAAGAAGATTACCTGAACACAAGTAAGCTTTTCTTAGAAAGGATTCAATTTTCCTATCTAAAGGATCCTTAAGGAAGTACCATCTGCCGTAGGAATAGTACGCTTAACAAGAGCAGAGACAGCCCCATCAACTTTAGGGATTTTGTCCCAAAACTCTAATCTGTCAGATGGCACAGGATATAATTGCTTAAAACGTTTAGAAGGAGCAAATGAATTACCCAAATTATTCCATTCCCTGGAAATTACTTCAGAAATAGCACTAGGGACAGGAAAAACTTCTGGAATAACTACAGGAGATTTAAAAACCTTATCTAAACGTTTAGATTTAGTATCAAGAGGACCAGAATCCTCAATTTCTAATGCAATTAGGACTTCTTTAAGTAAAGAACGAATAAATTTCATTTTAAATAAATATGAAGATTTATCAGCATCAACCTCTGAGACAGAATCCTCTGAACCAGAAGAACCATTATCAGAATCAGAATGATGATGTTCATTTAAAAATTCATCTGAAAAATGAGAAGTTTTAAAAGACTTTTTACATTTACTAGAAGGAGGAATAACAGACATAGCACAAAAGTGACGCCCATATTTTTTCACGCCAAAAAAGACGCCCACATTATTTGGTGCCTAAATGCTTTTGGCGCCAAAAATGACGCCACATCCGGAACGCCGACACCTTTGGCGCAAAAGAACGTCAAAAATGACGCAACTTCCGGCGACACGTATGACGCCGGAAACAGAAAATAATTTTTGCGCCAAAAAAGTCCGCGCCAAGAATGACGCAATAAAATGAAGCATTTTCAGCCCCCGCGAGCCTAACAGCCCACAGGGAAAGTCAAATTTTTAAGGTAAGAAAAAAATGAATTATTCATATGCATTATCCCAAATATGAAACTGACTGTCTGAAATAAGGAATGTTGAACATCCTGAGTCAAGGCAAATAAATGTTTGAATACATATATTTAGAACTTTATATAAAAAGTGCCCAACCATAGCTTAGAGTGTCACAGAAAATAAGACTTACTTACCCCAGGACACTCATCTACATGTAGTAGAAAGCCAAACCAGTACTGAAACGAGAATCAGTAGAGGAAATGGTATATATAAGAGTATATCGTCTATCTGAAAAGGGAGGTAAGACATGAATCTCTACGACCGATAACAGAGAACCTATGAAATAGACCCCGTAGAAGGAGATCACTGCATTCAAATAGGCAATACTCTCCTCACATCCCTCTGACATTCACTGCACGCTGAGAGGAAAACCGGGCTCCAACCTGCTGCGGAGCGCATATCAACGTAGAATCTAGCACAAACTTACTTCACCACCTCCATAGGAGGCAAAGTTTGTAAAACTGATTTGTGGGTGTGGTGAGGGGTGTATTTATAGGCTTTTTGAGGTTTGGGAAACTTTGCCCCTCCTGGTAGGAATGTATATCCCATACGTCACTAGCTCATGGACTCTTGCTAATTACATGAAAGAAACTTTGATGATACACCAAGTACACTTATTTATCCTTAGGCCTTTTTAGCAGAGGCTACAGGACCCTCCACAAAACCAGCAGCATGAAAGAGGACATATGGCATCCTTTAGAAAATTAGATTTCAGGAAAGGCATTGATTTTAGAAACACAGAGATCATTAGTTGCAACCGTGAAATCTAAAAAAACATAGATTATACACCCAGTACACTTCTTTATCCTTAGGCCTTTTTAGAAGAGTGTCCCGGAGCCTCAACAGAAAGAACAGCATGAAAGAGGACATATGGCATCCTTTTGAAAAATAGATTACAGGAAAGGCATTGATTTTAGAAAGACAGAAAAAATTTGTTACAAACGGGAAATCTAAAAAAACATTGAATAGACACCCAGTACACCTCTTTCTCCTTAGGCCTTTTTATAAGAGGGTCCTGGACCCTCAAAAAAAACACCAGCAGGAAAGAGGACGTATGGCATCCTTTTGAACAATAGAGTACAGGTACAGCATTGATTTTACAAACCCAGAGATCATTTTGGTCAATTGTTAAAATGAAAAATAAAAATGAGTGGCCAACCAGTACACCTCTTTCTCCTTAGGCCTTTTTATAAGAGGGTCCTGGACATTCAAAAAAAACACCAGCAGGAAAGAGGACGTATAGCATCCTTTTGAACAATAGAGTACAGGTACGGCATTGATTTTACAAAACCAGAGATAATTTTGGTCAAATGAGAAATAGAAAATAAAAATGAGTGGACACCCAGTACACCTCTTTCACCTTAGGCCTTTTTATAAGAGTGTCCAGGACCCTCAAACAAAATACCAGCAGGAAAGAGAACATATGGCATACTTTGGAACAATAGAGTACTGGTACGGCATTGATTTGTGAAACCCACAGATAATTGTTTGTAAAAGTGAAATAGCCCCAAAAACCATGCTTGGACTCCCACTCCAGGTCGTTCTCCTTCAGCTTTTTTATAAGAGGGTCCAGCACCCTCAACAGAAACAACTGCAGGAAACACCACCACATATGCCATCCTTTTGCACAAGCGAGTACAGGTATGGCATCCATTTTAGAAACCCAAAGATAATTGAGAGGAACCAGGAACATTTTTCTAAAAACTGGATGGGGCACCCATTACTACAGGTCGTTCTCCTTCAGCCTTTTTATATCATGGGCACGACCCGCAACAGGCACAACTGCATGAAACACAACATATGCCACCCTTTTGCACAATAGAGTACAGGTATGGCATAGATGGAACACGGAGATAATTTAGAGCAACCAAGAGACGGATAAAGATGCTTGGTCGGTCCTACTCTTTCAAATTTGTTGCATTTTGCGTTCAATTGAATGGTCCACCGGATATGAGTGGTGTGTAAAGTTGTACAATTTGTAACAGTTTAATCACTAGTGTTATGTGCCTTATTTTTTTATTTGAGTTTTGTACCCACAGAGATGCAGCAGAGGTCAGAAAAATTAGGAATGTACAAATGACTGTAAAATTGGGGTATTGTTGTAGCAACTGCTGTAGCAGCGGCCAGAAAAATCGATGTTTGTAAAACATTTATAAAGTGCCCTAAAAGCTTGTGGCTTGAACACTAGTTGTTGGCGGATAAGTCAAGCAAGTCCTCCGTTTTTATAACCAAAAAAAAAGGCCAGCCTGTGTATCAGTTGTAGCCCAAGCCAGCTCATATCATCATCAGTAGTTTTTTATTCAAATGTATCGCCCAAAGCTCCCCAGAGGCTGGCCTAGCACCCCGGTCATACAAATACTCATTAACAGCTTTTTCTTGTTGGAGCAGGCGGTCAAACATTAGGAGTGTTGAATTCCACCGTGTCGGGCTGTCGCAAATCAAGCGCCTCACTGGCAGGTTGTTTCGACGCTGGATATCAGACAAGTGCGCCATGGCCATGTAGGAACGCCTGAAATGGCCACACACCTTCCTGGCCTGCTTCAGGACATCCTGTAAGCCTGGGTACTTATGGACAAATCGTTGTACAATCAGATTACACACATGTGCCATGCACGGCACATGTGTCTACTTGCCCAATTTCAATGCCGCCACCAAATTACTTCCATTGTCAGAAACAACCTTGCCAATCTCCAGTTGGTGCGGAGTCAGCCACTGATCCACCTGTGCGTTCAGGGCGGTCAGGAGTGCTGGTGCGGTGTGACTCTCCGCTTTCAGGCAAGTCAACCCCAAGACGGCGTGACACTGCCGTACCCGGGATGTAGCATAGTACCTGGGGAGCTGGGGGGGTGCCATAGATGTGGAGCAAGACGCAGAAGTTGAAGAGGACTCAGCCAAGGAAGAGGTTATGGAAGAGGATGGAGTAGGAGGAGTAGAGGAGGTAGCAGCAGGCCTGCCTGCAAGTCGTGGCGGTGTCACCAACTCTTCTGCAGAGCCATTCCATGCTTGTCAGAAGTCAGCAGGTTTACCCAATGCGCAGTGTAGGTGATATACCTGCCCTGACCATGCTTTGCAGACCAGCTATCCGTGGTCATATGGACCCTTGCCCCAACGCTGTGTGCCAGACATGCCATAACTTCCTTTCTCACAACAGAGTACAGGTTTGGGATTGCCTTTTGTGAAAAGAAATTTCTGCCAGGTACCTTCCACTGCGGTGTCCCAATAGATACAAATTTTTGGAAAGCATCAGACTCCACTAGCTTGTATGGTAAAAGCTGGCGGGCTAAGAGTTCAGACAAGCCAGCTGTCAGACGCCGGGCAAGGGGGTGACTTTGAAAAATTGGCTTCTTACGCTCAAACATGTCCTTGACAGACACCTGACTGTGGGCAGATGACCAGGAACTGCTACGTAAGAGAGACTGAGTGGAGGATGGTTGAGAGGGGGCAAGGAGGACAGCACTGGTTGACGTGGCTGAAGATGCTGGAGCAGGAGGAGGAGGGCGGCTTTCACTTTGTGTGCTGCTTCTACTCATGTGTTCTTCCCATCGGCCTTTGTGATGGGAGACCATGTGCCTTCGCAAAGCAGTTGTACCTAGGTGGCTGTTGGACTTCCCATGACTCAGTTTCTTTTGGCACAGGTTGCAAATGGCATCGCTGTTGTCAGAGGCAGACAAAAAAAATGCCACACTGCTGAGCTCTGCGATGACGGCATTCTGGTGGTGGCAACAGCATGCGTTGATGGGTGTCGGCGGGCTGTCTGGCTGACCCCTGGTGACGATGCATGCTGTCTGACTGTGCCACTAGCTCCTTGAGACGACCTCCCCGTGCTTCCAAATCGTCTCCTCCTCCTCCTCTCTGTCTCTCCATCTGAACTTTCCCCCTCTTCTTCTTCTCTTCTAGCAGGCACCCACGTGACATCCACCGACACATCATCATCAACCGCTTCACTTGTATCTGAAACATCAAGAAAGGAAGCAGCAGCGGGTACAACATCATCATCATCATCATCACACCGTACCTCCATGTCGGTAATGCTGCCTGACTGAGACTGATCACTATTATCTACATCCTCTGTCAATGATGGTTGCGCATCACTCATTTCTTTCAAATGATGTGTCAATAACTCCTGTGACAGATCAAGTGAAGCGGCTGTGGTGCTAGTGTTGGTGGTGGCGACAGGCGGCGGTGTGGCACTGGTCACTTGAGACCTGCCCAAAGCACAGCTGGACATAGATGGTGCGTCAAGGTTAGGAGGACTAGCAGCGGAAGATGAAGAAGATTGGGTTTCCTGTGTTAGCCATTCAACTAGGTCCTCCTCAGAAGTTTTTGCATCCCCCCTGGCACCCGGCGTCTGAACAATGTGCATATTTGTAGGGTCTAAAGGAATCACAGCACCACGACCACGACCACGGAACCTGCGGGGTGGCCTGCCTCTGCCTGTCATTTTTTTTAAATGGACACTAACAATACTATTACACCAATTGAGTGGTGGCACTGTGAAAGTGGGCACAGTATACGCTGTGAGACTGACAACAACAAAAAAGACAGATGTTTTAAAAATCACAAATTGTAAATTTTTTGAAATATTACTAGTACTGTGGCAACAAATATGATTGCTTGGCACTATTTGGCAAATGAGTCTGTCTGGCACACACGCTGGGAGAAAGGAAACTGCAATTCAATGGCACTAGGAGACTGAAGAATCACAGTCAAAACAGTTATGATTAACAAAAATTCCAATCCTGTTACAATAAATATGAGTGGTGGCACTAATTGGCTAGTTGGGACTGGCACACAGGCAGGCAGGCAGGCAGGCAGGAGGAAAATGCAATTCAAGGGCACTAGTAGACTGCAGATTGACAGTCAAAACAGTGTTGATTGACAAATTTTGCAATACTGTTAAAAGAAATATGATTGCTAGCACTAATTGGATAGTTGGGCCTGGCACACAGGCTGGCAGGCAGTAGAAAAGTGCAATTCAATGGCACAAGCAAAATGAGGATTAAGATCAACAATCAAGATTTTTTTATTTTAATTAGTAACTATACTGTGACAATAATTAGGATTGGTGTAAATAGTTGGCAAGACGGCCTGGCACAAAAGGATGGCAGGCAGGAGGTAGATGCAATTCAAGGACACTAGGAGACTGATTACTGACAGTCAAAACAGTGATGATTGACAATTTTTGCAATACTGTTAAAAGAAATATGATTGCTGACAACAATTGGCTAGGTGGGCCTGGCTCACAGCAGGTTGCAAGGCAGGAGGAAAGTGCTATCCAATGGCACCAGCAAACAGGTTTCAAATCACAGCAACTATTACCAAAAAAATTAATTTTTAATTATTAGAATACTGTCACAACAAATATGATTGGTGTAAATATTTTTTAAGTAGGCCTGGCACACAGGCTTGGAAGGCTGTAGAAAAGTGCAATTCAAAGGCACGAGCAAACTGAGCATTAAGATCATCAACGATAAAGATTTTTTTAATTTTAATTAGTAACTATACTGTGACAAAAAATTTGGATTGGTGTAAATAGTTGGCAAGACGGCCTGGCACAAAAGGATGGCAGGCAGGAGGGAGATGCAATTCAAGGAAACTAGGAGACTGATTACTGACAGTCTAAACAGTGATGATTGACAATTTTTGCAATACTGTTAGCAGAAATATGATTGCTGACAACAATTGGCTAGGTGGGCCTGGCTCACAGCAGGCTGCAAGGCAGAAGGAAAGGGCTATTCAATGGCACCAGCAAACTGACGATTCAAATCACAGCAACTATTACCAAAAATTTTAATTTTTAATTATTAGAATACTGTCACAACAAATATGATTGGTGTAAATATTTTTTAAGTAGGCCTGGCACACAGGCTTGGAAGGCTGTAGAAAAGTGCAATTCAAAGGCACGAGCAAACTGAGGGTTAAGATCATCAACAATAAAGATTTTTTTAATTTTAATTAGTAACTATACTGTGACAAAAAATTTGGATTGGTGTAAATAGTTGGCAAGACGGCCTGGCACAAAAGGATGGCAGGCAGGAGGGAGATGCAATTCAAGGACACTAGGAGACTGATTACTGACAGTCTAAACAGTGATGATTGACAATTTTTGCAATACTGTTAACAGAAATATGATTGCTGACAACAATTGGCTAGGTGGGCCTGGCTCACAGCAGGCTGCAAGGCAGGAGGAAAGTGTTATTCAATGGCACCAGCAAACTGACGATTCAAATCACAGCAACTATAACCAAAAATTTTAATTTTTAATTATTAGAATACTGTCACAACAAATATGATTGGTGTAAATATTTTTTAAGTAGGCCTGGCACACAGGCTTGGAAGGCTGTAGAAAAGTGCAATTCAAAGGCACGAGCAAACTGAGGGTTAAGATCATCAACAATAAAGATTTTTTTAATTGTAATTAGTAACTATACTGTGACAAAAATTTTGGATTGGTGTAAATAGTTGGCAAGACGGCCTGTCACAAAAGGATGGCAGGCAGGAGGGAGATGCAATTCAAGGACACTAGGAGACTGATTACTGACAGTCTAAACAGTGATGATTGACAATTTTTGCAATACTGTTAACAGAAATATGATTGCTGACAACAATTGGCTAGGTGGGCCTGGCTCACAGCAGGGTGCAAGGCAGGAGGAAAGTGCTATTCAATGGCTCCAGCAAACTGAGGATTCAAATCACAGCAACTATTACCAAAAATTTTAATTTTTAATTATTAGAATACTGTCACAACAAATATGATTGGTGTAAATATTTTTTAAGTAGGCCTGGCACACAGGCTTGGAAGGCTGTAGAAAAGTGAAATTCAAAGGCATGAGCAAACTGAGGATTAAGATCATCAACAATAAAGATTTTTTTAATTTTAATTAGTAACTATACTGTGACAAAAAATTTGGATTGGTGTAAATAGTTGGCAAGACGGCCTGGCACAAAAGGATGGCAGGCAGGAGGGAGATGCAATTCAAGGACACTAGGAGACTGATTACTGACAGTCTAAACAGTGATGATTGACAATTTTTGCAATACTGTTAACAGAAATATGATTGCTGACAACAATTGGCTAGGTGGGCCTGGCTCACAGCAGGCTGCAAGGCAGGAGGAAAGTGCTATTCAATGGCACCAGCAAACTGAGGATTCAAATCACAGCAACTATTACCAAAAAATTTAATTTTTAATTATTAGAATACTGTCACAACAAATATGATTGGTGTAAATATTTTTTAAGTAGGCCTGGCACACAGGCTTGGAAGGCTGTAGAAAAGTGCAATTCAAAGGCACGAGCAAACTGAGGGTTAAGATCATCAACAATAAAGATTTTTTTAATTTTAATTAGTAACTATACTGTGACAAAAATTTTGGATTGGTGTAAATAGTTGGCAAGACGGCCTGGCACAAAAGGATGGCAGGCAGGAGGGAGATGCAATTCAAGGACACTAGGAGACTGATTACTGACAGTCTAAACCGTGATGATTGACAATTTTTGCAATACTGTTAACAGAAATATGATTGCTGACAACAATTGGCTAGGTGGGCCTGGCTCACAGCAGGCTGCAAGGCAGGAGGAAAGTGCTATTCAATGGCACCAGCAAACTGAGGATTCAAATCACAGCAACTATTAACAAAAATTTTAATTTTTAATTATTAGAATACTGTCACAACAAATATGATTGGTGTAAATATTTTTTAAGTAGGCCTGGCACACAGGCTTGGAAGGCTGTAGAAAAGTGAAATTCAAAGGCACGAGCAAATTGAAGATTAAGATCATCAACAATAAAGATTTTTTTAATTTTAATTAGTAACTATACTGTGACAAAAAATTTGGATTGGTGTAAATAGTTGGCAAGACGGCCTGGCACAAAAGGATGGCAGGCAGGAGGGAGATGCAATTCAAGGAAACTAGGAGACTGATTACTGACAGTCTAAACAGTGATGATTGACAATTTTTGCAATACTGTTAACAGAAATATGATTGCTGACAACAATTGGCTAGGTGGGCCTGGCTCACAGCAGGCTGCAAGGCAGGAGGAAAGTGCTATTCAATGGCACCAGCAAACTGAGGATTCAAATCACAGCAACTATTACCAAAAAATTTAATTTTTAATTATTAGAATACTGTCACAACAAATATGATTGGTGTAAATATTTTTTAAGTAGGCCTGGCACACAGGCTTGGAAGGCTGTAGAAAAGTGCAATTCAAAGGCACGAGCAAACTGAGGGTTAAGATCATCAACAATAAAGATTTTTTTAATTTTAATTAGTAACTATACTGTGACAAAAATTTTGGATTGGTGTAAATAGTTGGCAAGACGGCCTGGCACAAAAGGATGGCAGGCAGGAGGGAGATGCAATTCAAGGACACTAGGAGACTGATTACTGACAGTCTAAACCGTGATGATTGACAATTTTTGCAATACTGTTAACAGAAATATGATTGCTGACAACAATTGGCTAGGTGGGCCTGGCTCACAGCAGGCTGCAAGGCAGGAGGAAAGTGCTATTCAATGGCACCAGCAAACTGAGGATTCAAATCACAGCAACTATTAACAAAAATTTTAATTTTTAATTATTAGAATACTGTCACAACAAATATGATTGGTGTAAATATTTTTTAAGTAGGCCTGGCACACAGGCTTGGAAGGCTGTAGAAAAGTGAAATTCAAAGGCACGAGCAAATTGAAGATTAAGATCATCAACAATAAAGATTTTTTTAATTTTAATTAGTAACTATACTGTGACAAAAAATTTGGATTGGTGTAAATAGTTGGCAAGACGGCCTGGCACAAAAGGATGGCAGGCAGGAGGGAGATGCAATTCAAGGAAACTAGGAGACTGATTACTGACAGTCTAAACAGTGATGATTGACAATTTTTGCAATACTGTTAACAGAAATATGATTGCTGACAACAATTGGCTAGGTGGGCCTGGCTCAAAGCAGGCTGCAAGGCAGGAGGAAAGTGCTATTCAATGGCACCAGCAAACTGAGGATTCAAATCACAGCAACTATTACCAAAAATTTTAATTTTTAATTATTAGAATACTGTCACAACAAATATGATTGGTGTAAATATTTTTTAAGTAGGCCTGGCACACAGGCTTGGAAGGCTGTAGAAAAGTGCAATTCAAAGGCACGAGCAAACTGAGGATTAAGATCAACACTAAAAATTGTTTTTATTTAAATTAATAACTATACTGTCTTACTGTGACAACAATTATGATTGGTGTAAATAGTTGGCTAGACGGCCTGGCACAAAAGGCTGGCAGTGGCAGGCAGGAGGTAAATGAAATTCAATGGCACTAGGAGACTGAATATTTGCAGTCCAAAAAATTATGTTTTTTTTTATTTTTTTATTACTGTTACAAGAATTGTGATTGGTGCCACTAATTGGCTACTTGGGCCTGGCAGACAGGCTGGCAGATATGAGTCGTGGATGGTAGGTAGGGCAGCAATTTAACACAGTATGCTGTGTAAGTGACAAAAACACAGGACTGATAGAAAATTAAGTTACATTACACTAGCAAAATATTTTAAAATTTTAGATTTTAATATTAAAATTATGTTAAGAAGTGCAATGCACATATGACTCTATGAGTGGTCGCACTGGCTGGCTGCTACGTAGGGCAGCAATTATAACAACAGTATGCTGTGTAAGTCAGATAGACAGTTAGACACAGGACTGATAGAAAATACAATTAGATTACACTAGCATAATGATTTAAAGACTTTTTTTTTGAAATTTTAAGAAAAAGGTTAAGCACATACATATGAGTCGTGGCTGATAGCCTTGGAAGGGCAGCTATTAAAAACAGTAGGCTCTGTATGTCGGATACACACACGCCTGATAGAAAATACTATTAGATTACACTAGAAAAATGATTGAAATTATTTTTTGGTGGGGAAATTAAAAAAAGGTTAAACACATATGAGTCGTGGCTCATAGACTAGGGAGGGCAGCAAGTAAACACAGTAGGCTCTCTATGTCAGCAAAACACACAGGCCGGATAGAAAATTATGTTACATTACACTAGCAAACAAATTTTAACTTTTTTTTTTTTATATTAAAATTAAGGTGAAAGAAAAATAGATATGAGTGCTGGGTGGCTGCCTGGCACAGACCAATTAACCAAAAGACTGAAAAAAAGAGGTATATTAATGCTGAGTGAGCCTGACAGGCACAGGCATGATAGTAAATGTAATTAGATTACACTAGAAAAATATTTTTTTGTGTTTTTTTTTTTAAATTAAAAATAATGTTATAAACGGATATTAACACTGGTGGCTGCTGGCTGGCACAGAGCAATGAACCAGAGTATATGCTGTGTGACACTGGCCTGATAGAAAATGAAAAAAAATTACACTAGAAAAATAATTATATTTTTGGGTTAGTTAAATTTAAACTAATGTTGTTAGGGAGATATCAGTGGTGGCAGTAGTCACAGCATATGCTGTGAGCCTTAAACACACAGCTGAAAGCCAGGCAAATGCTAATAAAAAAACAAAAAAAAAACGGCACGAAATATAGCCCTAAAAAGGGCTTTTTGGGGTTCTGTGCTTGCAGCAGAGATGAGTGGAGTCCTTCTGGACTGTAAATTCACTAGCCTAGCTATGTTTTTCCTATTAATGTCAGGAGCAAAAACACAACACGTCCTCTCATTATAAAAGCAAGGTCGTTATGAGTCTAAAATGGCGGATTCCGAGTAGCTGGGAGTGTCTGTGAGGGAGTGTCTGATGTTGATTGGCTCTAATGTGTCAGACGGCTGTGACATAAAGGGTCAAAGTTTCCACAATGATGACACATAGGGGCGGATCGAACATCGCCATGTGTTCGCCCACAAACGCGAACGCGAACAACCTATGTTCTCTGTGAACCGTTCGCGGGCGAACAGTTCGGGACATCACTACTCATAATATCGGCGCTATGCAAGTCCCATTGAAAATATAGGATACGCAATTGACGTAAGTGGATTTGCAGTATTTCCGAGTCTGGCCAAAAAAGTGAGCAGTACACCTGTACCTTCAAGACTCTTAATACCAGCGGGCGTTAAAAAGCAGCGTTGGGACCTCTCAATGCTTCTTTTTAACCCTAATGCAAAACTCGTAATCTAGGTGTCTATCTTTAACAGCTATTTTTAATTGCAAAAATATTTTAACATGTTTAAATAGTGATCTTTTACTAAGTAATGTGCATATAAATATACACAGCTGGATAGGAAGCAGAACTGGTCTTATATCCAGGGGTCGACAAATCTGTTTAAGATTTAGTAGCCAGTAAGACTATTTAGGAGCCAGGTGGTATTTGTATATAGATATATGGAACATAGCCAAAAAAGTTAGGAGCCAGGGGTTAAATTATAGGAGCCAGTGGCTCTCAGCCTCTTGGGTTTGTCAAGGCCTGTCTGTTAAACAATGATTTTTGATGGGTGCTTATGTGTTCCTTCTTTGTGAGTGGCCAAAAAAGAACAACAAACCATGATACATCTCTAACTACACTTTTTGTCCTAAGAAGTATAAAGTTATTATAATTGTAGGTCTGGTGTGGAGAATTGGTCTTTTATGTAAGCTTGACACTTTCTTTTGATAGGTTGGAGAAGATTTTAAGGTCTGAAGGTTGAGGGGACCTGCTGGATTAAGGAAAAGACTTCCATAAGACAGGTGGGATGTTAGGGGAATTCTGTAGTCACAAATGAGAAGTACTGATAATGGGGACTGAGGTACATAGATGAGGGATAGATCAAAGTGGACAAATTAGAGACAAGCTCAGTAATTTATAAATATTTGATGTTCTAAAGGGCTTTGTAGCTAAAGGTTAACATTTTTAGTTTGACCCTTGAGACTTAAGGAAGCCAAAATTGAGCCTGATACAGAAAAACAGCATAAGATGGATACTGAGGACCAGTTTCTATAAATTCTGCCATCACACAGTGAAAGATAACACAACCCTTGCATGAGATTACCTCATTCACTTATCTAAGGACCACCAAGTTGACAGCTCCCTCCATTAGAAACTAATTAAGCAACCCATGATTTTTACTATATATAGTACATTAAATCCATTTTTTCTGCTGTACTTTAAAATCTAGAATTTGAAAGCATCATTTGAATTTGCATTTTGCTGCATAGTTTAAATACAAATTCTAATGTATACTATAAATATAATTTTATTGTGTACTTAAAATGTGTGAATACTATTTTTACATTATACTTTAAATGCAATTTTTAAACTGCTAACTTTATTGAGCACTATATTGTAAAATTTGTGTCTCTTCTTAAAAGGACACTTAAGGGGACATTAAACCCAATTCTTTTTCTTTCATGATTCAGAGAGAATACCATTTTAACCCCTTAACGACCAAGGACGTACGCCACACGTCCTAAAAAAAAATACAGTTAATGACTGAGGACATGTGGCGTACGTCCTTGGTCTGGAAAGCAGCTGGAAGCGATCCTGCTCGCTTCCAGCTGCTTTCCGGTTATTTCAGTGATGCCTCGATATGGAGGCATCCTGCAATAAACCCCCTTGGCCATCCGATGCAGAGAGAGCCACCCCCTAACTTAAATATTAATTAAATACATCTAAATAAATTAACTCTTATTAACTAAATGAATCCTATTGAAAACTAAATACTTACTTATAAAATAAACCCTAATATAGCTACAATATAAATAATAATTATATTCTAGCTATCTTAGGATTTATATTTATTTTACAGGTACCTTTCAATTTATTTTAACCATGTACAATAACTATTAAATAGTTATTAACTATTTAATAGCTTACTTAGCTAAAATAAAGAGAAATTTACCTGTAAAATAAAAACTAACCTAAGTTACAATTACACCTAACACTACACTATACTTTAATAAATTATTCCTATTTAAAACTAAATACTTACCTGTAAAATAAACCCTAAGATAGCTACAATGTAATTAATAATTACATTGTAGCTATTTTAGGATTTATATTTATTTTACAGGTAACTTTGTATTTATTTTAGCTAGTTAGAATAGTTATTAAATAGTTATTAACTATTTAATAACTACCTAGCTAAAAGAAATACAAAATTACCTGTAAAATAAATCCTAACTTAAGTTACAATTAAACCTAATACTACACTATCATTAAATTAACTAAATAAACTACCTACAAAGAACTACAATGAAATACAATTACATAAACTAACTAAAGTACAAAAAATAAAAAAAGCTAAGTTACAAAAAATAAAAAATTAAGTTACAAACATGTTAAAAATATTACAACAATTTTAAGCTACTTACACCTAATCTAAGCCCCCTAATAAAATAACAAACCCCCCCAAAATAAAAAAAATCCCTACCCTATTCTAAATTACATAAATTTCAAAGCTCTTTTACCTTACCAGCCCTTAAAAGGGCCATTTGTGGGGGCATGCCCCAAAAAGTTCAGCTCTTTTGCCTGTAAAAGAAAAATACAACCCCCCCCCCCAACATTAAAACCCACCACCCACATACCCCTAATCTAACCCAAACCCCCCTTACAAAAACCTAACACTAATCCCCTGAAGATCATCCTACCTTGAGTCGTCTTCACTCAGCCGAGCCACCGATGGAACTGAAGAGGACATCCGGAGCGGAAGAAGTTAATCCTCCAAGCGGCGCTGAAGAAATCTTCCATCCGATGAAGTCATCATCCAGGCGGCGCTGAAGAAGTCTTCGATCCGGCCGATGTCATCTTCAAAGAGGCGCTGAAGAGGTCTTCTATCCGGGCGAAGTCATCTTCCAAGCCGGGTCTTGAATCTTCCTTCCGCCGACGCGGAACCACCTTCTTCACCGACGGACTACGACGAATGACGGCTCCTTTAAGGGACGTCATCCAAGATGGCGTCCCCTCAATTCCGATTGGCTGATAGGATTCTATCAGCCAATCGGAATTAAGGTAGGAAAATCTGATTGGCTGATGGAATCAGCCAATCAGATTGAGCTCGCATTCTATTGGCTGTTCCGATCAGCCAATAGAATGCGAGCTCAATCTGATTGGCTGATTGGATCAGCCAATCGGATTGAACTTGAATCTGATTGGCTGATTCCATCAGCCAATCAGATTTTCCTACCTTAATTCCGATTGGCTGATAGAATCCTATCAGCCAATCGGAATTGAGGGGACACCATCTTGGATGACGTCCCTTAAAGGAGCCGTCATTCGTCGTAGTCCGTCGGTGAAGAAGGTGGTTCCGCGTCGGCGGAAGGAAGATTCAAGACCCGGCTTGGAAGATGACTTCGCCCGGATAGAAGACCTCTTCAGCGCCTCTTTGAAGATGACATCGGCCGGATCGAAGACTTCTTCAGCGCCGCCTGGATGATGACTTCATCGGATGGAAGATTTCTTCAGCGCCGCTTGGAGGATTAACTTCTTCCGCTCCGGATGTCCTCTTCAGTTCCATCGGTGGCTCGGTTGAGTGAAGACGACTCAAGGTAGGATGATCTTCAGGGGATTAGTGTTAGGTTTTTGTAAGGGGGGTTTGGGTTAGATTAGGGGTATGTGGGTGGTGGGTTTTAATGTTGGGGGGGGGGGTTGTATTTTTCTTTTACAGGCAAAAGAGCTGAACTTTTTGGGGCATGCCCCCACAAATGGCCCTTTTAAGGGCTGGTAAGGTAAAAGAGCTTTGAAATTTATGTAATTTAGAATAGGGTAGGGATTTTTTTTATTTTGGGGGGGTTTGTTATTTTATTAGGGGGCTTAGATTAGGTGTAAGTAGCTTAAAATTGTTGTAATATTTTTAACATGTTTGTAACTTAATTTTTTATTTTTTGTAACTTAGCTTTTTTTATTTTTTTGTACTTTAGTTAGTTTATGTAATTGTATTTCATTGTAGTTCTTTGTAGGTAGTTTATTTAGTTAATTTAATGATAGTGTAGTATTAGGTTTAATTGTAACTTAAGTTAGGATTTATTTTACAGGTAATTTTGTATTTCTTTTAGCTAGGTAGTTATTAAATAGTTAATAACTATTTAATAACTATTCTAACTAGCTAAAATAAATACAAAGTTACCTGTAAAATAAATATAAATCCTAAGATAGCTATAATATAATTATGAATTACATTGTAGCTATCTTAGGGTTTATTTTACAGGTAAGTATTTATTTTTAAATAGGAATAATTTATTAAAGTATAGTGTAGTGTTAGGTGTAATTGTAACTTAGGTTAGGATTTATTTCACAGGTACATTTCTCTTTATTTTAGCTAGGTAAGCTATTAAATAGTTAATAACTATTTAATAGTTATTGTACATGGTTAAAATAAATTGAAAGGTACCTGTAAAATAAAAATAAATCCTAAGATAGCTAGAATATAATTATTATTTATATTGTAGCTATATTAGGGTTTATTTTAAAGGTAAGTATTTAGTTTTAAATAGGATTCATTTAGTTAATAAGAGTTAATTTATTTAGATTTATTTAATTAATATTTAAGTTAGGGGGCGTTAGGGTTAGGTTTAGGGGTTAATAATTTTATTACAGTGGCGGCGGCGTAGTGGGGGGCAGGATAGGGGTTAATAAATTTATTATAGGTGGCAACGGTGTAGGGGGGGCAGGATAGGGGTTAATACATTTAATATAGGTTGCGGCGGGTTCAGGGAGCGGCGGTTTAGGGGGTTAATACATTTATTATAGTTGCGGTGGGCTCCGGGAGCGGCGGTTTAGGGGTTAATATGTATATAGTAGCTTGCGGTGGGCTCCGGGAGCGGCGGTTTAGGGGGTAATAACTTTATGTAGTTGCGGCGGTGTAGGGGGGGTCAGATTAGGGGTGTTTAGACTCGGGGTACATGTTAGGGTGTTAGGTGTAGACAGCTCCCATAGGAATCAATGGGATGTCTGTCAGCAGCGAACTTGTACTTTCGCTATGGTCAGACTCCCATTGATTCCTATGGGATCCGCCGCCTCCAGGCTGGCGCTTTGAAAACCAGGTACGCTGGGCCGTAAAAGTGCCGAGCGTACCTGCTAGTTTTTTGATAGCTAGCAAAAGTAGTGAGAATGTGCCGCACTTGTGTGCGGAACATCTGGAGTGACGTAAGAATCGATCTGTGTCGGACTGAGTCCGGCGGATCGAAGCTTACGTCACAAAATTCTACTTTTGCCGGTCTCGAGCCTTTGATAACTAAGGCGTATCAGCCTCGCCACAAATACGCTGCGGAATACGCAGCGTATTTGAGGTTGACGGCTTGATAACTACCCCCCTAAGACTTCCCTAAAAGAACAGAGCATTTTTGCCATCACTACATTTAAACATAAATAGAACCTTGTTTTTTTATTTACCTATCAAAACTATA
The DNA here is from genome assembly GCF_027579735.1 of Bombina bombina. NCBI lineage: Eukaryota > Metazoa > Chordata > Amphibia > Anura > Bombinatoridae > Bombina > Bombina bombina. Next base: position 1,098,343,377 of record NC_069501.1, read on the forward strand.
TACATTTTATTTTTTAGTAGACATTGATCTAGGCCCATTTTGGTATATTTCATGCCACCATTTCACCGTCAAATACGATCAAATAAAATAAAATTAAAATAAAAGTTTTTCACAAACTATTTTTGCACTGCCCCAGTTGTGGGGCATGAAGAAATAGCATGATCTCGCTACTTTTAACGAGATCTTGGGACCGAGAGGCCCAGGACAGCAGTGTAATACAGGCTACAACGCTGGTCCTTAAGAGCTTAACAACCAGCGTCAAAGGGTTTATGGAGGTTTAGCACTCATTCAACTTAGTTACAATTGCAAAGAATGATTTGCCTATCATGTTTGTTGATGTAAAACTGGTAATCCACCTTTTAAAACCATGTGACCACACAGAAGCTTAGAAAGGGAAGGAAAAGTAAACAAAAGCTTAGCTCACATAAATTGGCTAAATGTATTAACCCAAGCCTCCCTGGAAGAAAGTGAGACAAACACATTTTTTAAATCTATTTTACAACTAAAGGCAGCAAAATAAATAATAAAGGTACACTTGCAATATTTAAACATTTGGGTAGATTTAACAAATGTCGACATCGCTAAATGCGACAGCATATGTTGTTGGTATTTAACATTGCACAAGCATTTCTTGTGAAATGCTTGTGCATTTCCGCCCCCTGCTTCCTTGCTGCGAATCCTCCGCTAGCAGGGTGTGTAAATCATCCTGATTGGATCGGGATGATTGCAGTCCGCCACCTAAAAGGTGGCAGAGAAGTTAAGGAGCAGCAGTCTTACGAATATGCTGTGTTTCAGCAGTGTTCCACAAGTGAAAATGCTAGAATTTGGTGAGAGAGTAGATCTGAGGGTTAAAGGAGGGAACAATGTCAACTATTACTGAAGTAAGATGCTGGCATAAAGGTGATATTTTTTAACATTGGCAGAATTTTCTGATGACAGGGACATGTTTGAAATCTACCTTGACGTAATAATGTAAAAATAGATCCTCCACCCCCCCCCCCCAGTATAATCATTTAAATACATTGAAACCTTCAATTTTCTAATGAGAAGTGAATCATTACAAAACAATGTATATTTTATTGATGATAATTTAAATTAAAAAAGAGTAACACTTTTGATGGTAGTACATGAGATATATATTAATCCTCATTACATTTTACTGTTTAGCCATAATTAAACATTTTCATTATTTTAGCATTATATCGTGCCGCCAAGGGTTGTTTCAAAATGCATCTATAAATTACTGTTACTGAATTTAACTAACAATTTGCTGTGGATTTAGATTTATGGGAAATGATGCTATGTTTTAAGCGTGATACTAAAACAGCTGTGCATTTATACATTCATATAAGGTAAATCTAGTGATTATCATATTTATAGTTCTGATAAACTACATGTGCGATGTCTATTTGCTTTTTCTGTGCAGTGATGAAAAGGTCAAATCAGATGGAACACTCAAGAACGGTAATTGGTGATCACAGTGTTAATTAGTCTTCATCTTCAAAGACATTAACAGATTATTCTGTTTACTTTCCTCTACCACAAGGTTAAAGCCTAAAATGTAAATAAATGAAGAAATAAAAGCTAGGTGAACTTGAATGTAAATATGATACTGATTGCAGAAACACAATTGTGGTCGTGGCACACCAGCATTCTGAGTATATAATCTTAAGTAGTAGTCATTTGAAGAATTCAGCTGCTTCTCAGGCTTGATTAAAAATGCCTTAGTCTGGTACTTTGGTGTGGGTGACCTCCTCATGATATACGATAAGGAGTTATTTGCAGGCCTCAAGCAAAGAAAATCTGCTCATTCAGCTAGTAGAAAAAAAGGTTTCTATTATTCAAGAGTTACTGTTTGGTTGGCATACTATGTGCTTTTATTGCAAAGATTCAAAGCAGATCTGGGGGGTAATGTCATATACAAAGCTCAGATTTTATTATATTGACAGATTTTAGCTACTTTTTTTTATTGAAATGTGAAATAATGGTGCCCATATAGGATTCTATACTTAAAGGGGTAGTCAACTCAAAAAATGTTATTGTTTAAAAATATAGATAATCCCTTTATTACCCATTCCACAGTTTTGCACAGCCAACATGGTTATATTAATATACTTTTAACCTCTGTGATTACCGTGTATCTAAGCCTCTTTTGACAGCACCCTGATCACATGACTTTTTATTTATTTTCTATTGACTTGCATTTTAGTTGTGTTGTGCAGAACCCATGGGTGTGAGCACAATGTTATCTATATGGCCCACATAAAAGAGTAGTCTCCATTTGTGAAAAGCTAATAAAAAGCATGTGATTAAGAGGCTGTCTTTAGTGGCTTAGAAACAGGCAGAAATTTAGAGGTTTGAATGTTATAAAGTACATAAATATAACAATGTTGGTTGTGCAAAGCTGGGAAATGGGTAGAAAAGGCATTATCTATCTTTTTAAACAATAAACATTTTAGTGTTGACTGTCCCTTTAAAGGGACGTGAAACCCAAACTTTTTCTTCCATGATTCAGATAGAGAATACAATTTTAAACAACTTTACATTTAATTTGCTTCCTTCTCTTGTTATCCTTTGCTAAAAGATTAATTTAGGAAAGGTCAGGAGCAGCAAAGAACATAAGTTCTAGCTGCTGATTGGTGGCTGCATATTTATACCGAAAGTGATTGGCTCACCCTTGTGTTTAGTTAGACATCAGTAGTGCATTGCTGCTGCTTCAACAAATGATACCAATATAATGAAGCAAATTTGATAATAGAAGTAAACTGGAAAGTTGTTTAAAATTGTATGTTCTACCTAAATCATAAAAGAAAACATTTGGTATCATGTCTCTTTAATTATTATCAAATAATGTGCCATGGGAATGTTTGTTGCAACTCACAAATTCATTAGGATGTTGAATCAGTAAAATTATATATCAATAATATCAGTAATTAAGCACTCTTATGTCCCTTTAAATATTTTTTTGGTGTATTTTAGGCTCAGGAGTGTCTTGAACACTGTATGGCAGCAGTGTTTGCAATGTTATGCAATGCTGAGAACACGGCTGCCAAATAGTGGGAAAAATATGTGCACAATCCTGAGCCTACCTAAGTATACTCTTCAACAAATGATACCAAGGGAACTAAGTAAATCTGGTAACAGAAGTAAAGTTAAAAGTTTTTTTGCATAATTGCATGCTCTATTTGTATAATGTTTTACTTTCACGTCCTTGTAACATAGTTAACAGCTGTAACAGATGTTTTAGGTAGGCTACAGTGCAATGCCATTTGGTTAATACTTAGCTTAATGATTATATTGATGTTTCATTGTTGTAATAAAAAAGCACTAAGAAGTGACATATACTTAATAGAAAGCATTTCAATATATATTATTCATCTATTTAAATGGATTTTACCTTGTATTTATTTTTTTAAACTTAATTTGTGCAGTGTCCATTACTTCCTGTTACAACCCTACAAGGAGACGGTGGTCTCTAGCATGATGCCATAATAGTTCTAGGGTTAGTTTAGTATGAAGTGAATAGAAGACTAGATAACGAGAGAATCAGATTTGCTTATGCTTAGAACTGACATAATGAAACTTCTAAGTGCTAATTTTGCAAGAAAAAAGTAAGTTGCTTGCTGTTTTTTTACACAATCTGTTTCTTTTTATGTTAAATCTCAGAGCTATCTGTTAACCAGTTAATAAATCTTTTTAATTCTACCTAAAGAGAACTCTTCAATATCCCTTTACAACACAAGTGTTACAACACTAGCTGCGCTGCAGTGGTTGTCAACCCATTATATATCAACAGTTAAAGGGATAGTGAACACCTTGTAATAACAAAAGTATTCTGAAATTATACAATAAATTAACATGTTAGGTGAGTTTGAAAATATTTTCAATATATTAAGACCTTGTTTTCTGCAAATGTTTTTAAATGGCCACGTTCTGCCTTCTTGTTACTGGAGTATATAAGGCCAGCCATGGTCACCTGATAGTCTCTGATTATAGATTACAGGATAATGAGGCAGAATAAATAATAAGGGGCCGATCTAACATGCTGTGAATGCAGCTGTTTTCGTGCGAAATAAGTTAAGAAGCAGCGGTCATAAGACCGCTACTCCTTAACTCGTCTGCCACCTCTGAGGTAGCGGACAGCAATCATCCCAATTGTATCCATATGATTGACACCCCCTGCTAGAGGCCAATTGGGGCAGCATTGCACAAGTATTTCAGTAGACATGCTTGTGTAATGTTAAATGCCGACAGCGTATGCTGTCGACATTTAGTGATGTCGGGCAGACATGATTTGCTACAGTGATTTGTTAAATCGACCCCTAAAAGTGTATTGTAAGGCTCTTTTACAACACATAATTCAACATTTTATATTAAAAGTATTTTTGTCCCTTTAAGTAGTCCTAGTTTATATGTCGCATAAAAGATTTTACAGAAAAAAACTGAAATATTTGTTTTCAATGTGATGAATGGGCAATTTTTTCTTCCACTGTTTAAATACTGTAGATCATAGAATTTTAAACAACTTTCCAATTTACTTCTATTATTTATTTGCTTCATTCTCTTGGTATCCATTTTTGAAGTAGAAGCAATGCAGGACAGGGAGATAGCGGAACACATTAGGTGAGTCAATAACATGAGGCATATATATGTGCAGCCACAAATCAGCAGCTCCTCTGTCTATCGAGATATCCTTTTAAACAAATCATAGAGGGGCTAAATTATCAAAGTGCTGTAGCGGATCATGTCCGCCGCACATCGATAAATGCAGACAGCATTGCTTGTGCATTGCCTCTGCCCATCTATTTCTGCACTGCCCCACTCGTGGGGCATGCAAAAATAGTGCAATCTTGCTACTTTTAGCGAGATTGCGGGAGAGAGAGGCCCAGGATAGCAGTGTAACACAGGCTACAACGCTGGTCTTTAAGGGCTTAACAACCAGTGTCGTACAGGGTATGATACTGGTCGTTAAGGGGTTAAGGAGGATTAGCACTCATTCAACTTAGTTTACTATTGCAAAGAATGATTTGCCTATCATGCTTGTTGATGTAAAACTGATAATCCACCTTTTAAAACACAGAAGCTTACGGCTAGATTTAGAGTTTTGTCGGTAAGGACCCAAAAAAGGAGCGTAGAGCATATTTAACGCAGCTTCAACTCTCGATACCAGAGTTGCATACGCATTTCCCCCATAGGAAACAATGGGGCTGTTTGAGCTGAAAAAAAACCTAACACCTGCAAAAAAGCCGCGTTCAGCTCCTAACGCAGCCCCATTGTTTGCTATGCGTAAACACTTCCTACGTCTGCACCTAACACTCTAACATGTACCCAGAGTCTAAACACCCCTAACCTTACACTTATTAACCCCTATTCTGCCGCCCCCGCTATCGCTGACCCCTGTATATTATTTTTAACCCCTAATCTGCCGCTCCGTAAACCGCCGCTACTTACATTATCCCTATGTACCCCTAATCTGCTGCCCTAACATCGCCGACCCCTATATTATATTTATTAACCCCTAATCTGCCCCCCACAACGTCGCCTCCACCTGCCTACACTTATTAACCCCTAATCTGCCGAGCGGACCTGAGCACTACTATAATAAAGTTATTAACCCCTAATCCGCCTCACTAACCCTATAATAAATAGTATTAACCCCTAATCTGACCTCCCTAACATCGCCAACACCTAACTTCAATTATTAACCCCTAATCTGCCGACCGGAGCTCACTGCTATTCTAATAAATGTATTAACCCCTAAAGCTAAGTCTAACCCTAACACTAACACCCCCCCTAAGTTAAATATAATTTACATCTAACGAAATTAATTAACTCTTATTAAATAAATTATTCCTATTTAAAGCTAAATACTTACCTGTAAAATAAATCCTAATATAGCTACAATATAAATTATAATTATATTATAGCTATTTTAGGATTTATATTTATTTTACAGGTAACTTTGTATTTATTTTAACCAGGTACAATAGCTATTAAATAGATAAGAACTATTTAATAGCTAAAATAGTTAAAATAATTACAAAATTACCTGTAAAATAAATCATAACCTAAGTTACAATTAAACCTAACACTACACTATCAATAAATTAATTAAATAAAATACCTACAATTACCTACAATTAAACCTAACACTACACTATCAATACATTAATTAAATACAATATCTACAAATAACTACAATGAAATAAACTAACTAAAGTACAAAAAATAAAAAAGAACTATGTTACAAAAAATAAAAAAATATCTACAAACATAAGAAAAATATTACAACAATTTTAAACTAATTACACCTACTCTAAGCCCCCTAATAAAACAACAAAGCCCCCCAAAATAAAAAATGCCCTACCCTATTCTAAATTACTAAAGTTCAAAGCTCTTTTACCTTACCAGCCCTGAACAGGGCCCTTTGCGGGGCATGCCCCAAGAAGTTCAGCTCTTTTGCCTGTAAAAAAAACATACAATACCCCCCCCAACATTACAACCCACCACCCACATACCCCTAATCTAACCCAAACCCCCCTTAAATAAACCTAACACTAAGCCCCTGAAGATCTTCCTACCTTATCTTCACCATACCAGGTTCATCGATCGGTCCTGAAGAGCTCCTCCGATGTCCTGATCCAAGCCCAAGCGGGGGGCTGAAGATGTCCATGATCCGGAGCGGCAGCATCCTGAAGACCTCCGACGCGGAACATCCATCCTGGCCGACGACTGAACGACGAATGACGGTTCCTTTAAATGACGTCATCCAAGATGGCGTCCCTCGAATTCCGATTGGCTGATAGGATTCTATCAGCCAATCGGAATTAAGGTAGGATTATTCTGATTGGCTGATGGAATCAGCCAATCAGAATCAAGTTCAATCCGATTGGCTGATCCAATCAGCCAATCAGATTGAGCTTGCATTCTATTGGCTGTTCCGATCAGCCAATAGAATGCGAGCTAAATCTGATTGGCTGATTCCATCAGCCAATCAGAATATTCCTACCTTAATTCCGATTGGCTGATAGAATCCTATCAGCCAATCGGAATTCGAGGGACGCCATCTTGGATGACGTCATTTAAAGGAACCGTCATTCGTCGTTCAGTCGTCGGCCAGGATGGATGTTCCGCGTCGAAGGTCTTCAGGATGCTGCCGCTCCGTTCCAGATGGATGTCGATAGAAGATGCCGCCTGGATGAAGACTTCAATCGGATGGAAGACCTCTTCTGCCCCGCTTGGATGAAGACTTCTACCGGATCATGGACATCTTCAGCCCCCTGCTTGGGCTTGGATCAGGACATCGGAGGAGCTCTTCAGGACCGATCGGTGAACCTGGTATGGTGAAGACAAGGTAGGAAGATCTTCAGGGGCTTAGTGTTAGGTTTATTTAAGGGGGGTTTGGGTTAGATTAGGGGTATGTGGGTGGCGGGTTGTAATGTTGGGGGGGGTATTGTATGTTTTTTTTACAGGCAAAAGAGCTGAACTTCTTGGGGCATGCCCCGCAAAGGGCCCTGTTCAGGGCTGGTAAGGTAAAAGAGCTTTTAACTTTAGTAATTTAGAATAGGGTAGGGCATTTTTTATTTTGGGGGGCTTTGTTGTTTTATTAGGGGGCTTAGAGTAGGTGTAATTAGTTTAAAATTGTTGTAATATTTTTCTTATGTTTGTAGATATTTTTTTATTTTTTGTAACTTAGTTCTTTTTTATTTTTTGTACTTTAGTTAGTTTATTTCATTGTAGTCGTTTTTAGGTTTTGTATTTAATTAATGTATTGATAGTGTAGTGTTAGGTTTAATTGTAGGTAATTGTAGGTATTGTATTTAATTAATTTATTGATAGTGTAGTGTTAGGTTTAATTGTAGGTAATTGTAGGTATTTATTTATTTAATTAATTTAATGATAGTATAGTGTTAGGTTTAATTGTAACTTAGGTTAGGATTTATTTGACAGGTAATTTTGTAATTATTTTAACTAGGTAACTATTAAATAGTTCTTAACTATTTAATAGCTATTGTACCTGGTTAAAATAATTACAAAGTTGCCTGTAAAATAAATATTAATCCTAAAATAGCTACAATGTAATTATAATTTATATTGTAGCTATATTAGGGTTTATTTTACAGGTAAGTATTTAGCTTTAAATAGGAATAATTTATTTAATAAGAGTTAATTAATTTCGTTAGATGTAAATTATATTTAACTTAGGGGGGTGTTAGTGTTAGGGTTAGACTTAGCTTTAGGGGTTAATACATTTATTAGAATAGCGGTGAGCTCCGGTCGGCAGATTAGGGGTTAATAATTGAAGTTAGGTGTCGGCGATGTTAGGGAGGTCAGATTAGGGGTTAATACTATTTATTATAGGGTTAGTGAGGCGGATTAGGGGTTAATAACTTTATTATAATAGCGGTGAGGTCCGGTCGGCAGATTAGGGGTTAATAAGTGTAGGCAGGTGGAGGCGACGTTGTGAGGGGCAGATTAGGGGTTAATAAATATAATATAGGGGTCGGCAGTGTTAGGGGCAGCAGATTAGGGGTACATAAGGATAACGTAGGTGGCGGCGCTTTTCGGTCGGCAGATTAGGGGTTAATAAGTGTAGGTAGCTGGCGGCGACGTTGTGGGGGGCAGGTTAGGGGTTACTAAATATAATATAGGGGTCGGCGGTGTTAGGGGCAGCAGATTAGGGGTACATAAGGATAACGTAGTTGGCGGTCGGCAGATTAGGGGTTAAAAAAATTTAATCGAGTGTCGGCGATGTGGGGGGACCTCGGTTTAGGGGTACATAGGTAGTTTATGGGTGTTAGTGTACTTTAGAGTACAGTAGTTAAGAGCTTTATAAACCGGCGTTAGCCCAGAAAGCTCTTAACTACTGACTTTTTTCCTGCGGCTGGAGTTTTGTCGTTAGAGTTCTAACGCTCACTTCAGCCACGACTCTAAATCCCATTGAAAAGATAGGATACGCAATTTACGTAAGGGGATCTGCGGTATGGAAAAGTCGCGGCTGAAAATTGAGCGTTAGACCCTTTTTTGAGTGACTCCAAATACCAGAGTTAGCCTAAAACCAGCGTTAGGAGCCTCTAACGCTGGTTTTCACGGCTAACGCCAAACTCCAAATCTAGGCCTTAGAAAGGGAAGGCAAATGTAAACGAAAGCTAACATAAATTAGCTAAAAGTATTAACCCAAGCCTCCCTGGAAGAAAGTGAGACAAACACATTTTTTAAATGCATTTTACAACTAAAGGCAGCAAAATAAATAATAAAGGTATATTGCAATAATGTTTCACTTGCAATATTTAAACATTGGGGTAGATTTAACAAATGTCAAGTTAAATCATGTCCGCTTGACATTGCTAAATACCGACAGCATATGCTGTCGGTATTTAACATTGCACAAGCATTTCTTTTGAAATGCTTGTGCAATGCTGCCCCCTGCTCCCTCGCAGCCAATCGGCTGCTGACAAGGAGAAGTTAAGGAGCAGCGGTCTTACGAATATGCTGCGTTTCAGCAGTGTTCCACAAGTGAAAATGCTAGAATTTGGTGAGAGAGTAGATCTGAGGGTTAAAGGAGGGAACAATGTCAACTATTACTGAAGTAAGATGCTGTCATGAAGGTGATATTTTTAACACTGGCAGAATTTTCTGATGACAGTGACAATGATTTCTGATGACTGCTTCAGCTGATGAAATGTGTGTTATTAACTCCTTCTATATAATTTTGTGGCAATAAAAGATTAATACAGATCATATAGACTATAGATACTGTGATGATAGCAGGATGTGATGTCACTAGCATGTGGGCGGGGCTTAGGTCCGGTGTCTGTGTCGCAGTTAGTTTAAGACAATCAACCTGTCTGGATGTGTATTGCTATGCTCTGTAATAAAATAGAGTTGTACCATCATTGCTGTGTCCTGCATATGTCCTGCATCTCATGACATGGTGTCAGAAGTTCTGGACTACGCTTCTGTTTCTGATGATAACGATGTCAAAGTTTACCCCACCTGAGCCTTTTGACTTTTCTCAGCCTGCAGCTTGGCCCACATGGCGTCAGCGGTTTCAGCGCTTCAGGATTGCATCCAAACTGAACAAGGAGAGTGGTGAAGTACAAGTTAATTCTCTTTTATACTCCATGGGGAAAGATGTAGAGCCAGTGTTCAATGCTTTTACTTTTCAAGAAGGGGAAGAAGTTAACTTTGATATAGTTATGGATAAACTCAGTGCCCACTTTGTGCCCAAAAGAAATGTGATTCATGAGAGAGCCTGTTTTCACAAACGTAATCAGCGTGTGGGAGAATCTGTGGAGTCATTTGTGCGCAGCCTGTATGAATTAGCTGAATTCTGTGAGTTTGGTGTTGCTAAAGAAGAGCAAATCAGAGACAGAATAGTTATTGGAATTGCAGATGCTGAAGTCTCCCTGAAGCTGCAGTTAGAGCCTGATTTAACGTTAGAAGGGGCTATTAGGATGGCCCGCCAGAGTGAACTGGTGAAAAAGCAAAGTGCTGATCTGAGGTCTGAGAGTATTGTGGATGAAGTGCAACAGTCTAGAAAAATTACTAGTGAAAGGCACAGTGTGAGCGGTAGATCAAAAGTATTGGAAAGGCCTAGAAGTGGATGGGCGCAACATGGCCGATGCACACGGTGCTACCGGGCTCATGATCAGAGTGCTATATGCCCGGCCAGAGATAAAAGATGCAGAAAATGTAACAGAATAGGCCATTTTGAAGTGGTGTGTAAAACTGAATACATTAAGGAGATGCAGGTGGACAGTGACCAGGAGGGTCAGGAAGTGTCTTTTGTGGGGTCTGTTGTGGAACGGACAAGCTCAGAGGAAGATTGGAAAGTTACTTTTACTGTAATGGGAGCCAAAGTTGATTTTAAGATTGACACAGGAGCAGATATCACTGTAATGTCTTTTGCTGAATTTATAAAACTGCCTAGACAGCCCCAGCTGGCGAAGGTTACTACAAATGTTCATAGTCCTGGTGGCCGCATTGATTGTGTGGGGAAATTTCTTGCCAGCTGTGAGTACAAACAAAAAAAGTTCACCATGTGGGTGCATGTGATCCGAGGTCAGTGTGTTAACAGTTTATTGAGCAGAAAAGCAGCCTGTGACTTGGGCCTCGTGGCCAGAGTGAATGAGATCTCTGAAGATATGTTTGGCGAGTTGGGCCTACTGAGCTGCAAACCTGTCCGTATAGCACTTAAAAGTGACGCAGTCCCGTACAGTATTTCTACTCCTCGTAGAATTCCGTTCCCGCTCATGCCTCAAGTGGAGAAAGAGCTCATGCGCATGAAGTCTATGGGGGTTATTGAAGAGGTTGTTGAAGCAACTGATTGGTGTGCCCCCATTGTTCCAGTTGCAAAGAAAAACGGAAAGGTGCGCATCTGTGTGGACCTGAAAAGGTTGAATGAGGCAGTGAAGAGGGAAAGATTTGTGCTGCCGACACTGGAAGATATAGCCCCGAAGTTGGCTGGGGCGAAGTTCTTTTCCACATTAGACGCTTCTAGCAGCTTTTGGCAGATCCCCCTGGATCCAAAGTGCCGCAAACTGACTACCTTTATCACTCCGGTAGGTCGGTTCTGTTTCTGCAGACTTCCCTTTGGGATATCCTCCGCTCCTGAGATCTTTCAGAGGGAAATGAGTTCTCTCCTGAGTGGCCACGTGGGCACAGCAGTCGTCATGGACGACATTCTAGTGTATGGGTCTACAGTGGAGGAGCATGATCAGCGTTTGAGTTGTGTGCTGCAGGCTATCAAAGAGTCTGGGCTGAAGCTGAATAAAGAAAAATGTCATTTTAGGAAAACTGAATTATGCTACTTTGGGCATATCATCAACGGGGATGGCATCAAGCCGGACCCCGAGAAAATTCGGGCTATCGAACAGATGAAAAGCCCTTCGGATGTACATGAGCTGAGACAGATATTGGGCCTTGTAAATTACGTGGGCAAGTTTCTTCCAGATTTATCTACAGTTTTGCACCCTATCACAGAGTTGCTTAAGAAAGATGTTGCTTGGGTCTGGGGACCCTCACAAGAAAAAGCGTTCCTGCATGCTAAGTCCCTGCTGGGGTCTGCCCCAGTGCTGGGGTTCTACGACCCTTCAAAAAAGACTGTGGTTAGTGCTGATGCAAGCAGTTATGGGTTGGGGGCTGCACTCCTGCAACTGAACGACAACAAACTACAGCCCATCGCCTACTGTTCCCGCACACTGACGGCTGCGGAGTCAAAATACGCTCAAATTGAGAAAGAGTGCCTGGCTGCAGTTTGGGCCTGTGAACGCTTTCAGCGTTATCTAGTGGGTTTGGAGAAATTTAGTCTGGAAACTGACCACAAACCGCTAGTCCCTCTTATCAATTCTTATGACATCGACAAAACACCCTTGAAATGCCAGAGACTTTTAATGAGACTGCTCAGGTTCAATGTTCAGGCAGTGCATGTGCCGGGGAAGCAGCTGGTTGTGGCAGATACACTGTCCAGGCTCCCGCTGGCTGCTGCTGAAGAATCCTCCACAGAGTCGGATGTAAAAGTGTATGTTGATTCGGTTCTGGCCTCTAAGTCCATTTCTTCAAGGAAACTGGAAGAGATAAAGAAAGAGACATATTTGGACACAGATCTGCAAGAAGTTATAAGGTACATAAGAGATGGCTGGCCCGAGAGCCGGGCAGCCTGGATGTCTTTAAATGCTTACCAGCCAGAGAGGTCGCAGCTCACGGAGCTGGAGGGGTTGGTGCTGTTCCAAGACCGTATTGTAATTCCTGTCAGCATGAGGAAGGAGATGTTAAACAGGATTCATGATGGCCACTTAGGCATTACAAAGTGCAGAGAAAGAGCAGCTACAGCTGTGTGGTGGCCTGGGATCAGCTCCGACATTGCAAATCATGTGTCTAAATGTGCCTTTTGCCGGGAACGCCGGCCTACTCAGAGAAGGGAGCCCTTAATGTCTACTCCGCTGCCTGCGGGGCCGTGGCAGAAAATAGCTGCTGATTTGTGCGAACTGCACGGGAAAAAGTTTCTTGTTGTTATCGACTACTATTCCAGGTATTTGGAAATAGCACCCCTGAATGATATCACAAGTCAGGCCGTTATCATTCGCCTGAAGAGCTTGTTCGCCCGCTGGGGCATTCCAATGGAGCTGGTGAGTGATAAT